>NC_052398.1:10643959-10964467 GCF_009389715.1 Phoenix dactylifera | reverse complement strand
TATCGAAGAAATTTGGGGAATGGCGGGCACACTTAGTTTCATTTTGGATATTCCTCCTTTTATTTTTTTCTTTTAATTTAGGTTTACTCAAAATAATATTTTTAATATTTTTGGAATTAAAAATTAAATTTGGTGACAGAAATTTTGTCAATAATCTGTTACTGCAAAAATAATCTTTTAAAAATTTATAAATACTAGGGTTACTATATTTTGACGGCTGCATTTGTCACTGTCTGGTTGCAATTTTTGGTTATCATATTGCTGACAGATACCCGTCACTATGATGGTCACTAAGGTTTGGCGCCCATCCTACCGCGCATTCTGTGACCGGTCTGTCACTAAACGGTCACTAAGTTTACACCACGGTGACCAAATTTCTGTCGGTCACTAATCCGTCACAAATAGTAACTGATAACGGTCCGTCACTAATTTCCCGTCACTATACGCGTGTTTTCTGGTAGTGAATGTATAATTATTAATGCATAACTAGATCTGTAAATGATACATTTGCCCATGCACATTGACACTTGTAAATAGTCCTAGTTTGTGGTGTAGCCAGAAACACTACTAAATGGTCATTCTATGGCCGTGGCCAACATACTATGCAACATGAAGCTTGAGGAACATGTACGTGGAATAAATGTGCATTGCCACATGCAGCTATGAAGGACCCATTGTATCAAAGACTATATAAACAAAACACATGCATAAAACCCATGTAAAAATATATAATACTTGATCCACATAATATGCCCCTAAAAAGAAAGGTAGATGACATATCAAACATGTTTGTATTATGATCCACATAAATATATTAAATAGATAGGATAATTAATCGTACACAAAGCTTATACATATTTATTTTAAGAAAAAATTGATAGAGATTGAATATTAATTATATCTATATTTTTTCTATCTAAATATGGATATAAGTCTGATACTTTTTGGATATATTTCAGATCTCGAGTGAAATACAATAATAAAAGCTAAATAGATGACATGGCCATAAAAGATAGATACAAAATCCACATTGCATCTGATGCACCTTAGGTAATTATTACCTACGATATAATTATAAAACTTACATAAAAATGGATTAAACCAAGAATTTGAATATTTATCTAATCTGATTTCTATTTAAAATATATTAAAAATTAAAACATAACATATATAATACAAAGTGTTCAATGTTTTCCGGTAAATACCATTATTACTTTCTAACTATAGTATGAATGAAAAGAATCATGAATTATCTTTTCTAAAGAAGTTTTCAAAAAAAGTAGATTTGTAGGAATATAATAAATTATCGATATTTTTAAATATTTTCTAAAAACTTTAAATATTATAAAGAAAGTTATTCTCTTTTTCTTTTTTTTAAAAAGAAGAGGATTTAATTTTTTGAGAGTAATTAATTATTAAAATATGAAATACCATGACATATTTGAGAATACCATAATAGAATCTCAGTGAAATGTTCTTTAGATTTGTAAAATATAACCATACAGAATCTGAGTAAATCTTTTTTTATATTTGTACTTATCTCAAACCCATTTTATTGGAGATAAATAGACCACCATCCCTCTCTTCCCTCCATCCAGAAGCACCCAAACAACCTCCATTTCTTCTTTTCCTCGATTTTGGTTGAAGACAACCTCCATTTCTAGTACCATAGGTACAACTACAATGAACAATATGATCACCACCAAACTCTTGCCATCCACTTTCTTTACCATGGGCATGCCTTCAATGAGCCAATTCACTGTCGAGACCCTCCTCAGCCCCACCCTCCTCTTCCTCACCTTCTATTCTTCTTTTTCTTCTCACCCCTCGTCCAAACCATACTTACGAGTTCAAGGATTGTCGCTCCTCCAGGTTGACATCTTGGACAATATTTGGTAGCCTCCTCACAATGCTCCGCCATAAGCTCACTTCCGTTGGATCTTAAAAATTGCTGAGGGAAAGGACATCACATGCATCCGCCTTGGCAGTACTCATGTCATTGTTGTGAACTCTCCAGAGCTTAGCCGTGAGTTTCTAAAAAACAAGATGCAAATTTTGCATCAAGGCCGCTAACCATGGCCACTGAGTACTCTGGTCGGAATTTTCTCTCGTGTCATCGCTCCTTGGGGTGAGCAATGGAAAAAAATGAGAAGGGTGGTGGCATCAGAGATCCTCAAACTTCAAGGCTCCATTGGCAATCAAAGCTACGCACTGAGGAGATCGACCATATTGTCAAGTATATACATAACCAATGCGAGAATTGGAGGAACCCGTTATCAATGTTAGGCTTGCAACACGATACTACACTGGCAACACTATAAGGAGGATGATATTTGGAGTAGGCATTTTGCGAGGGGGAGAGTATGGAGGACGGGCAAGGAGGAGCTGGAGCATGTGGATGCGGCATTCAAGGTGCTATCTTTATCTATGCCTTTTGTGCATCAGATTTTATGCCATGGTTGAGGTGGTTGGACATTGATGGGCATGAAGGAACATGAAGGAGGCATAAGGGTGATAAACAAATATCACGATCCTATATTGAGGAAAGGATGCAAAAGTGGAGAGGTGAGAAGGAGAAAGAGGTTAAAGGGGCTAGAGGAAGTGGAGACCTCCTTGATTTTCATTTCATTGAAAGATAAACAAAGGGAGACCTTTGCTGACAATGGAGGAGGGTCAAGGCTCAATGTTAGTAAGATTCTTTTTCACAATATTTATTTGGGATTATTTTTGAGTAAAATTAAGATAGACCACCAATAGTTTTACTGCCTACTTGTTACACATTTCGATTTTAGAGTCACACGGATTTCCATAACCTTGTCGGTTTTTTATATAACCGTGTAGATGAAGAATTTAATTTGTTGTGGCAGATGAATGGGAAAACAATCTCCCTTGCAGGAACTAGTCTTTGCAACTGTAGACACCCATCCAATATAGCCGAATGGTCATTGGCCGAGCTACTGAATCGACCTGAGATCCTTCAGAAAGCCATAGTGATTGGACCGAGTGGTTGGGAAAGGACAGGCTGCTCCAGAGTCTGACCTCCCCCAACTTCCTTACCTCAGGCATGTGCTCGTAAGGCCTTCGTCTCCACCCCGTGGCCCCCTTCAATCTGCCGCATGTCGCCTTGGCTGATGCCACTGTTGCCAATTACTTTATCCCAAAGGGGAGCCAAGTTCTGCTGAATCGAGTTGGGCTGGGGCCGAAACGAAAAGGTCTGGGATGACGCACCCCGATTCAACCCAGACCGGCACTTTGAAGAATGGGTCAACTGATGTTGGGCTTGCTGAACCAGACCTACTATTCATCTCATTCGGTACGGGCCGTCGTGGGTGCATAGGGTTCTTAGGAAGCGTCATGACTTATATGCTACTAGTAGGCTTCTTCAGGCATTTGATTGGAGCTGGCACCGCGGGGAGCTTGGTGTGGACTCTCAGAGGGATAATAGAAGCCTTTTTATGGCCAGACCTTTTCATGCTTGTGCTAAGCCACGACTGGCATTTTTAGCAAACTTATAGTCCGAAGGATCAGTCCCATGGCTCAACCAGATCATTGTCAAACTTGAGAATAATCAATAAATGTATTTCAAAATTGGTTTACTTAGTCATATAACGAGCACATTTTTTTTCAAAGCACCTCTAAGATACGTACCCTGAGTCGGAAGCACCTTACGATCAGGAGTTACAGTCTTCTCTTGGTTTGTGATGTTGGTAACTCATATTAGAGAGAAAATATAGAAGTAGAAAAAAAGGTGGGTCGACGCCCCTCCCTTGTAGCCTATGGTCGATTGCAAAGTAGGTGGAGGAGCCACCCCGAGATTCACAAGCACTTGAGGAGGAGAAAGTAAAGAGATAGAGGATAGAGGGAGATAGAAAAAGAAAAAGTGTGGCGAAGAGAGGAGGGGTTTGACCGTACTTGGGGAAAGATAGGAGGAAGAGAGAGAAAAGATATGGGAGGGACCCCCTATGATGAGTGGAGAGTCAATCATGTGTACATAAGAGAGGGTAACGGCCCCCTATGCCTCGTCGACTAAATGTGGTCTTTTGTGATGGAATATGGGGCTAGGGGCTTTTCTAGAGTTTCATGCGTAATCCACATATATATTTGAATCCTCAAAGAATATTTCAATGAATATCATCAAATATTTTCCAGCCCAAACCTTAAACGAATATTTATAAATGAACCTGAACTTGACACCAAATAATAAACTTCAAGCTATAAGTAACATCACAATACCCTATATCAAGTTGAACTTCCAAAATCACTTATATACTACTAAACAAATAATTACAATATACAATAATATTCCATGGCTAGTACTCAACTTAATTTTGTCAAAATCTAATTTAAACATAACCTAAATACAAATTGCTCCATCGAGAAAACTTTCAAAATAGTTTATTCATACTTTGGTTGCAAGCACAGTTAGTAGGATTCTAGTTTTAATAAGCATCTCAAACAAATTTTAGATAAGATAACATGAAATTACCAACAACATAAGCAAACAAAGATATTGTTTGCCTAATTCTACCCATCTTCCAAACTTTTTGATGAACCTAAGAATCCTAAATGCTACGCTCCATACGATTATTTTAATCACGATCTCTAGTAATCTTAAACCTAAGCTCTGATACCACTAAATCTACCACGCTCCGAACTCGGAGCGCAACAAACGTCGTACACTTGTACGGCAAAAAAATACAGGGATGCAAGGCTACAAATAATATTAAAGCAATAACAAATTTTAATTTTTTTTTAATCAATAATTTATTCAAATCATTCTGACAATTGTTTCAATGTAACATGTGCTGACATAAATTAACTATTCTTGCTAGTCTAACTAAAATGCTAATAACTAAAAGTATTTTCAGAAAATTTAGCGCGCTCCCCAAATCACAAGCGATCATGCGTCTATGCATCTGGATCTAGAAAATAGAAAAATATAGTAATTAGCAACACTCACCCAGTAAGCAATATAACACCCCAAAGTGGGGACAAAGCATGTCAGATATTTAATTAAAACACAAATAATGATTGAAAAATAAATCATCCATAATACATATTTTCTTTCAATTTTTTTATTATTTCTATAAACTGATGCTAGAACCAATATCAGGTTATGGCCATCTAACCCAGTGGCATGGATCGCACAAAATGCCAGAAAGCCACTATTATTAACCACCGGTGGCAACCGTGTCCAAATATAAATATTTTAATCACCAGTGGTGCAGTATCGAAACCAGTTTCAAATAGATTATAAGTCGACAAGGCCAACGAATAATCTACATGAGCGGGCCCAAAATGGATAACACAGACCAAAATGGATGAACACTGTCCAAAATGGATGAATTCAGACTAAATAAATGAACACGGCCCAAATAGATAAATAAGGCCCAAAATGAAGTTTTTCATCATGTTGAACTAAGCAACAAGGAGGAAGGGTGAAGAGGAAGATGAGAGGGAGGAGAGGCTGAAAGAGGTGGCTGATGGCCTCACGATGGCTCAGCCAGTAACTCATGAGTAACTCATGTTAGCACAGTGGCGCGAACTGTGGCACAGCCAGAGGCGAGTGTCGCAGTGGTTCGGCCATTCATCAGACAACAAAGGAAGGGAAAAAAAGAAAAGGGGCAGATCCTCAACCTGCCTTAGGTGGAGCTTCTTTGGCCAAGGGAGGAGTAGGAGGACTCACCGAGGCATGGTGGATGCAATGGATCTCGCGGGCGACGACAGTGAATTTCGGCAAAACATGAACAACATTGCTCGGCCTAGAAAAATAGAGCAGTAGGACAAGAGGGTCTTTCCAGGGGCGATGCTCAGCCAGGGTGGCACGCCGGCCACCGGAGAAGGAGGAGAAGTAGGGAGGAGAGGGAGTAGAGGGAGGAGGAGGCACGACGGGGCTCGAAGGTGGATCGATTGTCGAGGGTAGAGGGATTTATAGAGAGGGTCGTGGCTCATTCACCACGGTGATTCTCGTGGCAGTTGAGCGTGATCGGTGGCCGTTCAAAGCGGACATGGAGTTGCCGCAGAGCTGCGATGGATTCTGCACTTGTCATGCGAAGAAAGATGGAGTAGGGGATCGCGATCATGATCCTTTATTCTGGCTTCTCCTCAGGCCATAAGCTGAAGCCCGTTGTGCCAACTGACTTTAGCCCAATGCAGGCTATTCAGGGCCTGTTCTTACACATCGGCCCACCCCAAGAGAAAACTTAGTGGCCCACCATTGCCAGCTTTTCAGCCCACCAACCAATGCCATTGTCAGTGTCGCATACCACCTTCCACAAACCATCTTGCTGATTATTCAACATAGCTCAAATAAATCCATATAAATATGCACACATAAATGTAAATCATTAAACATAGAACTCATTTCAAGAAAATATATCAGACATATCATCAAACTAAAACTTTTTATTCAACGATGATTTCATATAACTTATCTTTCATTATTAATCAGATTTTTAATCAATAATTATCTTTTTGATTTGGACTATCGATGGTCACACTTTGGCCTGTGACTATCAAACCACAATTCTACGCTTCAGTCTATGGTAGCAAACCAAAATATCCGTGCTTTGGCCTGTGGTGGCAAACCATAATATCCGTGTTTCGGCCATGGTGGCAAACAAAAATATCTATATTTCTACCCAAGATGGCAAACCAATGTGTCACAATTCAACCTGTGATTGGCAATCTATAACATGTCTTGTCAAAATCGTCTCATTCAGAAATCAAATTGTTCAATATCATCCATACACAAGAAAATATAATTTTTATTATATTTCTTGGCAAATTCAAAATAACCAGCATCTATTCCAAGCAACTAAAATTATTTTCCAAACAACCATAATCACTCATATTTTATACGTCTATACTACAAAGAGAGAGTCAAACTCGGAGTGTAGCCAAGCTCTCCATATTTTAAGCCTAAATCCAGTTGCCTCTATCATCGTTGGATCGGTATGGATCTTGATATCCAGAAATCAACCATCAACAACAACCTCTCCATCTTTAATATCCAGAAAAAAAAAAGACAGAATTATTACTAGGACGGAGCAACGCTCATGCCTCTTTCCTTCTCATTCAAGTATAATACTCATTTTTAATAAGATAGGATGTGACGCTACATTCTCTCTCTACCCAGCCCTAGGCTAGACCACTTTGCATTTATTTCAGCAGGTGTGATCCAATGGAGTGGAAACAAATATTATAAAGATGGTGGCATTAACACCAAAAATAGTTCAGGTGAATAAACATTGTGCATGAATACCTAGCCAAAGAAAGAGCTATAGAACACCATGAGTCTGCAAAATCTTTCAAATAAACTATGCATTTTTACTGCAATGGTACACAAAGTATTACATTATGAGTCCCCTCTATCTGCAGCACATTGATTAGTATGAGCTTCCTCGCTTGCTTCATGGAGGTAATTCTCCAAATGTGCATGCTTCAATTGTTTCAAAAAGTTAGCATGGTTAGAAATATAGAAAAACAATAAACAATTGAATTGATCAAGAAATTAGAAAAATGTACAATTATTAATGCATAACTAGATCTGTAAATGATATATTTGCCCATGCACGTTGGCACTTGTTGAAAGTGAATCCTAGGTTCTTCAGTGTTAAGCATGCTGATTTTTTTTTTAACCATGGCTGAATCTGATCGGGTTGCCTACGTACCCCTTCACAAGGGAGATCAAGCCATACGTAGTTCTTTTTAAGTTTAAAAAATATAGTGAAAAACCGAATCAAATAATTTAATTCATGCATGCTTACAAGATCAAATCTAGAAATCAACACCTTAAGAACACATAGGATTATGCCGGAATCGTTTAAGCAATTATGCTAAAACTTTCGTGCATGATTAACTATCAGATCTGAAACTTAAAAACTCTATTCTAATTAATCTCCGAATATCCATCGAATGGATTCTGGAGATATCTCCGTGAGAAGCTCCAAAAGAGGGTAAAACTTCGGAGAATCGGACCTAGATCTTGACACCATAATAAATGATTAATGCTAGATTAATACCTTTTATGATGGATGAAACTTGTGGATCTGATCCTTGACTTCATAGCCATGCACATGAATGGCCTCTATGAGAAATACACGCGAAGCCCTAGGTAGATCGTCTTCCACGGGAGTGCTAGCTCGCTGGCTGAAGCTTTCTCCTTCTAAACACACAACTTTTGATTGTTCTTCAAGGAGATGGAGGCCCTCAGGAAATTTTTTCAGAATTTTTTGAAAACTCTAAATATTGTATATTTTGAACCCAAGGCATGGGGATCTTTTATAGCCAAAAGACCCCCCACGCCTCACATCTAATTTAGCCAACTAATTTGGCTGATAAAATCTCCAAAAAATTCTGGTGGTTTGGCAGCTAAGAGGAGATAAACATATCAAAATTTTGTGCATTTTGGATCCTAAAAGATAGGAATTCATGCATCCAAAGTTCAGCCGCAGACCACCCTATTTCATGCGCCATGCAATCCCTACAAATTAGGAAATTCATCTAAATCTTTCTAGAAAGATTTGAGCCGCCATTTTTATAGAAAATATAGCCCCATGCCTCCTCTCTTCTCACGCTAATTTTTGGCCAAAAATAAAGAGGATAGGCATAAAAAATATTGGGGATAAATCAAGATGTCATTCTTCTCCAAGAAGATAAGGATGGGTTCCTAAAATTTAGAGATTCTTCTCTTTATCCAATTCTGATTATTTGGACTCATAATCCTCATCAAATAAGGTCTTCTAATTGATTTGGATCAAGCCCAATCCAATTGAATCAAGTTCCATCAATTGGTCAAGCTCAATCTACTTGGGTTGAACCCAATCCAATTAGGTCAAACCCTGATGCAGCCCAAATTGAATCTTATTCAATTTGGCTCAACCTAAGCCCAATTACTCAATCAAATTGAGTTCATTAGCAATCTAATTACTAATTAATCCTTCAATAATTTAATAATTATTTTTATGCAACTTTTGCTTTGGATAATTTGTCAATCGAATTGACCAAATTATCCCTGAATAATTCTTAATCATCAATCAGCCATTTGATCAACCTAGAAATTTCTATGCGTGTGACCTCATAGGTTCGAACCTAAGCCGTTAGTATAGGAATGTCTTCCTATACTAATCGATGTGACCATCTAGCAATAATACCCGACGTCCGGATAGGCCGAATATATGCGAAGCAAATATTCTGGAACCCTGGACTATGGTTACTGTATAATTCAATCCCTTTGACTCGTAATGCCAAGATGACTTAGAACTCACTGTCAACCCTATAATTAATACATCCATTATGTGATTAACTTTGAATATCCCATGACTCCTCACTAGGATTACCCTGGCCAAGGTTTTGCTAAATTAATCACAAGACATTATCTCCTGTTTTTAGGAGGGGTCAATTTCATCTCGACTCACAACTGATTACGCAAGTATTTGACTACACCCAGTGACCTTCCATCACTGAATTAGAAATTCAGATAGTCCGGTACTAAAGTACAATGAGTTACTTGCTAGTCACAGGTTACGGTCTCAGATCAGAGGGCCAAACATATACCCATATCCACTCGAAACATCTCTTGATAATAGAGCGTTCCGAAATTGGTCACATTCCGTGAAATGTACTCTTACACTTTACCTGTGTAGCGTATGTTGGGAAACCGCCCATGCCGCAGAAAATTAAATAAATTCAGATGGCAACGGAAGAGGCATAAGCGGGATCGACGTTCATCACATGAACGTTGTTCAAAAATCGTTCGTAGATAGATTAGAATTAAAAACTTTTAAACTAATTATGAAGATCAGATCTTCACCTTGTGCGGGTAGATGATCACCGCAAACTGAAGTTCGTGGTTTAGGATGAAGGTTAGCTTGAAGCCGTTCACGTGTCTAGCCTCTACGGGTATCCACACGAAGTAGAGATCCGATCAAAGCTTCCTCCCTTTGAATCAACCCTTGATTGTGCTTAGGAGGAGGAAGAAGAAGGATGAAGAAAAGTAAAGGAACAAAGCCCCTGCAGCCTTCTTTCTTTTTCCTGCGTTGGAAGGAGGAAGGGAGGATGAAGAGGCCACCAACACCTTTTCTTTTGCTTCCCTTGCTTGCGGCTGAACCAAGAGGAGGAAGAGAGGGGGCGTACGGCTGAGGAGAAGAAGGCTTCAATCATCTAGGTCAGCCCCCACGCCTCCTCTTAAATAGCATGTGGAGCTCCTACTTTGTAGGAGCTCCTTGATTAACTTCCAAGAGGGGCGCCGGCCCCTCTTGTTGTGCCGCACTAAAGAAGAAAAGGAGGAGGGGTGTGAGCCCCTCCCTCTTGTGTTGCCCTAGTCCTTCTCTAAGGAGGATTAGGAGGCTCCTATTTGGTTTAATCATAATCACATTAGGTTTTAACCAAATCATGAACCATTTGGGTTTAATCTAGGTAAGTCCTAATCCAATTAGAACTCAAATCAATTATGACTCAATTGAACTCTTCAATCCTAATCCAATTAGGAGTCTTGTTAATTCATTAGATTAATAATTAATTAGGACTTAAGAAATCCTAATCCAATTAGGTTTATTCAATTTTAGTCCTAATCCAATTAGGACTCTAATTTGAATCCGAAGTCCTAATCCAATTAGGATTTCTAGAAATCCTATTCTAAGTAGGAATCCAAATTGAATATAAAATCCTAATTCAATTAGGATTGTAGGAATCCTATTCTAAGTAGGACTCCCAGTTCTACTCCAAGTAGGATTTTCAGTCCTAATCCAATTAGGACTCCCGAAATCCTACTCCAAGTAGGATTCGTGTTTAAGTCCAATTAATTCTCATTATTCCTTCTTCAACTGATCATCAATCGAATTGATTACTCGTGATTCATAATCACATTTCAACCATCGGATCGGTCAATACCTCTAGTGTGTGTGACCCCATAGGTTCTATTCTGACTGGTAGTGAGATATATTGCGATCTCTATCACAATATCATTGAAAACTCCTTTCAATGGGTTGGAACGATTCCAACTCAACTCATTAGGGTTTATCGATCATCGAGATATTTCCTGTGAGTCTCACCATCCACCAGTGACACCTAGCAGCATGTAGTGGTCACCCAGCAGAATGGAATGTTGAACCTCTAGGTGCAGTTATCGTATGATACAGTCCTATTATCGTGGATCCCTACAGGACGGAGGCATGGACAACTCGTCAAACCCCATCGTCTGTCATATGTCAAGATTTATTCGACTTAAGTTCGAAAGTGGAAAACTCTTTCTCCACTATGCATACTGCCCCGATCGAGGTCTTACGAACTCAATCTTATAAATCACATAGGATCTCTCCTTATCTACCAAGATCGATAGATTCCATATAGGTGCATACCCTACTCCTACAGTGAACCTATTGCAGCCAATCTACACTGCATGGATCCGTATGTCTAGAGACCATGTATATGTGCAGTCAAACTACAATAAACTCACTGTGAGTAGCCGAAGCACCGCAAGTCAAAGGACCAGTCACACTACTGCAACATCAAGCAAGTCACTGACGAGTGGATAGACATCCAAGTGACTTCTTGTCTTGGTCACGCTCAGTACCCTTATTCTTAACAAGCACCTGCACTATTACTTCAGTGTCGCCACACTGTGGACTTGAGTCTCGTCCATCCATAAGGAAAGCAATGTATGCACTGATCGGATCGATCACTATCCTCGTGATGATCCATTGATCGAAAGCATTCAGAAATTAATCACCAATGATGCATGGCTCAAATTCTTAACTCTTAAGAATATGCATCATCATCTTATTAATTCTTGGATGATTCATAGACACAAACAATATGAATGAAAAAGATGCCTTTTATTTATTCAATAATAAATAGTCAAGTACAAAGTTATGTCCTAGAATTAACAATGTGTTAGCCAGCTTGGCTTCTAGGGCATACATCTAATAGCGTACCAATGTCTCCACACTTTTTGGTTGAGAGGACAACCAACGTATATGTCACACAACGACCTAATCTCGATAATGCTGTCGTCCTTGTAACAACATATCATTTGGTCGCAAACTAGTTTAAGGACTCGAAGATAAATTCTCCTTTATCATTAATAAGTCCTAAAGACTTCATCATATAAGAGTTCATTTGAAGATGTAAAATGATGAATAATGCAAAAAATACTTTATTGATTTGCCAATTCATTTACAAAATTCAATCATCAACATGCTGACGATTGACATTTAGGATATAATTTCCAACAACTTCTACTTAGCCTAAAGCCAATCGGCACAGTATCTAATACCCATCTTCGACTTGTGTTCGTTGAACTCTTTGATGTCGAGTACTTTGGTAAATGGGTTAGCCAGATTTTCTTTTGTATCAATTTTCTGTAAAATCTGCCACTGTGTGCTGCTTGAAACTCTTCCAGCAGATAGCACCATCCTTAAGAGTAAAGATATAACCCGACACGCTCTTGCTATCATCTTGATCTGACTGAAAACTTGAATCGGTATATCCCATAAGTTTTAAGTCAGAATCACCATAGACAAGCCACAGATCTTTAGTATTTCTCAAATACTTAAGGATGATTTTTACAACCTTCCAGTGGTTGCTACCTGGATTAGACTGGTATCTGCTCACTACTCCTAGTGAGTATGCCACGTCTGGTCTAGTACATGTCATGGTATACATTATAGATCCCACTGCCGAAGCATATGAAATTCTATCCATAATCTCTCTTTCTTGAGGTGTTGTTGGACAATCCCTTTTAGAGAGGTTAATTTCATGGCCCATCGAAAGATAGCCTTTCGTAGAATTAATCATACTGAACCTCTTCAGTATAGTATCAATGTATGTGGATTGGGATAATCCAAGCAATCTTCTAGATCTATCTCCATAGATCTTCATCCCTAGGATGTAAGATGCTTCTCGCAAATCCTTCATGGCAATTTGAGATGATAGCCAAACTTTTATTCCTTGTAATGCAGAAATGTCATTTCTGATTGAAAGAATGTCATCCACATACAAAACAAGAAATATGATAACGGAACCATTTGCCCATTTATAAATACAAGGTTCCTCTTCATTCTTACTGAAGCTATACGATTTGATCACCTTATCAAATCGTATGTTCCAACTCCGTGAAACTTGCTTTAATCCATAAATAGATTTTTGAAGCTTGCACACCTTAGACTCATCTGCAGATATAAAACCTTCAGGTTGCATCATATACACCTCCTCTTCTAAATCCCCATTTAGAAAAGCGGTTTTAACATCCATCTGCCAGATCTCATAATCTAAGTGTGCTGCTATCGCAAGCATAATCCGAATGGATTTGAGCATTGCCATAGGAGAAAACGTCTCATCATAGTCAATACCATAATGCTGACGATATTCTTTTGCAACTAGACGGGCTTTATAGGTTTCTACCTTTCCGTCTGTGTCTCGTTTTCTTTTGAAAATTCACTTACACCCTATAGGTTTAATCCCTTCGGGTGGGTCAACTAACGTCCATACATCATTGACCTTCATGGATTCCATTTCGGATTGCATGGCTCCAAGCCTTGCATCATAGTCATACCTCTGCATCGCATCCATGTAGGTGATCGGATCCTCATCGTTTTCATCAAGTTCGACAGGATCCCCGTTCCGGACCAAGAAACTGTAGCATCTGTTCGGCTGACGTGGTACTCTACCTGATTGCCTTAATGGTGCATCTAAGATGGGTTCTGGATATGATCTAATCAAATTCGACTCAATTGGTTCAGTGGATAGTGTCGGGTTTTCTACATGTTGAACTTTCCTAAGCTCAACATTAGAGCTTTTAGTTCCTTCACTAAGAAATTCTTTCTCTAAGAAAACACCTCTATTGCTTACGAACAACTTTTGTTCTTTAGCAAAGTAGAAGTAATATCCTTTAGTTTCTTTAGGATAACCAACAAAGAAACATTTGTCAAACTTGGGTTCAAGTTTGTCTGTTTTCAAACGTTTGACGTACGCCGTGTTGGCAACGACAATGCCGGAACCCACTCACACCGGCACCACCACCAACATTGGACAAGCAAAGAGAGAATAAATGGATAAGCACTCTCTCGCTTCCTCGACATCGGACTCAAGGATCACCTCTTCGCTCCACTACGAAGGGCAAAAGATTACCCCTGGTATCAATAGGGTAAAACACTTGAGCACCACAGCGGATTACCAAAACCAAAGGAAGAAGAAGGAAGAAAATAGCAAAGCAAAACACAAAGATGTAACGAGGTTCGGCTACAAGTAGCCTACGTCCTCCACTGCTCCAAATCTCAATTAGGATGAACTGATTACAGAGATAGCATACACCCGAACGATCACAAGCGATCGCTCTACAAGAGATTCACACAGAATTCCCTTTGCACAAGAAGTAGGATCCCAATCCTCTTCTTCTCTAGAACCCTAGCCTCACAAAATAAACAAGAGTTTCTCTCAAAATATATTGGAATCATCTTCCTAGGGCTCTCATGAGTCCTATATATAGTCTCAAGACCTTCAGATGATCATAGCCATCGAAACACCACCAAAAAACACCAAAGGAAACTCGTCCGTATGATTTCCCGTGAGCTCGAGTTGACTCAATTGTAGTTCAAGTCGACTCGGGCACGTCTGGACAAATCCTAGTATAACTGGCACGATCTCGGGTCGACTCGACTGTAGCTCGAGTCGACTCGACGATGCTTTGAGTCGACTCAACCAGCCTTCGAGTCGACTCTTACAGTCCAGACAGAAACATGGTTTTCTCAATCTTCTGGCTTTTCTCCTTTTGGGTCGACTCGACGGGCCTCTAGTCGACTCGACTGTTTCCGAGCCGACTCGACTGTAGCTCGAGTCGACTCTGACAGTCCACCAGACAGAACTATGCAGAATTGATTCTCCTTCAATTCTCTTCATCACCAATGGTCTCCACATACCCCAACAATGTCCCACTTGGAGACCTTGGGTATATCCTCTTGTTGTTTGGCTCTCCTCTGTGCTCCCACTGAAACTGAATCATCCTAGTGAGATAGGTACGATGCCTCCTCAACGTTTTCAAGCATGAAGACCAACAGAAGCTGAACAACTCAGCTTCTCCACCATGACGACCTTCGTCAACATATCTGCAGGATTCTGACTTGTATGAATCTTCTCCAACTTGACGAGTCCCTGCTCGAGCAATGACCTCACAAAGTGGTACCGTATGTCAATATGCTTCGTCCTTGAATGGAAAGCTGAATTCTTCGCTAGATGAATTGCACTTTGACTATCTGAATATAACATGCAATCCTTCTGCTCCTTCCCAAGTTCCTTCATTAAGCCCTGAAGCTATATTAGTTCCTTGCATGCCTCTGTGGCTGCCACATACTCCGCCTCCGTAGTCAACAATGCAACAACTGGTTGCAACCTGAAACTCCAACTGACGGCTCCACTGCCTAAGGTGAACAAGTAGCCTGTCGTGCTCCTCTTGCCGTCCAATTCCCCTGCCATGTTTGAGTCCACAAAGCCCTGTAACCGGATCTCGGAACCTCCATAGCACAATGACATGTGCTCCGTGCCTCTCAGATACCTCAGTATCCATTTGACCGCGCACCAATGCCTGGGCAGCTCATGAAGCGACTCACAACTCCCACTACTTGAGCAATGTCTGGTCTCGTACATACCATAGCATACATCAAGCTTCCCACCGCCGATGCATACGAGATTTTTGACATATTGAGCTCCTCCACCCGCGTCTTCGGACTTTGCCCTTTTGAAAGCTTTAAGTGGGCACCCAGCGGTGTGCCAACAGGTTTGGCACCCTCCATGCAGAATCTTCCGAGTACTCGGCTGATGTACTCCGCCTGAGATAGTCTGAGGATATGTTTAGACCTATCTCTGCTGATCCGCATCCCAAGGATCTGTTTCGCTGCTCCTAGATCCTTCATTGCAAATTTTCTTGACAGCTTCAGCTTCAATTTTGCAATCTCATGCATGCTAGCTCCTGCAACTAACATGTCATCAACATATAATAGCAAGATAATGTAAGATGTGCCGAAGTCCCGGAAGTAGCAACAGTGATCCTCCTGACATCTCTTGTATCCTATCTCAAGCATGTAACTATCGAACTTGAGATACCATTGCCTGGGCACCTGTTTCAAACCATAGAGGTTTTTCTTCAATTTGCAAACAAGTCACCCGTGCCAGCTGCAATGTATCCCTCCGACTGCTGCATATATATCTCCTTGTCGAGATCTCCATGGAGAAAGGTCGTCTTCACATCAAGCTGCTCTAAGTGAAGATCCTCTACTGCCACCATGCTCAGCACCGCCCAAATAGAACTCATCTTGACTACAGGAGAAAAGATCTCCGTGAAGTCGATACCTGCTCTCTGCTGAAATCCTTTTACAACCAGCCTGGCCTTGTACCGCTTCTTCCCATTTTGCTCTTTCTTCAGCCTGTATACCCATTTGTTTGACAGTGCTTTCTTCCCCTGGGCAGATCCACCAAATTCCACGTTTGATTCTGCTCCAATGACTCCATCTCATCATCCATGGCCAACTCCCACTCCTTCCTGGTATCAACCTCCAATGCCTCCATGAAGCATTCAGGTTCGCCATTATCTGTGAGCAGCAAATAACTAAGAGTCCCATCATACCTTTGAGGAGGCTTTCCATGAGTACTACGAGTGGACCTTCTTAGTTGTGGAGAGGGTGCCAATACTTCAGGTTCTTGCTCTGACTGAGTCTTCTGACCAGAATTTGTAGACTCCTCTTTAGGATCCACAAAACACGGCTCAGCAGGTTTTGTTTCTGATTCAATGCTCTGCTGTATTTTCTCATTAAATACCACATCATTACTACGAATGATCTTCCTGTGTTCGGGATCCCAAAGCCGATACCCAAACTGTTGACCTCCGTATCCAACGAAAATGCACTTCTTTGATTTGGCGTCTAGTTTGCTTCTTTGACTGGAATCAACATGGACATAACTGGTACAACCGAATACTCGTAAGTGCGCCAAATCAATCTTCTTCGCTGTCCATGCTTCCTCAAGAATCCCAAATTCAAGTTTCTTTGATGGCCCTCTGTTGATCAAGTAGGCAGCAGTGTTAACTGCTTCCGCCTAAAACTGCTGTGGCAATCCAGCATATATCCTCATACTCCTGGCATGCTCATTAATTGTTCTGTTCATCCTTTTAGCAACTCCATTTTGTTGTGGTGTTCTTAGAACTGTCCTCTGCCTGACAATCCCAGCCTCTGCACAGTAGTCCTCAAACTCCCTGCTACAATACTCACCACCGTTGTCCGATCTCAGGCATTTCAACCTCCTTCCTATCTCGAGTTCTACCATCGCCTGCCATCTCCTGAAGACCCCAAATACCTCTGACTTGTGCTTCAAGAAGAACACCCAAAGCTTCCTGGTAGCATCATCAATAAAAGTAACAAAGTACTGAGATCCACCAATGGAAGAAACCGGTGCAGGCCCCCACACGTCCGTGTGCACGAGATCTAGCTTTTCTTGCTTCCGAGGTTTACCTTCTTTGTTGAATGAAACACGCTTCTGCTTTCCGAGAACACAATCCTCACAGAAGTCCATCTCAACACTCCTGAGACCCTGCAGCTTTCCCAACTGCTGCATCACCTCCAGTCCCTGATAACTCATGTGCCAAGTCTGCAATGCCATAACTTGGCGTCCACATTTGCTGCAACAACTCCAATAGAGTTCTCCGTGCCGTTGGCGACATAAAGTGTCCCAACCTTCTTGCCACTAGCCACCGTCAACGAACCCTGGATATCTTCTATTGATCAGCTGTGAAAGTAGTCTTGTACCCCTGGCTCGCCAACTGTCCAACAGAAATCAGATTCCGCTGCAGTTGAGGCATGTGCCGTACGTCCTCAAGCTCAAGTGAAGATCCAGAAATCAACTTCACTTCCGCACTTCCCCTTCCTTGTATGGTGCAAGGCTCTCCATCCCCTAGGTAGACTTTGCCGAAGTCTTCCTTCTCATATCCTCCAAGAAGCTTCCGTTGGGATGTAGCATGGAAAGACGCGCCCGAGTCTATCACCCAAGACTCGTCACAGGTAGATAAAGATAGAACGAGGGCATCCATGTCACCGTCTTCAGCAAGATTTGCCAGATCCTTGTTGACTCCTTCGGTGTGGTCGCCTTGCTTCCCTTTAGGAGATTTGCAGTCCCTCCTAAAGTGCCCCGTCTTTCCGCAGTTCCAGCACTTCGCTCCCTTGTTCTGAGGTGCTCGAGACCTGCTGGATCTCGACTTCGAGTTGCTTCAAAATCGACCGTCCTTGTTTTGTCTTCCCCGGTCAGAGGTGTTTAGTGCACTTCCAGACGACTCCGTAGCTCCAGAAGATTTCCTTCTTGCTTCTTCACTCAGAAGCACTCCCACAACGTCATCAAAGATCAACTTTTCCGTCGCCGAAGAGTTGCTCACCGCCATTACCAGGCCCTCCCAGCTATCAGGCAATCCGAAGAGGATTAGCAATACCCGAATCTCATCGTTAAAACTAATCTCCACTAACTCCAACTAGGCCGTGAGTCCATTGAACTCATTGAGGTATTCTGCTACGCTGCCGCCATTTTTCATACGAAGATTAAACAACCTCTTCATGAGAAATACCTTGTTTGATGCTGAGGGTTTCTCGTACATCCGCAACAATGTTGCCATCAACTCCATCGTCGTCTTCTCGTTTTTGATGTTGAATGCCACTTGGGATGCAAATGACAATCTAATGGTGCCGAGCGTCTTCCGATCGAGGACCTCCCAGTCTTCATCAGGCATCTTCTCTGGTTTCTTCGCTCTACCTCCAAGAGGTAAATAGAGATCCTTCTGGTAAAGGTAATCCTCTATTTGCATCTTCCAAAATCCGAAGTTCGTGCCATTGAACTTCTCAATTCGCAACTTCCCTTCATCCGCCATCGCAGAATACCAATAGCTCTGATACCACTTGTTGGCAATGACAATGCCGGAACCCACTCACACCGGCACCACCACCAACGTCGGACAAGCAAAGAGAGAATAAACGGATAAGCACTCTCTCGCTTCCTCGACACCGGACTCAAGGATCACCTCTTCGCTCCGCTACGAAGGGCAAAAGATTACCCCTGGTATCAATAGGATAAAACACTTGAGCACCGCAGCAGATTATCAAAACCAAAAAAAGAAGAAGGAAGAAAATAGCAAAGCAAACACAAAGATGTAACGAGGTTCGGCTACAAGTAGCCTACGTCCTCCACCGCTCCAAATCTCAATTAGGATGAACTGATTACAGAGATAGCACACACCCGAACGATCACAAGCGATCGCTCTACAAGAGATTCACACAGAATTCCCTTTGCACAAGAAGTAGGATCCCAATCCTCTTCTTCTCTAGAACCCTAGCCTCACAAAACAAACAAGAGTCTCTCTCAAAATATATTGGAATCATCTCCCTAGGGCTCTCATGAGTCCTATATATAGTCTCAAAACCTTCAGATGATCATAGCCGTCGAAACGCCACAAAAAAACACCAAAGGAAACTCGTCCGTATGATTTTCCATGAGCTCGAGTCGACTCGATTGTAGTTCGAGTCGACTCGGGCACGTCTGGACAAATCCTAGTATAACTGGCACGATCTCAGGTCGACTCGACTGTAGCTCGAGTCGACTCGACGATGCTTCGAGTCGACTCGACCAGCCTTCGAGTCGACTTTTACAGTCCAGATAGAAACATGATTTTCTCAATCTTCTGGCTTTTCTCCTTTCGGGTCGACTCGACGGGCCTCGAGTCGACTCGACTGTTCCCGAGTCGACTCGACTGTTCCCGAGTCGACTCGACTGTTCCCAAGTCGACTCGACTGTAGCTCGAGTCGACTCTGACAGTCCGCCAGACAGAACTATGCAGAATTGATTCTCCTTCAATTCTCTTCATCAGTCGAGTGGACTCGACGATGCTTCGAGTCGACTCGACGATGCTTCGAGTCGACTCGACCAGCCTTCGAGTCGACTCTTACAGTCCAGACAGAAACATGATTTTCTCAATCTTCTGGCTTTTCTCCTTCCGGGTCGACTCGACGGGCCTCGAGTCGACTCGACTGTTCCCGAGTCGACTCGACTGTAGCTCGAGTCGACTCTGACAGTCCGCCAGACAGAACTATGCAGAATTGATTCTCCTTCAATTCTCTTCATCACCAATGGTCTCTACATATCCCAACACGCTGGACACCCCCAAATCCTAAGGTGAGAGAGCATCGACTTACGTCCAGTCCACATCTCATGTGGTATTTTATTTATCGACTTACTTGGAACCTTATTTAAAATGTAACAGGATGACTCAAGTGCATATCCCCAAAAGAATATGGGTAGACTCGCAAACCCCATCATGGATCGAACCATGTCTAACAGAGTTCGATTTCTCCTTTCTGATACACCGTTATACTATGGTGTATCAGGAGGAGTCCATTGAAAGAGAATTCCATTCTCTTCTAGATATGTCAAAAACTCATTAGAGATGTATTCACCTTCTCGATCTGATCGAAGAGTTTTAACTCTTTATAGTTTATTTTTCTACTTCATTATGATATAATTTGAACATTTCAAATGATTCAGATTTATGTCTCATTAAATAGACATAACCATACTTAGAAAGGTCGTCTGTGAACATAATGAAATATGAATACCCACCTCTAGCATCTGTGCTCATTGGCCCACATACATCAGAATGTACAAGGATCAATAACTCACTGGCTCGTTTACCTTTTTCAGTAAAAGGTGATTTGGTCATTTTACCAAGAAGACATGATTCACAGGTTGTCAATGATTCACAATCATTAACATCAAGGATTCCCTCTTTACTTAACCTGTTCATCCTGTTCTTGTTAATATAACCTAGTCTATGATGCTAAAGGTAGACATCCGTGATATTATCTATTCTAGGGCGCTTATTGAATTTATACATTATATGAATAGGCTGTGACAAAATGTAAATGTCATTACTCAGAATTCCATTCATTACAACAACACCATTCCAAATGGCATTGTAATAATTCTTTTTTATTGATATTTCATAACTATTTTTGGCCAAAAGGCCTACAGAAATGATATTCAATAGAAAACTTGGAGAATAGTAACAATCACTAAGGACATTTATATGAGAGCTGAATTCAAGTTTAAGAATTCCTAAAGCTAGAACTAGAACTGGTCTTCTATCTCCAACATTCAGGAACCTTTCTCCTTCTTCAAACCTCTTACTGACTTGTAGCCCCTGCAATGAATTGCAAATATTAAAAGGACTACCGGTATCCAATACCCAAGTTGAATTATCACAAATAGAAAAATTGCAAGGTGTTATCATATAAGTACCTTGATTGGCAACTGATTGTCCACTTTTCTTAGGCTGGTTCAGATCGAGGGATGCAATGTAAAGAGGACAGTTTTTCTTCCAATGTCCTTGCTTCTTGCAGAAGAAGCACTCTGCCTTGCTCTGATCAGTCTTTTTATTCTTTTTCTGACTAGGCTGAGCATGGTGCACCTATTGTTTTTTGGATTTTATTTTTATTTTTTCTTTTCTTAAAAGGTCGACCCTTGGATGAACCTCCCACTAAGTTCACCGTCTTCTTAAGAAGTTAGTGATCATTCTCAAACGTCTATAGTAACCCCAACAATTGGCGATAATTCACTACAGGTTTTGTCATACGAAAATGAGTAAAAAAGGACGGTATGATCCAGGCAATGAGTTTAGTATGGCATCCTTCCCCAATTGATCACGAAGGAAAAAGCCAAGAGAGCTTAGACGCTCGATCAACTCAATTATGTACAGTACATGATCAGTTACCGAGGTCCCATCTTTCATTCAGGCGCTGAAGATGGCACAACTAGTTTTATGCCTCTCAATGTCGTCAGGAACGCCGAATGATTCATTCAATACTTGAATGATATCTTTCGGCTGTGTATTCGCAAAATGCCTACTAAACTCATCACTCATTGCTGCCAACATGATGCATCGAACAGTGATCCGGTCACTGTGCCACTTCTGATAAGTATCTCTGGCCGATCTTGATGCATTAGCAGCGGGCTGCTCAGGTGCTTGATCCGTTATCACATAAAGGATCCTCTTATGCTCTAGCACTATTTTCAGTTTTCTATGCCAATTATTGAAATTTGGACCAGTCAACTTGTTACTGTCCAACAATGAGCGAAGTGACAAATTAGTGGCCATTTCTGCATAAAAAGAAAATTTGGCTATTAGTATATGAATTGACTAAACTCAATAGACTTGGACTTTAGTCTAAAGGTACTTCCACTATTTTATACAAATTGGTAGCCTCTATCTCTAATTCAAAAATTACTCTTAATTCTTTAGTAGGCAGTAGAACCCAATAGATCGCATATAGGCCCGAGTGTGGCTCGGCTAACCCATATGCACCTATTGGTAGGTTCTAAACCAATTGCTTCACTAAGCAACTTCTAGTGATAATTTTATCTCAGGTTCTTCGGTAGGCGTGTGGCGCCTCTACCGAATACCCTAGTCAGGTCCAACCATTAATTGATAGGATTAAGTCTAATCAACTAATAGACGACCAAGTCCGAGTGTGGCTCGGCTCACCTGACTGCCTATTAAAGGTACACTTAACTCATCATTTATTGAATGACAATTCTAATGCTTGATAAGTACCAGACGTGTCGCGCCTCCAATAATTATCAAAATATTGGACCCATTATCACCCAACTTAATGGGAGGCTATGACCTAGTTATCTCCATAACCATTTCATTTTAAGGACCTAATAATTTTAGAAAATTTCATAATTAGGATAGATGAGAAGATCCGGTTAGTCTAATTTCTCCTACTGACTTCACCAAATCAGATTAGACTCAAACCGATTAAGGAGGCACCTAAATCAGTCAAATTGATTTTCTTATAGGCATGGGCTAACTCAAATCATTAAGTAATCCAATCAAAATGTGATTGACCATGTCGGCCAGGCAAGTGAGATCGGTGGAAGGAATATGCCATTAACTCGATAAAGACGAATCAGTGCGAGTAGCTTCCAATTAAAAATCACCGGTCAAAACTGTCAAACTTACCTTAGATACCGACTGGTTAATCAATTTCGATTTGATTACTCAAATGACTCGGGCTACACCTCTGAGCCTAAATCAAGTTCCATCTTGGTCTAATCAAAGACATGGACTTGATCCATCTACAACTATTGTAAATTGACCTAGAATTTTCTTGACCTAATCTAGTTACTACTTAATTAGATTTGATCATTAATTCTATTTGTCCATGTATGATTCTAATCTTAGGTCTAACCCAATCCTAGAAACTTGATTCAAGCTAACCCATATGCCCAAAGAATTATGCAATGTCAATTAATTGAGTTACAATTTTATTTTATAACACTTAATTCTCAATTAAGTTTAGACTTATGAAAGTTTTGATCATTGCATTTTTTTTATAATTTCATATTAATTACAATCTTTTAGTTCTTAAAACATATTTTCATATCTGAGTTTTTGTAATTAATCATATGTAGTCAGATTTAATTCATGTTTAAGTCATTATGTTTTATGTTCATGCATCACATATACATAACAACATGAATTAATACAAACAACATACATCTTATGTATTTGTTGTTTCACTTTTATTTTCAGATCTGATTTGTTCATTAAAATCATATATCATATGAATCATAAACTTTATTTAGATCTAATCTAAATAATATTATAATTTTGGATTTATTTATGTTATTAATCCTAACACAAACATGCATCATATGCATCCAAAATTTCAGATATACTTAATCATGCATAATCAGCAATTAAATCAATCATAAAAAGTACTTTAGATCTAATCTAAACATGTTAATAATTTCAGATTTAATTTCAAGAATTAATCATAAAAGTTTAAATATGAACCTGGCTCTGATACCACTGAAAGTGAATCCTAGGTTCTTCGATGTTAAGCATGCTGATTTTTTTTTTTAAACCATGGCTGAACCTGATCGGGTTGCCTACGTACCCCTTCACAAGAGGGATCAAGCCATATGTAGTTCTTTTTAAGTTTCAAAAATGCAGCAAAAAAACTGAATCAAACAATTTAATTCATGCATGTTTACAAGATCAAATCTAGAAATTAGCATCTTAAGAACACATAGGATTATGCTGGAATCGTTTAAACAATTATACTAAAATTTTCATGTATGATTAACTATCAGATCTGAAACTTAATAACTTTATTCTAATTAATCTCTGAATATCTATCGAATGAATTCTGGAGATATCTCCGTGAGGAGCTCCAAAAAAAGGTAAAACCTCACGAAATCGGACCTAAATCTTGACACCATAATAAATGATTAATGCTAGATTAATACCTTTTATGATGGATGAAACTTGTGGATCTGATCCTTGACTTCACAGCCACGCACACAAATGGCCTCTATGAGAAGTACACGCGAAGCCCTAGGTAGATCGTCTTCCGCAGGAGTGCTAGCTCGCGCAGGAACGTTGCAATAGCTGAAGGTTTCTCCTTCTAAGCACTCAACCTTTGATTGTTCTTCAAGAAGATGGAGGATGGATGTAAGGATGAAGGAGAATAAGAGATGAAGGCCCTCAGGAAATTTTTTTAGAATTTTTTGAAAACTCTAAATATTGTATATTTTGAACCCAAGGCATGGGGGTCTTTTATAGCCAAAAGACCCTCACATCTAATTTAGCCAACTAATTTGGCTGATAAAATCCCTAAAAAAAATTTTGTGGTTTGGAAGCTAAGAGTAGATGAACATATCCAAATTTTGTGCATTTTAGATCCCTAAAAGATAGGAATTCATGCATCCAAAGTTCAGCCGCAGACCACCCTATTTCATGCTTCATGCAATCCCTACAAATTAGGAAATTCATCTCAATTTTTCTAGGAAGATTTGAGGTGCCATTTTTATAGAAAATATAGCCCCATGCCTTCTCTCTTCTCATGCCAATTTTTGGCCAAAAATAAAGAGGATAGGCATGGAAAATATTGGGGATAAATCAAAGTATCATTCTTCTCCAAGAAGATAAGGATGGGTTCCTAAAATTTAAGAATTCTTCTCCTTATCCAATTCTGATTATTTGGACTCATAATCCTCATCAAATAAGGTCTTCTAATTGATTTCGATCAAGCCCAATCCAATTGGATCAAGTCCCATCAATTGGGTTAAGCTCAATCTACTTGGGTTGAACCCAATCCAATTAGGTCAAACCCTGATGTAGCCCAAATTGAATCTTATTCAATTTGGCTCAACCTAAGCCCAATTACTCAATCAAATTGAGTTCATTAGCAATCTAATTGCTAATTAATCCTCGAATAATTTAATAATTATTTTAATGCAACTTTTGTTTTGGATAATTTGTCAATCGAATTGACTAAATTATTCCTGAATGATTCTTAATCATCTATCAGCCATTTGATCAACCTAAAAACTTCTATGATTATGACCTTATAGGTTCGATCCTAAGCCGGTAGTATAGGAACGTCTTTCTATACTAATCGATGTGACCATCTAGCAATGGTACTCGATGTCCGGATAGACCAAATATATGCGAAGCAAATATTCTGGAATCCTCGACTATGGTTACTATATAATTCAATCCCTTTGACTCCTAATGCCAGGATGACTTAGAGCTCACTGTCAATCCTATAATTAATACATCCATTATGTGATTAACTTTAGATATCCCATGACTCCTCACTGAGATTACCTTGGTCAAGATTTTGCTAAATTAATTATAACACATTATCTCCTGTTTCTAGGAGGGGTCAATTCCATCTCGACTTACAACTGACTACGCAAGTACTTGACTGCACCCAGTGACCTTCCATCACTGAATTAGAAATCCAGGTAGTTCGGTACCAAGGTACAATGAGTTGGTTGCTAGTCACAGGTTGCAGTCTCAAGTTAGAGGGCCAAACTTATACCCATATCCACTCGAAACATCTCTTGATAGTAGAGCATTCCGGAATTGGTCACGTTCAGTGAATGTACTCCTATACTTCACCTGTCTGGCATACCAGTGTCTCCACACTTCTTGGTTGAGAGGACAACCAACATATATGTTACACAACGACCTAATCTCGATAATGTTGTTGTCCTTATAACAACATATCATTTGGTCGCGAACTAGTTTAAGGACTCGAAGATAAATCCTTCTTTATCATTAATAAGTCCTAAGGACTTCATCATATAAGAGTTCATTTGAAGATGTAAAATGATGAATAATGCCAAAAAATACTTTATTAATTTGTCAATTTATTTACAAAATTCAATCATCAATATGCTGATGATTGACATTTTAGAATACAATTCCCAACACTTGTAAATAGTCCAAGTTCGTGGTGTAGCTAGAAACACTACTAAATGGTCATTCTATGGCAGTGTGGCCAACATACAATGCAACATGAAGCTTGAGGAACATGTACGTGGAATAAATGCATATTGCCACATGCAGGTATGAAGGACCCATTGTGTCAAAGACTATATAAACAAAACACATGCATAAAACCCAAGTAAAAATATATAATACATGGTCCACATAATATGCCCCTAAAAAGAAAGGTAGATTCCGACAAGTTAGAATCATCTTGATAGAGATGACAGGCCCATTTTCTGTATTATCAATAGGATCAATTATAACAAGTCACACACTCATATTCCGGAAATACCGAAACAAATAAATTTCACGGTCGAACTTTTTGTCAGGAAGTGAATCGTCTTTGGCGGAATCTGTCAATCCATCAATATAGAAATGAGTCACGTGACCTACAGCTCGGTCTTCGCCTTTTGAGACTTCCTCTATCCACATCTCTATGTGCCCGCAGCACTTCCATATGGAGAAAGATGGGCTTACCATGTTCCATCAGGTGATAGAGAGAGAAAGTCAGTGTTGCAGGTCTAGTTCAGGGACTCTTTTGCAAGTTCTTCAAGTAGTCACGGGTCAGAGCTGGTGTTCTACCTGAATTTGGTTGCCATTTTAAGAAGGCAGAGTTTCGGAGTGTCATATCTCGTGTCTTCCTTCATGGAGTCAAAAGCCCTTTTTCGACCTGTGGAAGAGTGAAATAGCCCCTGAGTGAGTCGGTGCTGGTGGGTGGAAAAAGATCCAGGTGATCTGGGCGAATCCAATGAAGATTTATGGATTGTGATTGGAGAGCAAAAGGTTTCTTCACCTCAAGATGAAAAGTGAAAGGGAAGAAAAAGGTTCATTATTGGGAGGGAGAGAAAGCGAAGATGAATGAATGATCCATCGTGCGCTCGTTTTTGCTCTGAAGGACAGTGCGCTCCAACTTCACAATAGGCTTTGACGGACTCAACCTCAGGGACAGGTAGGAAGACTCCTTTTAAGGCTGACCACTACATAGGAGTGATAGCGAAGCCAAGCCGTCAAAAGGCGAGCAGCCCTTATAGCAATAGCAAACGGCCTACTTATAGCCCTTTTTTTTTTCTTATTTTGTTTAGGCGCCCAGTCATTGGGTAGCTGTCAAAGACCTAAAACTTAAGGGTGAGTTCCCTCACCTATCCTAGATTCCAAAGCTGTCAAATCAGAGTATGATAAGTTGTCTGCGGAATAACCGCTAGTTCCTTAAATGCCTTAGTAAGCAGTAAGCTCCTGAATGCCATTGTGAACAGATAAGATCAATCGCGGGTTCGAATCCCATTTTCCCTGCCCGATCCTCCAACTTCCTCCTACCCGGTCTCGAGTCCAATGGCTCCATCTTGGTGACAGCAACAAACGGTTTTTCGACGCCTCCATTCATGCTAGGAGAGCCCAGAATACTATCCGCTGTCTTAGAGATAGGGGATACCACAACGAATCTATTTTGGTTAGAATCATTAACCGAATAAAGAAAATAATTCTTTTGATACATTCGAATAATTGAATGTTTCACAAGTACTGAACTCGATTTATTGTCATAACCAAAAATTTCCGTGGATTCGTAAAAAAATCGAACCATTTAAACCACGATCATGAACAAATGTGTAAATATACTCCTTAAGGTCATTTTCTTACTTACCTTTGTCATCCGGTCCTCTTCTCCTTCGGAACGTCGGACATAAGCTTTGCAGACACTATTGGAAGAGAGGGGCTCAAATACTCAGATTCATTTCAGGGTTAACATCCATCTCGAGTTTTCTTTCAATCTTTTCTAACCATTGATAAGATCTAGGGGAGAGGGGGAAGGGAGAAGCAGGGCTCGAAGAAAACGAGCCGTGCAAGGACGCGGAACCTTTTTTTCTTAACCACCTCATTTGCGGAATAATCACTTGAGAAAGCCATTAACGGGCCTAAAGAACCCAAATCTTGATCCGAGAGAGGAGAGATCAATCCTAAAAGCTGAACCACATTCACAGTAGGATTGATTAGTGTCGTGAAAGAGGGAAGAGAAAGAGCGAAGCTTGACCATCCACTGACTATTGATGAAGTGATGAAATGTGGAAATTTGATGAATAGCTCAGTAAGGTGACGTCGCTTCGCTTTTTTTTCTTAGAATAGTGAAAAACAAGTCCTCCTGCCCTCGAACGAGAAAGAGGAACCAATCGGGAATAGAAAGACGAGCTTGAAGAGGGAAGAAGAAGTAGAGCGAATGCTCGTTCTGTTGGAATAAAAACCTCTCGATCTGATCTTGAAAGAGGGGAAGGGAGATCGATCTCAATCTGTCGAATCCTTCTCTCCTGCCATCGATCGTCCAAAGGGTCGTTTCGGTTGAGTGTCCTCAATTCAATCGGTCTGGTAGCATTAGACGGCTCACCTGGTTCACGAAAGACTTCTACACCATCCATTCACCAACAGTTTGGTCGATTTGACACAGCTAATCAAATTTTTGACTTCTTGGCAAAATGTTAAACTACTTCCGATCTAAAGTGCTTCTAGATCTCATGGAAGAAGGAAGAATGAAAAACAACACTTTCCATCTCTTGCTTCAAAGAAGCCAATCTCGATATGTGTCTGTCATCTTCCGCAGGATCTTACCTATTTTTTGATTTGCTGCCTCCACTGCTCTGTTTGTATTATGATCGACATAAATATATTAAATAGATAAGATGATGAATCATACACGGAGCTTATACATATTTATTTTAAGAAAAAATCGATAGAGATTGAATATTAATTATATCTATATTTTCTCTATCTAAATATGGATATAAGTCTGATACTTTTTGGATATATTTCAGATCTCAAGTGAAATACAATAATCAAAGCTAAATAGATGACATGGCCATAAAAGATACATACAAAATCCACATTGCATCTGATGCACCTTAGGTAATAATTATCTACGATATAATTATAAGACTTACATAAAAATGGATTAAACCAAGAATTTGAATATTTATCTAATCTGATTTCTATCAAAAATATATTATAAATTAAAACATAACATATATAGTACAAAGTGTTCAATGTTTTTCGGTAAGTACCATTATTACTTTCTAACTATAGTATGAATGAAAAGAATCATGAATTATCTTTTTTAAAGAAGTTTTCAGAAAAAGTAGATTTGTAGGAATATATTAAATTATCGATATTTTAAATATTTTCTAAAAATTTTAAATATTATAAAGAAAGTTATTCTTTTTTTTCTTTTTTTAAAAAAGAAGAGGATTTAATTTTTTGAGCATAATTAATTATCAAAATATGAAATACCATGACATATTTGAGAATACCATAATAGAATCTCAGTGAAATGTTCTTTAGATTTGTAAAAATATAACCATACAGAATTTGAGTAAATCTTTTCTTTATATTTGTACTTATCTCAAACCCCATTTTATTGGAGATAAATAGACCACCATCCCTCTCTTCCCCTCCATCCAGAAGCACCCAAACAACCTCCATTTCTTCTTTTCCTCGATTTTGGTTGAAGACAACCTCCATTTCTAGTACCATAGGTACAACTACAATGAACAATATGATCACCACCAAACTCTTGCCATCCACTTTCTTTACCATGGGCATGCCTTCTATGAGCCAATTCACTGTCGAGACCCTCCTCAGCCCCACCCTCCTCTTCCTCACCTTTCTATTCTTCTTTTTTCTTCTCCACCCCTCCGTCCAAACCATACTTACGAGTTTCAAGGATTGTCGTCTTCCTCCAGGTTCGACATCTTGGACAATATTTGGTAGCCTCCTCACAATGCTCCGCCATAAGCCTCACTTCCGTTGGATCTTAAAAATTGCTGAGGGAAAGGACATCACATGCATCCGCCTTGGCAGTACTCATGTCATTGTTGTGAACTCTCCAGAGCTTAGCCGTGAGTTTCTTAAAAAACAAGATGCAAATTTTGCATCAAGGCCGCTAACCATGGCCACTGAGTACTCTGGTCGGAATTTTCTCTCGGTTGTCATCGCTCCTTGGGGTGAGCAATGGAAAAAAATGAGAAGGGTGGTGGCATCAGAGATCCTCAACACTTCAAGGCTCCATTGGCAATCAAAGTTACGCACTGAGGAGATCGACCATATTGTCAAGTATATACATAACCAATGCGAGAAATTGGAGGAACCCGTTATCAATGTTAGGCTTGCAACACGATACTACACTGGCAACACTATAAGGAGGATGATATTTGGAGTAAGGCATTTTGGCGAGGGTGGAGAGTATGGAGGACCGGGCAAGGAGGAGCTGGAGCATGTGGATGCGGCATTCAAGGTGCTATCTTTTATCTATGCCTTTTGTGCATCAGATTTTATGCCATGGTTGAGGTGGTTGGACATTGATGGGCATGAAAGGAACATGAAGGAGGCCATAAGGGTGATAAACAAATATCACGATCCTATTATTGAGGAAAGGATGCAAAAGTGGAGAGGTGAGAAGGAGAAAGAGGTTAAAGGGGCTAAGAGGGAAGTGGAGGACCTCCTTGATGTTTTCATTTCATTGAAAGATAACAAAGGGAGACCTTTGCTGACAATGGAGGAGGTCAAGGCTCAATGTCAGGTAAGATTCTTTTTCACAATATTTATTTGGATTATTTTTGAGTAAAATTGAAGATAGACCACCAATAGTTTTACTGCCTACTTGTTACACATTTTGATTTTAGAGTCACCGATCTTCCATAACCTTGTCGGTTTTTTATATAACCGTGTAGATGAAGAATTTTAATTTGTTGTGGCTGATGAATGGAAAAACAATCTCACCTTGCAGGAACTAGTCTTTGCAACTGTAGACAACCCATCCAATATAGCCGAATGGTCATTGGCCGAGCTACTGAATCGACCTGAGATCCTTCAGAAAGCCATGGAAGAGTTGGACCGAGTGGTTGGAAAGGACAGGCTGCTCCAAGAGTCTGACCTCCCCCAACTTCCTTACCTCAGGGCATGTGCTCGTGAAGGCCTTCGTCTCCACCCCGTGGCCCCCTTCAATCTGCCGCATGTCGCCTTGGCTGATGCCACTGTTGCCAATTACTTTATCCCAAAGGGGAGCCAAGTTCTGCTGAATCGAGTTGGGCTGGGCCGAAACGAAAAGGTCTGGGATGACGCACCCCGATTCAACCCAGACCGGCACTTGAAGAATGGGTCAACTGATGTTGGGCTTGCTGAACCAGACCTACTATTCATCTCATTCGGTACGGGCCGTCGTGGGTGCATGGGGGGTTCTTTAGGAAGCGTCATGACTTATATGCTACTAGGTAGGCTTCTTCAGGCATTTGATTGGAGCTTGGCACCGGGGGAGCTTGGTGTGGACCTCTCAGAGGATAATAGAAGCCTTTTTATGGCCAGACCTTTTCATGCTTGTGCTAAGCCACGACTGTCATTTTTAGCAAACTTATAAGTCCAAAAGATCAGTCCCATTGGCTCAACCCAGATCATTGTCAAACTTGAGAATAATCAATAAATGTATTTCAAAATTGGTTTACTTAGTCATATAACGAGCACATTTTTTTCAAAGCACCTCTAAGATACGTACCCTGAGTCGGAAGCACCTTTACGATCAGGAGTTACAGTCTTCTCTTGGTTTGTGATGTTGGTAACTCATATTAGAGAGAAAATATAGAAGTAGAAAAAAAGGTGGGGTCGACGCCCCTCCCTTGTAGCCTATGGTTCGATTGCAAAGTAGGTGGAGGAGCCACCCCGAGATTCACAAGCACTTGAGGAGGAGAGAGTAAAAGAGATAGAGGATAGAGGGAGATAGAAAAAGAAAAAGTGTGCGAAGAGAGGAGGGGTTTGACCGTACTTGGGGAAGAGATAGGAGGAAGAGAGAGAAAAGATATGGGAGGGACCCCCTATGATAAGTGGAGAGTCAATCATGTGTACATAAGAGAGGGTAACGGCCCCCTATGCCTCGTCGACTAAATGTGGTCTTTTGTGATGGAATATGGGGCTAGGGGGCTTTTCTAGAGTTTCATGCATAATCCACATATATATTTGAATCCTCAAAGAATATTTCAATGAATATCATCAAATATTTTCCAGCCCAAACCTTAAACGATATTTTATAAATGAACCTGAACTTGACACCAAAATAATAAACTTCAAGCTATAAGTAACATCACAATACCCTATATCAAGTTGAACTTCCAAAATCACTTATATACTACTAAACAAATAATTACAATATACGATAATATTCCATGGCTAGTACTCAACTTAATTTTAGTCAAAATCTAATTTAAACATAACCTAAAATACAAATTGCTCCATCGAGAAAACTTCCAAAATAGTTTATTCATACTTTGGTTGCAAGCACAGTTAGTAGGATTCTAGTTTTAATAAGCATCTCAAACAAATTTTAGGTAAGATAACATGAATTTACCAACAACATAAGCAAACAAAGATATTGGTTTGCCTAATTTCTACCCATCTTCCAAACTTTTTGATGAACCTAAGAATCCTAAATGCTACGCTCCATACGATTATTTTAATCACGATCTCTAGTAATCTTAAACCTAAGCTTTGATACCACTAAATCTACCACGCTCCGAACTCGGAGCGCAATGGCAAAAAATACAGGGATGCAAGGCTACAAATAATATTAAAGCAATAACAAATCTTAAATTTTTTTTAGTCAATAATTTATTCAAATCATTCTGACAATTGTTTCAATGTAACATGTGCTGACATAAATTAACTATTCTTGCTAGTCTAACTAAAATGCCAATAACTGAAAGTATTTTCAGAAAATTTAGTGCGCTCCCCAAATCACAAGCGATCATGCGTCTATGCATCTAGATCTAGAAAATAGAAAAATATAGTAATTAGCAACACTCACCCAGTAAGCAATATAACACCCTAAAGTGGGACAAAGCATGTCAGATATTTAATTAAAACACAAAATAATGATTGAAAAATAAATCATCCATAATACATATTTTTCTTTCAATTTTTTTATTATTTCTATAAACTGATGCTAGAAACCAATATCAGGTTATGGCCATCTAACCCAGTGGCATGGATCACACAAAATGCCAGAAGCCACTATTATTAACCACCGGTGGCAACCATGTCCAAATATAAATATTTTAATCACCAGTGGTGCAGTATCGAAACCAGTTTCAAATAGATTATAAGTCGACAAGGCCAACGAATAATCTACCTGAGCGGCCCGGGAAGCGTCATGTCTTATATGCTGCTAGGTAGGCTTCTTCAGGCATTTGATTGGAGTTTGACACCTGGGGAGCTTGGTGTTGACCTCTCAGAGGATAATAGAAGCATTTTTATGGCCAGACCTTTTCATGCTTGTGCTATGCCACGACTGTCATTTTTAGCAAACTTATAAGTCCGAAAGATCAGTCCCATTGGCTCAACCCAGATCATTGTCAAACTTGAGAATAATCAATAAATCTATTTCAAAGTTGGTTTACTTAGTCATATAACGAGCACATTTTTTTCAAAGCACCTCTAAGATACGTACCCTAAGTCTGAAGCACCTCTACGATCAACAGTTGCAGTCTTCCCTTGGTTTGTGAGGTTGGTAACTCATATTAGAGAGAAAATATAGAAGTAGAGAAAAAGGTGGGGTCGGCACCCCTCCCTTGTAGCCTATGGTTCGGTTGCAAAGTAGGTGGAGGAGCCACCCCTAGATTCACAAGCACTTGAGGAGGGGAGAGTAAAAGAGATAGGGGATAGAGGGAGATAGAAAGAGAAAAAGTGGGCGAAGAGAGGAGGGCTTCGACCGTACTTGGGGAAGAGATAAGAGGAAGAGAGAGAAAAGATAGGGGAGGGGGGCCCTATGATGAGTGGAGAGTCAATCATGTGTACATAAGAGAGGGTAACGACCCCCTATGCCTTGTTTGCTGAATGTGGTCTTTTGTGATGGAATATGGGGCTAGGGGGATTTTCTTGAGTTTCATGCATAATCCACATACAGATTTCAATATGCCTCAACTTAATTTTAGTGAAAATCTAATTTAATAATAATCTAAAATACATGTTGCTGCATCGAGAAAATTTCCAAAATAGTTTATTCATACTTTGGCTGCAAGCACAGTTAGGAGGCATTCTAGTTTTAATAAGCATCTCAAACAAAATTTAGATAAGATAACATGAATTTACTGTTAGAAGTATGCCCTAGAAGCCAACGTGGCTGACGCATATTTGTAATCTGGGGCATAAATTTGTAATTTGACACTTATTCATAAATAAGATTGAGCAATTTATTTTTCATTCATGTTTGCATTTGTCCATGAATCGTCCAAGAAATTAAGAGATGATGACACATATTCTCAAGAAGTTGAGAATTTGAGACATGTGTCATTAGGGATTAATTTCTAAATGCTCCTATAGAGACACTGGAGTGATTATGCGAGTACTTCTTAGAGAACAAGGTACTGAGCGTGACCAAAGATAGTAGTCACATGGATGTCTATCCACTCATCAGTAACTACTTATGTTGCAGTTGTATGAATGGTCCTTTGACCTGCAATGCCTCAGCTATTCACTGTAAGGTTGCTGTAGTTTGACGAGCATGTGACCTTGGGCCCTAGCCATTCGGATCCTTGTAGTGCGGATTGGCTACAGTAGGTTCATTTTGGAATAGGGTTGCATCTAGATGGGATCTATCGACCTTGATAGATTAGGAGTGATCCTATGTGATTTATGAGACTGAGTTCGATAAATTTCTGACTAGGTATTTTGAAAAAAGAGTTTTTCATATCTCGAACTGCAAGTCATATAAATTTGACATATGACGGACGATGGGGTTTGACGAGATATCTATAACCTCCGTCATGTCGGAATCCATGATAGAGGAACTGTATCATACGCTAACTGCACCTAGAGGTTTAGACATTCCATTCTGCTGGGTTGCCACCATATACTGATAGGTGTCACTAGTGGATTGTGAGACTCGAAGGCATTCACTTGGTGATCTAATGAATCCTGAGAGTAAAACTGAAATCGTTTTAGTCCACTAAAAGAAATTTCAGTGATATTGAAATGGAGATCTCAATATATTTTACTACCAGTCAGAATAGAACCTACGGAATCACACACATAGAGAATTTAATTAGTCAGACTATCATAATTGTGATTTGGAATCACAATAGAAATCAATCATCAATATGATTGGTGATTGAATTAACCCACTAAGTGTTAGTGAGTTAATGAAAGAAGAATTAAGTAGAATTGATTGCAATTGGATTGCATTTGGGCTGATTTAATGAGCCAAATCAAATTGGGTTCGACCTAAATTAATTTGGGTTCATAATTTGGTCAATTTGATTAAACCAAGATTTGTGCGGATTTTAAAAACTACATATCGTCGTAGGATGAATATGACTTAAGACGTGTTCCCACTATGCGGACTTTAAAGTCCACATGGCGTCGTAGGATGCATGCACCCAAATCAATTAATTCTCCTAATGAGATTAGGAATCCTAATGTGATTAAGGGGTTTATCACAAATATAATCAACAGCATATGATAAAATACAATGCCTTTATTCATATTTAAATGTCATGTACATGATTTGGAAAATCAAAAGAAAACCCTTCGCAATACATATTGCGATTGGCTTGCAGGGTATCTACTCTTTCACCATCCACAGCTGGTCCCTCATTCACTGCCGAGCCCTCGACCTATGCTGGACCTTCCACAGTGCCACCACCTCAGCAGCCACTAGAGATCAAGATTAGTCCTGAGCAGCTCTAAGAGTTGAGGGATGACATAGTGAGGAAACTCAAAGGTACCACCAGTGCACCCTCCACTGACCTCACCCCCTCCACAATAGCAGTCTCTATGATGGTAGCTGAAGTTAAGGAGGAACTATCCAGCTTGAGGAGTCTAGTATAGGGTCAATACTTGAGCCTCACAGCTATTAAGGAAGACACGAGGCAAATGCAAGATGCTGTTAGATCTGAGCTGCTAAGGCTAAATTCTGGAGCAGAAAGGCTTGCAAATGTAGTGATAGACAAGCTGGATGTAATCAACGAGAATGTAACCCAACTGACCCAAACACAAGCTAGGACGACTTCAGAGATTATTACACAACTAGGGAATGTCTCTGAAGGAATGAGCTTGGTTTTGCAGGCTCAGCGGCGAAGTATGGAAACTTCATCTTCTTCTTCCAAACGTCCTTAGTTGTACTTTTATTTTATTATCATGTAAAGTCCTTTTGGACTCTCAAACAATGTACTCAAATTTTGTAATTCATACAATGAATTGAAGTTATTTTCAAAAAAACTTGGGTATTGTGCCTTGTTATGTCTTTCTGTGTTATGTGCTTTTTGCTATGATGACAAAAAGGGGGAGAAAAATAAGATATTTGCAAGTAAAGGAATCTAAACAAGAAGAAAATAAGATATAATTGCAAGTAAACCAAATGTGATTTGTTCTTAGTGGATTCGATACCTCGAGGTTCATTATTCCTTTGTTAGAGCTTCTCAAGGAGTAATATCCAGAATCTATTCGAGGGATATTCGAAGATTAGTTGAATCATATTAAAGAACAAATTGTCAGATTTTTTTCTTCTTTAATTAAAAAAATTTTAAAAAAAACTTAAACAAAGTTCAAACAAAATAGAATGCAAATATTGAGGGGGAGAATCTAAAATTCTAAGAAAGAAAATTAATTAAAAGAATATAAGCCAAACAATTGAATGTATATTTTTTGAAGGCTTATATAATTCCAAATGAAAGGGGAAGCTTTAATTTCAAAGTATACTGACTTATACCTTTCAATTTTGGATACACTAAATGACTAGACATTTGAATTCATTTCGAAACTTTACTATAATTCACTTCTTGATTGAGCAATTCACTTTACAAATACTCAATGTTTTGTCATTGTCAAAAAGGAAGAGATTGTGGAGTGATTGAGTAAACCCCCATTTGATTTTGATGAGCTCAAAGCATTTGAGTATATTTTATGTTGTACTAATGAATTCAATCTAGTGTTTTAGACAAATATGTGTGAATTTCTGTTTAAGTGCCTCAAGCTTTGGTTCAAAGTAATTTGGATAAGTATTGGACTCAATTTGAACCAAAGTCTGCATTCCGAGTCGACTCCAGAAGATTACGAGTCGACTCCGAGTAGTTTAAAGGTTCTGGCACAAGCTCGAGTCAACTTCGGTACTCTACAAGTCGACTCTGACTGAGAACAGACAGAAAGACGGAAAGAAGAGTTTCAGACCCTATCAGCGAGTCGACTCCAAAAGGTTTCGAGTCGACTCCCGACGGTTCCGAGTCGATTTCAAAGGATAACAGACAGAAAGACAGAACGATGGATTTTAGACCTTGTTACCGAGTCGACTCCAGAAGGTTACAAGTCGACTCCGATGTTTGGCGAGTCGACTCCTAGTTATGTCCGAGTCGACTCCCAGAGGAAAGCAGTCTGAAAGACAGAGAACCAATATCGAAAACCCTGTGAAAGAGTCGACTCCAAGAGTTCTAGAGTCGACCCCCAAGTCAGCCGAGTCGACTCCAACAAAGCGCGAGTCGACTCCGAGGCAGATCATTCAATAGACAGAGAATCGGTTTTTCGGACTCTGAGAACGAGTCGTCTTCTGAAGATCTCGAGTCGCCTCTCAAGACAGCCGAGTCGACTCGAAGAAGAAAAATAGAAAGATAGATTTCTGGAACCCTGAGAACGAGCCGTCTTCTGAGTGCCCAAGTCATCTCCAAATGTTGGCGAGTCGACTCGAGGTTTGGTCTGAGTCGACTCCAGGACGGGACAAGCACTTTAATTCAAATTCTGAACAACGGGCGAGTCGTCTCCAGTAAAGCATGAGTCGACTCCAGCAACAGCTGAGTCGACTCCAGATCGCACGAGTCGACTATGATCCCAACGGATACATTGTCAGGATGTGCAGATGGGACAGAACGGCTCCAAATCACTCTCTAACGGCTAGTTTTTGAATGGAACTACTTAAATAGCCAGAGTGAACAGTAGTAGACAACAAGAGAGCTATTTTTTCTGAGCATTAAAGCATTTCAACTACCAAGAGCTTCTTAAGAGTAAATACAAGCAAAAGAAGGAAGAAGTGTATTCAACTCAATCCGAGAAGTGCTTCCTTAGCATTCAAGGCTCTACTACTGTCCTCCAACCTTCAGTGCTTTCAAGAGGAGACTCAGAAATCGAGAAGCCCCTACTTTTCCATCTAAAATCTGTTTGAGGGCTTCTAACTTTACTTTGCTTATATTGTTCTAACATCTGCTTGTTAGAAGCTTTCTTTGTGAATTCCCAAACTTTGTTTTTCTTACTTGATTCAATCAGGGGATTGAATCAAGGGTTGTAAGGTTTGTTGGTAAGCCAAAGATAAAACCAACGGTGTAAGGTTGTAGTTGGTGAACTGGAGAAAACCAACTGGGTTTGATTGTGAACCCGAAAAAACAATCGGATGGTTCTAATCGGTGAGCCTGTAAAAACCGACCGAGTTTGTTTTAATCTCGTGAAAACAACAAGTTGGGTTGTGAGCTTGTAAAACAACCGGCTGTAATCCTAGAAATTATAGTGAACTCCCAAGTGCGGCTTGGAAAGTAGACGTAGGAGCAAGAGTTGGCTCCGAACCACTATAAACTTTTCTGTGTTTGTATTGGTTGTTGTCTCTTTCTCTCTCTTTACTCACTGCATCTAGTAAACTAACTAATTTGCTTGCAATAGATTTAGTTAATTACTCATTATATTTTTAATTGATCAATATTTAATAAAATCCAATTCATCCCCCCCCCCTCCTCTCTTGGGTTGTCTCCTTGGGCAACACAACATGATCTTATGTTTTTCGAGTATATAAGTTTTGATCTTTATCTGCTTTTATACTATACTCTGAAAATTAATTAGATTGCTCTCATGTTGCTACATACTTAATATATAAAAAAAGGTGTTGGATTTCTATTTGTGCTTTCTTTGAATATCATTCTTGATACTCCTTGAAATAACTTGAAAAAAATTTCATCTACACTTGATTTGAAAACTATTTTTGGAATCTACATTTAGAGATCTCTTCTGGCTCACATCTTAAATGTCTCATTCTTAAAGCCAAACTTTTCATCCTTGATTTTGATGATATTTGTTACCCCTGAAATTGTTTCAGGTTTACTCTTTTTGAAAGAAAGATAAAAAACTTTAAAAGAATGTTAAAATCATCAAATTTGATATGATCTTATCATAATTTTGAAACTACCTTAATTGGCTCTGATCTATACTCATTATCTTTGCCTGACATTATTGCCTTGATTTACATGATTCATATGTTTGTAATAATTTGACATATATTAAAGAAAATATTGCCTTGTGCTTAATGTTTTATTATTTTGTAACCTTTTTGATATTGTCAAAAAGAAAAAGAAATATCTGAGTATATGCTCATAATGCTTTATGTTTTAAATTGAATATAAATCAGCTTAGACTGAAATATATTGATTATGTTAAAGCTGATTAACTCTAAAGCATTATCATGAAGTGTGTTCTTAAAGTATCTCCTAGATAATGTATTTGTTTTGACTTGTATTTGCTCTTTGTGGTAGTTTGTATTTCTTCTTTAAAATATTGTGCTTTTGGCATAGATGAAATACAATATTTCTCTTGAGTTATGATCTTTGTGATTGTCATTACAATGCTATCCATTTCATTGTTATTCATTCTTTTTGATGATAACAAAAAGGGGGAGCAAATATAAGGGAGAAACTAGAAGCAAATTCTATAAGAAAAATAATATGGGGGAGAAAATATAATAGGGAAGAAAATATAAAAGGTATATATTGCATACTTAAAGGGGAGACATGTATTATATACTTAAGGGGGAGACATGTGACAAAAAAAAAATCTAAATTATCATGGAGATTTTTCTTGCCTTGATACATAACTTGAAACTCTTGCTTTGACACAAACTGTTGAAAATTTTGTTTTAATAAAATACAAGAGTAAGGGAGAGCAAAGCTAAAATTCATTTGGCATCTATTTGGATAAGATAGGGGGAGCTTTTGGTTCATTGATACATTCTCTAAATTGGACTATCTTGACACCTTCGCACCAAAAGCATTACCTATACATTAAACCTTACTTCTCACATGAATATCAATTTACTTACACTCAATGTTTTGTAATCATCAAAAAGGGGGAGATTGAGGATCCTAGTGTGATTTTGATGTTTAGAAAGCTATTGAGGTCAAATGGGAATACTAATGCTTTCAATTCAATTGATCTAGTACATAAGTGAGTAAGAAAGAAATATTTGATACATCCTTGATACGCTTTGCTTGATACATTTAAAAGAACTTTCAAGAACACATCTAAAAACAAACTATATTAGAAGAACTTGAGGAAAGAACTAATTTACAGTTTAATATACCTTAGAGTCAAGTTCTCTTGATTAAAGCTCAATTATATCTTTTACATGTTTAATGAGCTTAAACTTTAACGTGCTAAACATCCTAAGAAGCAAGAAATGATTTGCAATGTTGTTACCTCATGATTACATGTTATATATGCAAATCTAACCTTCAGATGCAGAAAATCAGAGTTGGAGTCGACCCCAGAAGAGATGGAGCCGACCTTGGCACACTTGGCGCAACTGGCACTGTAGCACATTGTAGCTCGAGCCGACCCGAGACCAGCTCGAGCTGATCTGAGAAAACTGGCACTATAGTGTACTGTAGCTCGAGTCGACTCCACTGTAGCTCGAGTCAACCCTAGCTTAAAACGTCAAAAAAAACAAGCTTCTGGATTTTTTGAAAGGGCTGACCCCACTGTAGCAGGGGCCGACCCCACTGTAGCAAGGGCCGACCCCAAAAAAGTTTGAGCCGAACCCAGCCTGATGAATAGTAGCTTGAGCCGACCCCACTATAGCAGGAGCCGACCCCAGCCTGATGAACAGTAGCTTGAGCCAACCCCACTATAGCAGGAGTCGACCCCAGCATGGCTGACAGCATAACGGCTAGTTCTGCAGAAGCACTTTTTAAGCTTTCAACGGCTATAAACGGCTAGTTTCTTCAATCCAACGGTTAGAAAGGTCCAATTGGAGGTTGAAGAGGTATTTAATAGCCACCATTCATCAGGGAAAACAAGCTTTTACAATTAAGAAGAGCATTCAAGTGAAAACTCAAGCTTAGAGGTGCTTCATTCAATTGCTTCATTCAAAAAGCCAAAAGAAGGTAGTTGAGCAATCTTCAAGTGTCTTCAAGAGCTCTACCAACTTCTTGAGGAATGAAGTAACCTTGGCAAAGAGGAGAAGAGCAATCTACAAAGCGATAAATATTTTCTAACCTTCTCTTGTAGTGCATACTTGTTATATCTGCTCACTTAGGAGCTCTAAACCTTTTATTCTTCATTTATTATAAGGTTTATTGGTGAGCCCGTAAAACCAACGTAGGTTATTGGTGAGCCCATAAAACCAACGTAGGTTGTTGGTGAGCCCGTAAAACCAACGTAGGTTGTTGGTGAGCCCGTAAAACTAACGTAGGTTGTTGATGAACCCATAAAACCAATTGTAAGGATTTTTAGATTGTGAGCCCGATAAAACAATCCAACTGTAATCCGAGGGGTTATAGTGAATTTTCAAGAAAACACTTGGGGAGTGGACGTAGGTGCTTTGGGGTGCACCGAACTACTATATATTCTTGTGTTTGTGTTATGCTTAATTTTGTGACTCTTGCATTGTCATTTCATTATTATACTAACGCATACTTGACTTAGGTATTAATTGTTCATTTACAAGGAATTGCTCTAGCTTAAATTCTAAAAGTGACTTGATCACAATTGTTTAGAGCTTTACTACTATTGCTTCCACTACACCTATATTTATCATACAGACCAAACCACATTCACTTAAAAATTAAGTTAAAATCTTAAAATTTAGAAAACCCAATTCATCCTCTCTCTTGGGTTGTCATCTTGGGCAACAAGGGTAATGAAAAATAGAAAAGTAATCAAGATCAAATTCGGCAAGGTAAAAATGACCTGCCAAAAGAATGGAGGTATGCAACCCATTACCCTAAAGATTTAATTATTGGTGATCCTACTCAAGGTGTTAAAACTAGATCTTCTGTTAGGGACACATTAATCATATTGCCTTTGTCTCACAAACTGAACCAAAAGATATTAGAGAAGCTGAACAAGACAGTAATTGGATAATGGCAATGCAAGATGAACTTAATCAATTTAAAAAAAAATAATATTTGGGATTTAGTTGAAAGACCTGAAAACTACTCTATAATTGGAACTAAATGGATTTTCAGAAACAAACTTAATGAAGAAGGATTAGTGACAAGAAACAAAGCTAGGTTGGTTGCTAAAGGATATAATCAGAAATAGATTTTGATGAAATCTTTGCACCTGTAGCAAAATTAGAAACCATAAGATTGCTATTATCATTTGCTTGCTATATGAACTTCAAACTCTTTCAAATGTCAAAAGTGCTTTTCTAAATGGTTATATTGCTGAAGAAGTATATGTAGAACAACCACCTGGATTTGAAAACCATACATTCTCAAATCATGTCTACAAACTCAACAAAGCATTATATAGTTTAAAATAAGCACCAAGAGCATGGTATGAAAGATTAAGTGACTTTTTGATAAAAAGTAACTTTTCAAAAGAAAATGTTGATAAAAGTCGCTTTATTAAAAAGAAAAATTCTGATATCTTGATTGCTAAAATATATGTTGATAACATTATTTTTGGTGTTATTAATGAAACTTTGTGTGAGATTTTGCTAAGCTCATGCAGGATGAGTTTGAGATGAGCATGATGGGTGAGCTAACCTTCTTTCTCGAACTCCAAATTAAGCAAACAAGAGAGGGCATCTTCATTAGCCAAAGTAAGTATACAAAAAAAAATTTAAAGAAGTTTGGCACGGAGGATACAAAGCCAATAGGTATGCCTATGACCCTATTTTGTAAGATTAACAAAGATGAGCTAGGTAAATCTATTAATTTAAAGCTGTATAGAAACATGATAGGATCTCTACTTTATCTTACAGGTAGTAGGCCAAATATAATGTTCAGTGTTTGCTTATGTGCAAAATATCAATCAAATTCTAAAGAATCATACTTAATTGCTGTTAAAAGAATCATGAGATATCTATTAGGCATACAAAATCTAGGCCTATGGTACTCTAAGAACTCTATAATTGACTTAATTGGATATTCAAATGCTGATTTTGCCGGTTGTAGATTAGACAGAAAAGGTACAAGTGAAATTTGTCAATTCTTTGGAACTAATTTAATTTTTTTGTTTAGCAAGAAACAAAATTCAGTTGCACTGTCAACAGCCGAGGCCGAATACATTGCAGCTGGAAGTTGTTGTGCTCAAATCTTATGGATCAAACAACAACTTGAGGACTATGGCATTAAACTAAACAAAATCTCTATAAGCTGTGATAACACAAGTTGTTAGAAGTATACTCTAGAAGCCAATTTAGCTGATGCATTATTTTATTCTATGATATAAATTTGTACTTGACCTAATTATGAATTTATTAAGTTGGACATTCTTTTCATTCATGTTCTTATGTGTCCATGAATCGTCCAAAAAATTAATAAGATTATGACGCATATTCTCAAGAGTTGAGAATTTGAGGCATGTGTCATTGGTGATTAATCCCTGAATTGCTCCTGATCGATGGATCATCACGAGGACGGTGATTGATCCGCTGAGATTAGTGCACATATTGCTTTCTTTGATGGACGAGTCTTGAGTCCACAGTGTAGGGACACTGGAGCAATTGTGCAAGTGCTTGTTAGAGAATAAGGGTATTGAGCGTGACCAAAGCAAGTAGTCACTTGGATGTCTATCCACTTGTCAGTAACTTACTTGATACTGCAGTTGTATGACTGGTCCTTTGACCTGCGATGCCTCAGCTATTCACGGTGAGGTTGCCGTAGTTTAACGAGCACATAAACATGGGCCCTAGCCATTTGGTTTCTCATGGTGCAGATTGGCTACAGTAGGTTCACTGTAGGAGTAGGGGTGCATCTAGATGGAATCTATCGACCTTGATAGATTAGGAGAGATCCTATGTGATTTATGAGACTGAGTTCATAAATCCTCGTCCGAGGTAGTATGTACAGTGGAAAAGGAGTTTTTCACTCTCAAACTCAAGTCGAACAAATTTGACATATGACAGACGATGGGGTTTGACGAGTTATCCATGACCTCCGTTCTGCAGAGATCCACGATAGGACTGTATCATATGATAATTGCACCTAGAGGTTCATCATTCCATTCTGCTGGGTAGCCACTACATGCTGCTTGGTGTCACTGGTGGATGGTGAGACTGAAAGGGACTATCTTGACGATCGATGATCCCTGGTGAGTTGAGTTGGAATTGTTCCAACCCATTAAAAGGAGTTTTCAATGATATTGTGATAGAGATCGCAATATATCTCACTACGAGACAGAATAGAACCTATGGGGTCACACACATTAGAGGTATTGGCCGATCCGATGGTTGAATTGTGATTTAGAATCATAAATAATTTATAATTATCAATTTGATTGATAATTGGTAAACCCACTAAGAGTTAGTGAGTTGAAGAAGGAATAATTATAATTGGATTGCAATTTAATTAAATTAATTGGATTTAATTAATTGCACTTGATCATATTAAATACGAGTCCTACTTGGAGTAGGATTTCTAGAGTCCTAATTGGATTAGGACTGAAATTTAATATGTCCTAATTAGATTAGAATTTCTTAAGTCCTAATTAATTTTAATCTAATAAGTTAAAAGACTCCTAATTGGATTAGGATTGAAGAGGTCAATTGAGTTATGGTTCAATTGAATCCTAATTGGATTAGGATTTGAAGGGATGCAAATAGATGCATCTAGTCCTTTTTGTAAAAGAACTAAACCACCTAAGATTAAGCCCCAAACCCCACTTGATTAGATCAAGTGGGGGGGGCGTGCATGATGGAGGATGAGGAGGGAGGGGCGTACGTGAAGAAAAGGAGGAGGGGCGCATGCCCCTCCTCTTGGCTAATAGATAAGGATGGAGCTCCTAAATTTTAGGATCTCCAACCCTCATCTTAAAAGGAAAAAAGGGGCTGTTGTACATGGGGATTTTCCTCTCCTTTGAGCCATGAAGCAGCCCCCTTCTCCTCTGGTTTTTCAGCCGCCAACAAAAAAAAATAAGGGTCTCACATTGAAGTTGATTCATAAAGGAGGGCATGTGGGCCCCCTTTGAACTCCCTCCTTGGAAGTACGTGGGATTTTGTCTCCTCCCTTTTGTGCCGTGAACCCCTCTCTCCCTCTTGGGTTTCAGCCACCAGCAAGCAAAGAAAAAGGAGGCGGCATGCAGCCCTTCCTCCCTCTCTTCTTTGGTTCCAAAAGAAAAGGAAAAGAAAAAGGCTGCAAAGGGGTTTTTGCCTTCTTCCTTTTGATACATCCTTCTTCCTCCTCTCTAAGGCAATCAAGAGTTGATTCAAAAGAGAAAATTTCAGCCATCAAAACGTATCTCTGCAAGAGAGCTAGCACCCCAGGAAGATTAGAGAGTTTGGATTGGTCCTCTGTCTCGTGTGGATACCCGTAGAGGCCGGACGCGTATGCGGCTTCAAGCGAACCTTCCAACAAATAGCACGTTCATCAGATTGCGGTGAATATTTACCCGCACAAGATGAAGATCTGATCTTCCTAATATTATGTAAAAGTATTTAATCCTAATCTATCTACGAACAATGGTTTTAAAATACGTTCGTGCATGATGAACGGGATCTCGCGCATGTCTTCCGCTGCGCGCAGAATTTTTCTGGAATTTTCTGCGGCATGCGAGGGATACCAACAGTGGTATTAGAGCCAGGTATTAAGATTAGGATTAAAAGATTAAGGCATAATAGATCTGAAAATTTAAAGATTATGTTTGTTGAATTTTTCTGCATGCAGAATTTTCAACTTGCTGATTTTTCTGCATGCTTGGATTAATGATTCTAATATTTTGATAATATGATTATAAATATTTAGAATCATATCTTGCATGATCAACAACTCATAAGATGGCATAATCAGTTAAATATTCAGATCTGTAAATTATATTTAATGCATGTGATGCGTATGGTGATGATCATGGATGTACCCTTATACATGTGCTGAAATGTTCTTCAATGTTCTGTGATGTTATGTGATGGCATGTAATTCAGATTTTTAGATGCCTGCGTGCATCTTAAATTGATGTATTAGAGACCTGCGTGTCTCATGAAAAAGGGTTGTAATTATTCTTTTATTTTTAAAGTTTATCTAGGATGCAATTTGTGATGTGTTTGCACGTCAATGGTTGATCGATGCATGCCTCTACAAGCACGCCTTGCACGGATCGAGATCAAGGGGTGATTGAAGATGGATCAAAGAGTTGATCGCAAGTGGACCGAGGGTGCTCAAGATCGAATCAAGAATTGAAGACGATCTAACCAATTGACGTACATGTGCTTGTACTATGACCCCATCCTGGATCCATGATCATCACCAGTTTAATTTTGTTATTATACCTGGATGTTTATGTTTATGTTTATGCATAGCGGGTAGATAATTATTTGCATGAGATGTAGATAATTAAATGAAAGAGACCTAAATTAAATCTCTTCGAAAAATATTAAGTCCGTAGGTCTTCCACCGTAGTAGAGCTGCTAAGGTCTTTTCGGCGTTGATTTGTCTCGGCTGGATACAGTGGGCAAGTTGCATCGGAGGACTGGACCTCTCTATTAGGCATGAGATGTTGTAGGGGTAAAGATGGAGTTGGGCCCAATAACTGTTAGGTGAGGGACCCAATGATGGCTTTCCTTCTGCGGTTATACAGTTGGTCCGACTTAACTAAGGAATGGGGCCAATAACTGTTAGGTGAGGTCTTCATTACTTAGAGACTGGATAGTGCCACAACTTGCTTGAGAAGCATTGTATAAGAGTTGTACACTCATCGTTTATGTATCACCAATAACTGTTAGGTGAGGTGGCATGTAAATTGGTAGGACCGTAGCACCCCACTTGAAATCTAGAGTCGTAGGTTTCCGTTTCTCTACCAGAGAAGTGTAAGAGATTCGAAAAATAGTGGAAGGTGTTTATTTTAAAAAGGCCCTAAAATAAATAGAGTTGAAGTACAAAATTCTAACTAGAATCTTTACTCTCTGATGATTATAAAGTCAGCTTCTAGACTCTTAACTTATATCCTATAGAACAACCGTTTGACCAAACCCAATTATAAAGATTGGCTCAGCAAATTTCAAAATAGTTTTGAATTGTGAAAAATTAGGGTATGTGCTAGACCATGGAATCCCCGTGTTACCAATCCGTCCGATCACTGATCAGCGTAAGACGCATGCTAAGTGGACGAACAATGACAATAAAGTTAGGTGCTACACAATGGCATCCATGTCCAATAAATTAATGCCAGCATGAGAACATGAAGACTGCCAAGGACATATTAAATCATCTGCAAGAGTTGTATGGTGATCAGAGTCATGCAGCTCGGTTTGAAGTATCCAAGAGACTCTTCAAAGCCAAGATACGCGATGCGCAGTCTGTCCATGATCATGGTTTGACCATGATAAAGGACTTAGAGAAGCTTGAGAAGCTCAGCATGACCATGCACAAGAAATTGCAAACGGATTTGATCCCGTAATTCCTTCTAGCTTCATATGAACAGTTTATAGTAAATTACCATATGAACAAGATTGTATGCACCAAAACAGAATTGTTAAATAAATTGGTAACAACCTTAGGGACCTTGAAGAATTCAAGGGGCATAGTTTTTGCTGTCGAGTTGGCTTCTACTTCCAAGAGAGTGTCTACCTGGACGAAGAAGAAGCCTGCGAAGAAGTAGAAGATCGAGAAAAGGCCAAGTAAGGAAGTTTCAAGAAAAAGACCGATTGCAAGGGAAAGTATTTCCATTGCATCGTAAGACGGCCATTGAAAGAGGAACTGTCCTACATATATAGAAAGCATAAAGAGCAAGAAGGGTGACAGACCTTTAGAAGGTATGTCAGATATGCTCATTATTAAAAGGATACTTAGGAACTGTTACCTGTTGCTAGCAGAAAGTTGATTTTTGTATCTTGTTTAGCACAGAAAGATTTTTATAAGACTATTGTTCAATTTGTTTGAGAAATAAATTGGATGCATATGGTTTTATGATTGACCATCTCTATCACTTATATTGGATGTACCTGTGAATGTATCTGAGCAAATAGTGAGTACCATAGGATCCAAAAGGATCTAGAGATGAGATAATCTAAAGTATTTGTGGCACCTCAGTCTTGGTCATATAGGAGAAGACAAAATAAAAAATTGAAGAAACATGGGCTTCTGAGCTCATTGACTTCCGAGTCATATCCGATTTGTAAATCCTGCCTTCAAGGTAAGATGGCCAAATTACCCTTTGTAGGACATGGGAGAGGTCCACTGCGATACTTATCCTAGTACACATTTATGTGTGTGGCCCATTCGATGTGCAGGTTAGGGATTGTAATTTTTACTTCATTTACCGATGATTACTCACGGTATGGATATATGTGTGAGACATAAATCTGAATCTTTTGAAAAGTTCAAATAGTTCAGATATGAAGTAGAAAAACAAACAGAAAAGCTCATTAAAATTCTTCGATCGGATCAAGGAGGTGAACACCTTAATAGAGAGTTCTATGTTTATCTCAAGGAGAATAGTATAGTTTTACAATGGACCCCTCCTGGTACACCTCAGCTCAACGGGGTGTCAGAGAGGAGGAATCAAACCCTATTGGATATGGTTGGTCCATGATGAGCTTCACTGATTTACCCTTGTTTCTTTAGAGAGATGCCCTACTTTCAGCAATTTACTTATTGAATGGTGTTTCCTCTAAGTCTATTCCTACCACACCGTATGAGATATGGCATGGTAAGAAGCCGAGTCTTGGTCATCTCAAGATTTGGAGATATCCGGTCCACGTCAAGCGACAATAGGTGGACAAGTTAGAAGATAGGATAATTAATGCTCGTTTTATTGGATATCCTAAAAGAGTTATTAGAATACGATTTTTACGTTCCAAAGGATCACAAAGTGTTTGTGAGCAGACATGCTATCTTCATGGAAGTAGTTTATCCTTGATAGAGGCAGTGGGAGGAAAAATGAGCTCTAAAAAAAGTCTCTGAAGAGCAACGAGCCATTGTGCCTATAGAACCTATTCATATTAAGCCAGTACACGTAGTACCTCCTCCACCTCGTAAATCTAGTAGGATCTCCCGTCCATCTGAAAGGTACTTAGGTATGCTACTAGAGGATGTTAAGGAAGTGTTCCTCATGGAAGATAGGGATCAAGGTAAGGATCTCAATACCTACAATGAGGCGATGTTAGACATCGATTTCGAGAGATGGCTGGAAGCCATGAAGTCAGAGATGGACTCCATGCATTCCAACCAAGTCTGGATCTTAGTAGATCCACCAGAAGGTATAGTATCTATTGAGTGTAAATGGATCTACAAGAGAAATTTAAGTTCGGATGACTAGGTCGAGACCTATAAGGCAAGGCTAGTGGCGAAAGGTTATAGTCAGTACGAAGGTACTAATTATAAGGAAACTTTTCCACCTGTGGCATTGCTGAAGTCCATTCGAATATTGCTTGTTGTTGCAGCATATCATGATACTGTGATGGTGATCACAAGGTCTGTAAGCTGCAAAGGTCTATCTTGTTGGGAACCCGCCCATGCCGCTGATATTTCAAAAATTTTTCAGATGGCAGCGGAATCGGCATGCACGGGTTCGACGTTCATCGCATGAACGTTGTTTCGAGACCTTTCGTAATTAGGTAAGAATTAAAACTTTTAAAACTAATAGGAAGATCAAATCTTCACCTTGCGCGGGTAGATGATCACCGCAAATCTGAATTCGTGGTTTTTGGAAGAGGGTTCGCTTGAAGCCGTTCAAACGTCCGGCCTCTACGGGTATCCATACGAAGTAGGATCCGATCCAAGCTCTCTATCTCACCGGAGTGCTAGCTCCCTTGCAGAGATAGCTTTGATGGCTGATCTCCTCTCTTTCTTTCAACTCTTGAAAGTGCTTGAGAGGAGGAAGAAGAAGAAGGAAGAAGAGGAAGAAGATGAGCCCCTACGCAGCCTTCTTCTGTTGCTTGCGCTGGATGAAGGAAGGGAAGGGGAGGAGGCCGCCAACACTTGGAGAGCTTCTACCCTTGCTTGCGGCTGCAACTAAGAGAGGAAGAGGGTGGCCACGGCACAAGAGGAAGAGGATTCCAATGCTCTAGGGCGTCGGCCTCATGGTCCTTTTTATAAGCATCAAGGGCTCCTCCAAAGTAGGAGCCCTAGATGATTTTCCAAAGAGGGAGGGCGCCGGCCCTTCTTCATGCCGCACACAAGGAGAGGAGGAGGGGCGTGATCCCTCCTTCTTGTGATGCCCTAATCCTCTTCTAAAGAGGATTGGGTGCCTCTCTTTTGGTTTGATCCCAATCCAATTAGGATTAGCCAAATTGGGTTCAATCTATGCTAGTCCTAATCCAATTAGGACTTGAATGAACCATGACTCAATTGAACTCTTCAATCCTAATCCAATTAGGAGTCATGTTGATTCATTAGATTATTAATTAATTTAGACTTTAAGGAATCCTAATCCAATTAGGATTTGTTTAATTCTAGTCCTATCCAATTAGGACTCTAATTTGAATCCAAAGTCCTAATCCAATTAGGATTTCTAGGAATCCTACTCCAAGTAGGAATCCAATTTTGATTCAAAACTCCTAATCTCATTAGGATTGAGGAATCCTATTCCAAGTAGGAATCCCAGTCCTACTCCAACTAGGATTCCCAGTCCTAATCCAATTAGGACTCTAGGAATCCTACCCGAAGTAGGATTTGTGTTTAAGTCCAATTAATTAATTTCCTTTGTTCCTTCTTCAACTTCTTATCAATCAAATTGATTTCTTGTGATTCCTAATCACGATTTCAACCATCGAATCGGTCAATACTTCTATTGTGTGTGACCCCATAGGTTCTATTCTGACTGGTAGTGAGATATATTGTGATCTCTATCACTATATCATTGAAAACTCCTTTCAATGGGTTGGAACGATTCCAACTCTACTCATTAGGGTTTATCGATCATCAAGATAATCCCTATGAGTCCCACCATCCACCAGTGACACCTAGCAGCATGTAGTGGCTACCCAGCAGAATGGAATGATGAACCTCTAGGTGCAGTTAACGTGTGATACAATCCTACTATCGTGGATCCCTACAGGACGGAGGTCATGGACAACTCGTCAAACCCCATCGTCTGTCATATGTCAAGATTTATTCGACTTGAGTTCGATAGTGGAAAACTCTTTTTCCACTTTATATTACTGCCCTGGCCAAGGTCTTAGAACTCCGTCTAATAAATCACATAGGATCACTCCTCTTCTATCAAGGTCGATAGATTTCTTATAGGTGCATACCCTACTCCTACAGTGAACCTACTGCAGCCAATCTACACTGCATGGACCCATATGGCTAAAGACCATGTATTTGTGCAGTCAAACTACAATAACCTCACTGTGAGTAGCCGAAGCACCGCAGGTCAAAGGATCAGTCACACTACTGCAACATCAAGCAAGTCACTGACGAGTGGATAGACATCCAAGTGACTTCTTGTCTTGGTCACGCTCAGTACCCTTGTTCTCTAACAAGCACCTGCACTATCACTTCAGTGTCCCTACACTGTGGACTCCAGCCTCGTCCATCCAGAAGGAGAGTGATCTGTGCACTGATCGGATCGATCACCGTCCTCGTGATGATCCATTGATCAGGAGCATTTAGAAATTAATCACCAATGATACATGGCTCAAATTCTCAACTCTTGAGAATATGTATCATCATCTTATTAATTCCTTGGACGATTCATAGACACATAAACAATATGAATGAAAAGATGCCTTTTATTTATTCAATAATAAATAGTCAAGTACAAAATTATGTCCCTAGAATCAACAATGTGTCAGCCAAATTGGCTTCTAGGGCATACATCTAACAATCTCCCACTTGCACTAAAGCCAATTGGTCATGTATCTTAGGCCCATCTTCTCAAGGTGGGCTTCAGTCTTTTGCTGACTCAGCTGCTTAGTGAACGGGTCTGCCACGTTATCCGCGGAGTCTACTCTCTGCATTTCTTCTCAACATAGTCGCGTATGAGATGGAAGCGCCGCTCTATGTGCTTGGACTTCTGATGAGACCATGGCTCCATAGCTAGTGCTATGGTGCCAATGTTATCGCAGTAAAGTGTTATGGCATCTAATGACATTACACCTAACTCTGCTATTAACTTTTAATCAGAAGGTTTCCACTGCACCCTTGGATACGGCTTAACATTCAGCTTCTAAGGTAGAATCTATAATGATCGGTTGTTTGGAACTCTTCCAATTTACTGAACCACAATTGCACATATTCTGATGTAGACTTTCTATCATCAATATGTGTGCATCCTTCTACCTTCAACTCTGATCTTCTCCCAAAGACCAAGAACATGTCCTTAGTTCTTCTCAAGTACTTAAGACTGTTCTTTCACAGCTATCCAGTGCTTCTTGCCTGGATCCGACTGATATCTGCTTGTGACATTCACAGCAAGAGCTATATCAGGTTATGTACACAGCATGGCATACATGAGGCTTCCCATTGCCGATGCATAGGGAATCTTGCTCATGTGTTGAATCTCTTCAGCACCTCCTCTATGTACATCTTCTGTGAAAGGCCAAGCATTCTTTTAGATCTATCTCTATAGACCTTTATTTCCAAAATATAGGATGCTTCCCCAAGGTCATTCATGGAGAATTCTTTTGACAACCAGACCTTGACCGAGGTTAGCATGGGAATATCATTCCCAATCAGGAGAATGTCATCTACGTACAGTACGAGAAAAACGACAGCACTCCCACTAACCTTTTTGTAAACACACGGTTCCTCTTCATTTTTGATGAAATCAAACGTTTTGATTGCGTCATCGAAACGAGTGTTCCAACTCCGAGATGCTTGCTTTAGTCCATAGATGGACCTTTGCAGCTTGCAGACCTTGTGATCTCCATCACTGGAAGTGAAACCCAAAGGCTGTTCCATATAGATATCTTCATCAAGATATCCATTCAGGAAAGCAGTTTTCACATCCATCTGCCAGATTTCATAATCATGAAATGCTGCAATGGCAAGCAATGTTCGGATGGATTTTAGCATGGCTACAGGTGAAAAGGTCTCCTGATAGTCAATGCCTTCGCGTTGACTATACCCTTTCGCCACAAGCCTTGCCTTATAGGTTTCTACCTCTCCATCCGAACCTATCTTCCTTTTGTAGATCCATTTGCATCCAATAGGTACAATACCTTCTGGTGGATCTACTAAGGTCCAGACTTGGTTGGAATGCATGGAGTCTAACTCTGACTTCATAGCTTCCAGCCATTTCTCGGAATCGATATCAGATATCGCCTCGTTGTAGGTTTTGGGATCCTGTATGTGATCCCTATCTCCCACTAGGAACATTTCCTCGGTATCCTCTTCTAGTATACCTAAGTATCTATCGGGAGGATGGGAGACCCTACTAGATCTACGAGGTGGTCGAGGGACATCGTGTACTGGCTCTTTATGAATGGGTTCTATAGGATCCATGACTCGTTGCTTTTCAGAGACTTTCTCTTCAAGCTCAATTTTCCTCCCACTGCCTCTATCAAGGATAAACTGATTTTCCAAGAAGATGGCATGACGGCTCACAAACACATTGTGATCCTCTGAGACGTAAAAATTGTATCCTAATGACTCTTTAGGATATCCTATAAAACGAGCACTTATGGTCCTAGCCTCAAACTTGTCTGCCTGTAGTCTCTTGACGTGGGCCGGACATCCCCAAATCTTGAGATGACCCAGACTTGGTTTCTTACCATGCCATATCTCATACGGTGTGGTAGGAACGGATTTAGAGGGAACCCTATTCAATAAATAAATTGCTGTGAGTAGAGCACTCAGCACTAGTGTACATAGAGAAAGGCCACCTGCTCAGTCCCTTAGCCTAGAAAGAGACCAGCTAAGATTTATTGGAGATCATATACTACAAGGTCTTTTTCATTCTGGAGTCTGTTGGGATAAAGTCAATGATATGACTGTGATGGTGAAAGAAGTGAAGACTGAGTTGAAAAGTTTGAAAACACTTGCTGCTGCCCAACAAAGAAAACTTGGAGTTATTAAAGAACATACAAGGCAACAAGAAAATGAACTCTAAGCATCACTGCAGCAAACTAAGAAAAAAGGCTCTCAGCTGACTGCTTCCCTCTCAACTCTTGATTCTAAAGTCAGTCAACTTCTAGGAGACAAGAAGGCCTAGATCCCTTAGCCTAGATCTATTTGAGCCTGACACTTTATGACCAAATGTCTTTCACATCTTTTGTATCTCATTTTGGATAATCATCTACTTGTTATATGTAAACCTTGGTTGTAAATTGCAGTGTTATCAATGAAATACATGTTTCCTTTTCAATGAGCTGTGACTTTAGTGCAATTGTTATATCTTGATGTCTCTATCTGCTCAAATATATTCTTAAGTCAAAAGGCTCTGATATATTCTGAAATTAACATACTCTGATTTTTAAGTTAAAATTATCTGAAACTCTAACATTATAATAAGCTCTCATACATTAATAATGTAAAAATCTCTGATGCATTAGCTTTGATACATTCACAAACTGCTTTTGGTGTGATGATAAGCTATGTTGGATCAAGCATGTATGATACATTTAAAAATACTGTTATACATATAACTCAAAAAGCTCTGATCTTTTTAAGTCAAAATGCCCTAAAATCTTGGCACTGAAACTCCCACTGAAACTCTATTTATGTAATAAATTATTATCAATATGTACCTCCTATTCAATTATTCTCTTTAACTCTTGATGCTCAAATCATAATCTATAAATAGAAAATTTTCTAACCCCTTACAGGGGGGAGAAGTAAAAGAATTTCATATATTGTGGAGAAGTAAAAGAATTTCAAGAAAGGGGGAGAAGTACCAGAACTTCAAAAAGGAGAGAAGAAAGCAGATACTGTTTTATATCAAAAATCTTATTGAAGAAAATCGATAAATGACAAAGATAGGGGGAGAAGCATAAATTGTTTAATCATAATATAAAGGAGAAGATTTTCTCATAAACATACAGATTTCACATAATGAATGTCTTAGAACTCAATAATGCACGTATTCTGAATATTTTTCTGCTCTGAATAATATTGCAAAAAGTGCTCTCATTGAATATTCTGAACTTTCTGAATATCCTTGTTGCTCTAAACTATATTGCAAAAATACTCTGAAATTTATTGCAAAATTCTTTTAGACTCAATAGTTTTTGTCATCATCAAAAGGAAAAAAATTGTTAATCCTAAAGGATGAATTTTGATGATCACAAAAACAATTGAGTTAAATGTGTACTCTAATAATGTTGGCTTAAATATAAAGGGTTAGACCTTAAGATAAAAGTTGCACTTACAACTTCCAAGAATCAAGAAGAATAAAATCAAAGCTCTCCAAAAAATCTGTGAAAAACTTATGAGTCGACCCATATAGAACTGAGTCGACCCTTGTGTAGTTCAAGAAAAACATAGAAGAATCACCGCCTGAGACCAACTACATGAGCCGACTCTCGTGTTTGAGGAGGCGACTCAATTTATACATGAGCTGACCCCCGACATTATTGAATCAACCCTTGGGGGAGCACAAGTAACCTATGAGCATTAAAGGAATAAGGCGACTCTTGTGTTTGAAGAACCGACCCAATATCTACATGAGTCGACTCCCGACATTGATGAGTCGACCCTAGAGGCAAATGCAGAAACTTTGTATGGATTGAAGGAAAGAACCGACTCTTATACTTAGTGAGTCGTCTCCCTTGATACACGGGACAACCCTCGTTTTTACTCATTGCAAATGAAACCAATTGCATGGAATGACAATTGCATGGAATGACAACTACATGGATCCAACCCAATTTTGATTCAGAGCCGACTCGACTCAATCCAAACTTGATCCAGACCCAAATTTTCTGGGTTAGGGCTGGGTAATATATGGACACAATCCAACCTAAAATGACATGTTTGGTCAGAAATTTTAATCGTAGACCTGACCCGATCTTCTATTGGGTTGGGTCTGGTCCAACAATAGGATCTGAACAGAAAACCAGGTTGGATAGATGTCACTTATGACCTGGTCCGACACTACAACAAAATCGTGCTTTAACGACTCTTTTTTGCCGATGCTTTCTCCAAGCGTCGGCGATTTTCCGACTCGCGCCCAAATCTCCCGACGCTTTCAAAAGGCGTCGGCCATAGACGACGCTAATTAGCGTCGTCGTAGACTATGGCCTAAGACGACGCTTATACGCGTCGTCAGAAGTAAAATTGACAAGGCTTATACGCAAAACCTAGTGGCCATTCCCCTCCTCCTCATTCTGCATCCCGATCAAGGCTTGCCCTAGCTCCGCCCCTCCTCTCTCCTCTCCGACGACGAGCGGCCGACCCTTGTCTTCTCCGGCGCCGAGCGACGTCCGACGGCAAGCTCCTCTCCTCCTCCCTTCTCTCCGACGATGAGCGGCCGATCCTTGTCCACTCCGGCGCCGAGCTGTTGGGAATTGTGTCCCAAAGCCAATTTTTAATTGTAAGAAATTGGATTATGTATATATATTTTATTAAAATGAATAAAAATTTATTCTGGTAATTTTCTATTCATCACAAGTGTTGCATCTTCAAATTGAACTCCTGTGTATTGTGATGAAGTCCTTAGGACTAATTTAGTGGATAAAAGAGGTTTTATCATTTAGTCCTTAAACCAGTTCGCGACCAAATGACAAGCTGTCAATTGGACGATAGCTATGTCACGTATAGGTCGTTGTGTGCCATTTAGTTGGTTGTCCTCTTAAACCAAGGAGTGTGGAGACACTGTATGGCATACAGGTGAGATGTAGGAGTACATCGTCACTGAATAGTGACTCACCTGCGTAGCACTCTACTGTCGGGAGTTAGCTCGTAAAACGTATGGGCATAAGTACCCCTTAGACCTGAGACTGTCACGGTGACTTGCAAGCAACTCACTGTACTTAGGCACTGGATGACCTGAATTTCTAATTCAGGGATCGGAAGGATGCTGGGTGCAGTCAAGTACTCGCGAAGTCTGTGTACGAGTCAAGATGGGATTGACCGCTCCAGATTAGAGGAGTTGATGTCTTGCTATATTTCAATTCAGTAAAACCTTGGCCAGGGTAAACCAAGTGATGGTCACTTGATTTGATTAATTGAAATATACTATGGATGACCGGATCCAGAGTTCGACAGTCCACTCTGAGGTCATCTTGAGCATCGAAGGTCATAGGGATGAATTATGCAACAACCATACGTCTAGGTTCTTGAATGTTGCTTTGCATATTTGACCTATCCGGACGTCGGGTATCATTGCTAGATGGTCACCTCGATTAGTGCATGGAGTAGTCCATGTACTACCGGCTTAGTGTTCGAACCTATCGGAGTCACGCACATTAGTCAAGCTGAGTAGGAAGGTCTTGACCCAATTTAATTAAGAATTAAATTATGGGTCATTTGGAATTTGGCTCTGTCTATGTTCAGCTAGCACTGAACATGAGGTACATGCTAAATTTCATGGATGAACAACTAATTAAGTCTGTATTTCGGGTCAATCAAGTTTTAATTAATATAATTGAACTTGATCAGGACTCAATTGTTGAGATTGGATTTGATTGGGTCTAAATTAGTGTAATTGGGCTCGATCATGATTTAATTGGGATTTAATTTCGTATTTGTTCTGATCTAAGTCGGACTTGGATCGAGCCGAAACTAGACCCAATTGAATCTCCTATGAGTCAGACTCATGTGGAATTTTTTCGGGTCAAAAATTCATTCAAATGGGCTGCAAATTTGGTTTAGAACCAAATAGACTAACTTATGATCAAATGGGCTAACCCATTTGTATCAAGTTGACTTTTCCCATTTTGTGTGGTTGCTGACCGTGAATAAATGCCATGGACCCGTGGACCACTCCCTTCACATGGACCCTTAGCATTTGTTTTGTGAGCCGCGACTCACCTGGGACGCATGAAACAGAGCTTCTCTGTTTCACGCGTCCGCAAGCTTTCCGACCGGCGATTGCGCGGCCAACCGGCCTCCGGCCAGACGGCCGACTAGACCGGAATGTGCGATTTTGAACCGCCAACATTCCAGTCCAGTTTGATTTTTGAAATCCGGCAATAATAGGCATTAATCGCTGGTTTATTCCATGGTTGTTTTTGAAACAACCGTTATCAAATTCATTCATATTTGATAATGAATGAATTCAATAACGCTGGACCATTACGCCTCTTAACTCCTCTCAGCGTTGGCCTATTTGTAGGCCACCATTTCCTCTCGAATGGAGAGAGAGAAAAAAAATTTTCTTGGGAAGAAAACGTCAGACAGAGAAGGAGATTTGATTCTGTGGAGAAGAAGAAGAAGAGAAAGGAAGGAGTCCTTTCTCTCTGGTGGTTTGGAGTTCGGCCCAGATCCGGTGTCCTCTCCTCCCTTCCATTTCCTCTGTGATCGGGATCAAGAGACGGGCATCTGTGGCTTGTGCGTGCTGTGAAGAAACGGGAGAAAAGAAACTGAAGAAAGAAAGAAAGAGAAGAAAGAAAGAAAGAGAAAAGGGAACGTCCTTTTTCTGGATTTCTTTTCTTCCAAGGGTCCTTTTGCAAAAGATTGTTTTGCACGAGTAAAAACATCATCCAACCTTCTTGCGAAGTTTGACGTGCGTGCGAAGTAGAGGGCTTGTAGATCCAGGCCTCGCAGAGCTACCTTCAGGGATCTAGATCCAGATCCAGATTCAAATTACCTCGACCAACTTCCGCTACGGCCTTGAGGTAATTTTACACAAAAGTTAAATTTAATATTTATAATTGTTATAAATAAAATAAAAAAAATTAAAACTGATTTTTCATGCCTGGCGTTCGATTTTATCGGACAACTCGGAAAATTTTTCCTTCAACTGGTATCAGAGCCAGGTTGGCCGATAGAATTGGCCTATAATATCTAGAATTATGCATGATTTAATTTTTAAATTTAGATTAGATCTAGATTTATTGATAAAATATCAATCTTGTGCTGAATTATAAGGTTGTCCTGCTATAAGGTTAACCCCTTATAGTGAAAAGGTTGTCCTAGCACAAAATTGAGATTAATTTGTATCATAAAATAAATAGTTTATTTTTGTGAAATTATGCATAATTGATGTTTATGAAATTTCAGTTTTAAATTTATTATGACCACAAAATTTAAATATAAATTGTTTATATTTGGAATAAATTGACACCTTGAATCCATGATCATAATGCATTTAATAAAGAATTAAATGTTGAATTTAAAATTTAAAATTTGAATTTCAAATAAAGATTTAAAATTTAAAATTTGAAATTCGAATTAAAATTTAAATTTGAACATGGGATTTGGGGATGGGTTAGCACAATCAGATTAGTTGACTAGGTTAGACCTAATCATGAAATCAAATTGAAATGGACTAACTTAAGAAACATGATTTAATCTAATCAATAGTTGAACTAGACTAAATCAAGGTTTATAAAATGATCAAACTCAATAGTTGTAGTTTATCATATCCAAACATTTCAATTGGATCTGATTGTGGCTTAGTGGTCGAGCCCGAGTTTCCAAGGATAACCTAAATCAACTTGATAAACCAATTGGTGTCTAAGGTAAGTCGGCATTTGATCATGGTTTTTAATTGGGGCTACCTCTTACCTGGCCAACATAGTTGGTGTCTAGGAAAGAGGTTAATGGCGTAACCCTCCCATGATCTCTCTTACCTGGCCAATTTGGTCGATCAAGTTTTGATTAAGGTACCTTGATACTTGGCACTCACCCATGCCATTAAGAAAAATCAGTGTGACTGATTTAGGTGTCTAATAGACCAATAAGAGCTAGTCCTCTATATGATTTGGTGAAGTCAGTGGGAGGATTTAGAATTATCGGTCAGTGTTACATATCATTTAAAATTCTCTAAATTATTAGGTCCTTAAAATGATAAAGTTATATAGATAACTAGATCATAGCCTCCCATTAAGGTGAATGATAATAGGTCCAATATTACAGTTGAACATGCAGGACGCTTCCGTCTGGTGTTCCTCTAAATACTGGAATTATCCTTCATTATATGATAGCTTTTTGAGCTATCTAATTGTGATTAGGTTGGCCGAGCCTTCCTCGGGCCTGATCATACATTAGGTAGTATCATCGAGTTAGTTCATTAATGGTTGGACCTAACCAGGATTTTCAGTGGAGGCCTCCGCCTACTGATTACCACTTGGGGCAAAATTGATTGCTAGAAATTGTTTAGAGAAATAATTGGTAATGTACCTACCCTTAGATGCACATGGGTTGGCCGAGCCTTCCTCGGGTCCGTATGCAGTCTATGCGGATTCTAGTACCCACTAGGAAATTAAAGTAATTCCTCGAATTAAAGGTAGAGGCTATTAATTCGATTAAAATAGTGGGAGAAAACTTTAGACTAAAGTCCAAGTCTTTAGGATTAAATAAATCATATACTGATTAGTTGGATTTTTCCTTTATTTTTCAGATATGGCTAACTCATTGTCCCTCCGAACACTATTAGACAATGATAAGCTTAATGGACCTAACTTCGATAGCTGGTATCGAAAGATGAAAATAGTATTAGAGCATGAGCGGATCCTGTATGTGATATCGGATCCTGCACCTGAGGAACCTGCAGCCAATGCACCACGTGCAATCAGAGACGCTTATCAGAAGTGGCTCAACGATCGCACTACAGTGCGTTGCATCATGAGGGCCTCGATGAATGATGAGTTTAGTCGTAAATTCGAGGAAGCGCAGCCAGTGGAAATCCTTCAAATGTTGAAGGAGTCTTTCGGCACACCTGATGATGTTGAACGACATAAGACCTCCTGCGCTATATTCAATGCCCGCATGAGGGAAGGGGCATCGGTCACCGATCATGTATTGTATATGGTCGAACAAATCGATCGCCTAAGTAAACTTGGCTTTCCTTTGCACGAGCAATTGGGCAAGGACGCCATTTTGAACTCACTTCCCAAGTCCTACCTGACCTTCCTTAGTCATTATAGAATGACTAAACCTGAAGTATCCTATCATGGTTTGCTAGGTTTACTGCAGACCTATGAGAAGGATCACCAACTCAAAAAGAAAACGGTGAATGTGGTAGGTGGGACTTCTGCAGGACTTTCTTCCTTTAAGAAAGGAAAGAAGAAGAAGGTGCAAAAAGCTCGTGCTGGGGTCTCTAAGCCCAGCCAGACTAAGAAGCGTAAAGCCGATAAGAGCAAGGCAGAGTGCTTCTTCTGTAAGAAGATGGGTCATTGGAAGCGGAACTGTCCGGCTTACATAGCGTCCCTTGATCCAAACAGGCCTAAGAAGAAAAAGCAGCAAACAGTTGCTGCACAAGGTAATTATATGATAACACCTTGTAATTTTTCAATTTATGATTCTACCACTTGGGTATTGGATACCGAAAGTCCAATTAATATTTGCAATTCGTTGCAGGGACTTCAAGTTAGTAGAAGATTCAAGAATGACGAGAGATTCCTGAACGTTGGAGATGGAAGATCAGTTCCAGTCCTAGCTTTAGGAGTCATTCAGCTTGTTTTTGAATCTAGAGTAGTCATATTAGATGATTGTCATTATTGTCCAACATTTTTAATGAATGTCATCTCTGTAGGCCTTTTGGCCAAAAATGGTTATTGTTTATCAATAAAAGAAAATTTTTGTGATATCATTTTGAATGGTATTAAAATTTTTCGTGGACAATTGAAATATGGCATTTATACTCTATCACTGCCTGTGAATGTAATGTACACCTCTAATAAACGCCCTAAGTTAGATAATGTCAATGAAGCCTATTTGTGGCATTGCCGGTTAGGTCACATAAATAAAAATAGGATAAACAGGTTAGCCCAACATGGCATTTTAGAAATCAATGATTGTGAATCATTGCCAACTTGTGAATCCTGTCTTCTGGGTAAGATGACCAAGTCACCTTTTTCTGGAAAGGGTGAACGAGCTAGCGATGTTCTTGGCCTCATACATACTGATGTATGTGGACCTATGAACGTAAGTGCCAAAGGTGGTTATGCCTACTTCATAACCTTCACAGATGACCTATCCAGGTATGGGTATGTCTATCTGATGAAGCATAAGTCGGAATCATTTGAAATGTTCAAACGATTTCGTAATGAAGTAGAAAAACAGACTGGAAAGAGTATTAAGATCCTTCGGTCAGACCGAGGAGGAGAATACCTTTCCGGTGATTTCTTGACTTATCTAGAGGAGAATGAGATTCTCTCACAATGGACCCCTCCAGGAACACCTCAGCACAATGGTGTATCCGAAAGGAGGAATTGAACTCTGTTAGACATGGTTCGATCCATGATGGGGTTTACTAGTCTGCCTGTATCTTTTTGGGGTTATGCTTTAGAGTCTGCGTGTATAATACTAAATAAGGTTCCAAGTAAGTCTGTTGAGAAGACTCCATATGAGATATGGACTGGGCGAAAGCCGACACTTTCATACCTTAGGGTTTGGGGATGTCCGGCTTATGTTAAACGTTCTCAAACTGACAAACTTGGTCCTAGGTCCGATAAGTGTTATTTTGTAGGGTACCCCAAGAAAACTAGGGGTTATTACTTCTACCTTCCTAATGAACAAAAGGTGTTCGTAGGACTTAAGGCAACCTTTTTGGAAAGGGAATTCCTTAGTGAAGGAATTGTTGCCTCTAAGGTTGAACTTAGTGAAGTTCAACAGGTAAAAGATTTAACACAATCTACTGAACCCACAGAACCGGATTCAATTAGATCAAACCCGGAGCCCAATGTAGAAGCACCATTAAGGCGATCAGGTAGAGTACTGCGTCAAGTGGATAGATACTATGGTTTCTTGGTCCAAGACGCAGATCCCATTGAGCTCGATGAGAACAATGAGGATCCGATCACCTATATGGATGCTATGCAGAGGTCCGACTCTGAGTTGTGGCTTAACGCCATGAGATCCGAAATGGAATCCATGGAAATCAATAGTGTATGGACACTAGTTGATCCACCCGAAGGGATAAAACCCATAGGGTGCAAATGGATCTTCAAAAGAAAGAGAGGCGCAGACGGAAAGGTGGAAACCTATAAAGCCTGTCTGGTTGCCAAGGGGTATCGTCAACGTTATGGTATCGATTATGACGAGACTTTTTTCCCTGTGGCAATGCTAAAATCTATTCGGATCATGCTAGCTATAGCAGCATATATGGATTATGAAATCTGGCAAATGGATGTGAAAACAGCTTTTCTAAATGGAGAGCTGGAAGAAGAGGTGTATATGATACAACCTGAGGGTTTCACATCCATAGACGAGTCCAAAGTATGCAAGCTACAAAAGTCCATTTATGGACTTAAGCAAGCTTCTCGAAGTTGGAACATACGTTTCGATAAAACTATCAAAACATATGGCTTCGTTAAGAACGAAGAAGAACCTTGTGTCTACAAGTGGGTTAACGGTTCAGTGATCACATTTCTTGTGTTGTATGTGGATGACATTCTCTTAATTGGGAATGACATTCCTGCATTACAAAATGTGAAACTTTGGCTGTCATCACAGTTCTCCATGAAGGATCTGGGAGAAGCATCCTACATCCTAGGGATGAAAATCTATAGAGATAGATCTAAGAGGTTGCTTGGATTGTCCCGATCCACGTACATCGACACTATGTTGAGCGGTTCAACATGGAGAATTCCAAGAAGGGCTATCTTCCGATAGGCCAAGGAATTTCTCTCTCTAAGAAAGATTGTCCGACAACTTCTGAAGAGAGAGAGCGTATGAGTAGAATCCCATATGCTTCTGCAGTAGGTTCTATTATGTACGCCATGACATGTACAAGACCGGATGTTGCTTACTCACTAGCAGTAGCGAGTAGGTATCAGTCTGATCCGGGTGAGAACCATTGGAAGGTGGTGAAAACCATCCTTAAGTATTTAAGAAATACTAAGGACCAATGGTTAATCTATGGAGAATCTGACTTAAAACTTGTGGGGTTTACAGACTCTAGTTTTCAGTCAGACCATGATGACAGTAAGAGTATGTCAGGATTTGTGTTTACCCTGAATGGAGGAGCAGTCTACTGGAAAAGTTCCAAGCAGCATTCAGTAGCCGATTCCGTATGCGAAGCAGAGTATGTTGCTGCATCAGATGCGGCAAAGGAAGCTGTTTGGATCAAGAAATTTGTAAATCAACTTGGTGTTGCTCCCTCAATCAACGGTCCAGTTCTTTTGTATTGTGACAATACTGGAGCCATTGCACAAGCAAAGGAGCCAAAGTCTCACCACAGGACCAAGCACATTCTGCGTCGCTACCACCTTGTACGAGAGATCGTGGAACGAGGTGACGTCAATCTTCAGAAGATCGATGGAAAGGAGAACCTAGCTGACCCATTCACTAAAGCCCTTTCTGTAAAGGAGTTCGATTATCACAAATCGAAGATGGGTATAAGATACTGTACAAATTGGCTTTAGTCCAAGTGGGAGTTGTTGGGAATTGTGTCCCAAAGCCAATTTTTAATTGTAAGAAATTGGATTATGTATATATATTTTATTAAAATAAATAAAAATTTATTCTGGTAATTTTTTATTCATCACAAGTGTTGCATCTTCAAATTGAACTCCTGTGTATTGTGATGAAGTCCTTAGGACTAATTTAGTGGATAAAAGAGGTTTTATCATTTAGTCCTTAAACCATTTCGCGACCAAATGACAAGCTGTCAATTGGACGATAGCTATGTCAAGTATAGGTCATTGTGTGCCATTTAGTTGGTTGTCCTCTTAAACCAAGGAGTGTGGAGACACTGTATGGCATACAGGTGAGATGTAGGAGTACATCGTCACTGAATAGTGACTCACCTGCGTAGCACTCCACTGTCGGGAGTTAGCTCGTAAAACGTATGGGCATAAGTACCCCTTAGACCTGAGACTGTCATGGTGACTTGCAAGCAACTCACTGTACTTAGGCACTGGATGACCTGAATTTCTAATTCAGGGATCGGAAGGATGCTGGGTGCAGTCAAGTACTCGCGAAGTCTGTGTACGAGTCAAGATGGGATTGACCGCTCCAGATTAGAGGAGTTGATGTCTTGCTGTATTTCAATTCAGTAAAACCTTGGCCAGGGTAAACCAAGTGATGGTCACTTGATTTGATTAATTGAAATATACTATGGATGACCGGATCCAGAGTTCGACAGTCCACTCTGAGGTCATCTTGAGCATCGAAGGTCATAGGGATGAATTATGCAACAACCATACGTCTAGGTTCTTGAATGTTGCTTTGCATATTTGACCTATCCGGACATCGGGTATCATTGCTAGATGGTCACCTCGATTAGTGCATGGAGTAGTCCATGTACTACCGGCTTAGTGTTCGAACCTATCGGAGTCACGCACATTAGTCAAGCTGAGTAGGAAGGTCTTGACCCAATTTAATTAAGAATTAAATTATGGGTCATTTAGAATTTGGCTCTGTCTATGTTCAGCTAGCACTGAACATGAGGTACATGCTAAATTTCATGGATGAACAACTAATTAAGTCTGTATTTCGGGTCAATCAAGTTTTAATTAATATAATTGAACTTGATCAGGACTCAATTGTTGAGATTGGATTTGATTGGGTCTAAATTAGTGTAATTGGGCTCGATCATGATTTAATTGGGATTTAATTTCGTATTTGTTCTGATCTAAGTCGGACTTGGATCGAGCCGAAACTAGACCCAATTGAATCTCCTATGAGTCAGACTCATGTGGAATTTTTTCGGGTCAAAAATTCATTCAAATGGGCTGCAAATTTGGTTTAGAACCAAATAGACTAACATATGATCAAATGGGCTAACCCATTTGTATCAAGTTGACTTTTCCCATTTTGTGTGGTTGCTGACCGTGAATAAATGCCATGGACCCGAGGACCACTCCCTTCACATGGACCCTTAGCATTTGTTTTGTGAGCCGCGACTCACCTGGGACGCATGAAACAGAGCTTCTCTGTTTCACGCGTCCGCAAGCTTTCCGACCGGCGATTGCGCGGCCAACCGGCCTCCGGCCAGACGGCCGACTGGACCGGAATGTGCGGTTTTGAACCGCCAACATTCCAGTCCAGTTTGATTTTTGAAATCCGGCAATAATAGGCATTAATCGCTGGTTTATTCCATGGTTGTTTTTGAAACAACCGTTATCAAATTCATTCATATTTGATAATGAATGAATTCAATAACGCTGGACCATTACGCCTCTTAACTCCTCTCAGCGTTGGCCTATTTGTAGGCCACCGTTTCCTCTCGAATGGAGAGAGAGAAAAAAAATTTTCTTGGGAAGAAAACGTCAGACAGAGAAGGAGATTTGATTCTGTGGAGAAGAAGAAGAAGAGAAAGGAAGGAGTCCTTTCTCTCTGGTGGTTTGGAGTTCGGCCCAGATCCGGTGTCCTCTCCTCCCTTCCATTCCCTCTGTGATCGGGATCAAGAGACGGGCATCTGTGGCTTGTGCGTGCTGTGAAGAAACGGGAGAAAAGAAACTGAAGAAAGAAAGAAAGAGAAGAAAAAAAGAAAGAGAAAAGGGAACGTCCTTTTTCTGGATTTCTTTTCTTCCAAGGGTCCTTTTGCAAAAGATTGTTTTGCACGAGTAAAAACATCATCCAACCTTCTTGCGAAGTTTGACGTGCGTGCGAAGTAGAGGGCTTGTAGATCCAGGCCTCGCAGAGCTACCTTCAGGGATCTAGATCCAGATCCAGATTCAAATTACCTCGACCAACTTCCGCTACGGCCTTGAGGTAATTTTACACAAAAGTTAAATTTAATATTTATAATTATTATAAATAAAATAAAAAAAATTAAAACTGATTTTTCATGCCTGGCGTTCGATTTTATCGGACAACTCGGGAAATTTTTCCTTCACGAGCGACGTCCAACGGCGAGCTCCTCTCCTCCTCCCTCCTCTCCGACGACGAGCGGCCGACCCTTGTCCTCTCCAGCGCCGAGCGACATTCGACGGCAAGCTCCTCTCCTCCTTTCTCCTCTCCGGAATTTAATAGCAGATGAGTTTTTTCCCCAACCCTCTCCGGCATTTCAAATTTTAGAATTAACCAAATATTAGTAGCTCGTGGATTGGTCCATAGAAGTTCTTATTTATATGCATGATGTATTGTCTGTTACTTCTGATCTTATTTGCGGTGATTCGTGGTGCTTATTTCCCTAGAGACCAAATCCCTGTTCTACTAGAGATAATATTGGGATAAACAAGCAGGACAGTCCTAAAATGATAACTGGGAATAAAATCCTAATATAACAGGAGCAATGATTTCCAATCCACTTATGCCTCCCACAGGCTGGGTTATTTGAATGTCAAGCTCAACACTATCATTGTTCAGACCAGCAGATTCTTTCCATGATCACGAGCATGATGGTGGTGGTTACATGATGACAGCAACAAAGAAGAATAGGAGTCTGACAAATTTTCCAGAAGAGTCCAACTGTGTTCATTCTTTTCATCAATTTGGTAAAAGCTCATGATTTTTTATACCTCTTCCTCATTATTCATTTTTGTAATATTATTTACTCTTTTAATATTTTTTTTTATTTTTTTGTATTTATTTTTACCTTTCATTTAGTTTTTGTGGGAAAAGAATAGGAAGCCAGACAGGAAATCACTCAGAAACTAGTTTGAAGTGTGTTCATGTGCATGTGCTTGTTTGTTTCTTGCCAGTTGCCTCATTTTGAGGAAATGGAATTGAATCTGTTTCCAATGAATATGAAGGTTGTACTGTCTCTATCATCACTTTGAAGAAGAAAAAAAATAGCACAGCAACCTGCATGGAGAAAAGCATGAAACCTTGTTCAACCATCTGCTGAAAAGTTGGCAGGCTGATTTTTTCAATCCAAACATTTGATACAGTGAACAGCATTAATTCTGCAACTAAGGACCAACAGCTATTTCACTGTAATACATGAGTACAGTAATTTTAGTGATTAGTATTTGGTGGGATCCTGCTAAGCAAATCTCATCATGCTTGCAGAGTTAGATGGTTCATGGTTGTCAGAAGTAACTGCTGTCATAATCTGAGAGCATGCTAATTTATTCAGACCTCCAATAGGGTATTACATTTGGTTGTTCTCGGAAGAAGAAATCAGTAAGAAGGAATGTTGATAGAAATTTTACTCTGTAGGAAAAAGGGAATGAGCGATAACTGATGAGAAGCTGTGCAGTCAAATTTAACAATGTTATTCGAAATTCTCCAAGTATGATAATGCACTGGTTGAAACAATTACAACATTAATAGATATTTGCGGAACACCAATGACCTATAGATTACTCTGGCTTTTTTCCCCTCTAAATAAACATATGCATTACTCTGTTGCTGTCACTATCAAGAGAGTTTATTTTGATGATTGAGAACAAGAAGGTGGGAAAAAGTCCTTTACAGAACTCCAGTCTCAGGACCACTGAGAATGTTCAGAGATTGCCGGACCTTCAAGCCTCAAGTAATCATAGAATAGCCCAAGGAACTGATTGAGACGTGGCCTGTCTGAAATATAACATGCTATCTCCTTTGGCCAACAAGGGAGCAATGGTGCTATCCACACCCAAATCATATGCTTCTCTCTTTGTGCCATTTGCCGTATGCCATATTGGCAATAGAAAGGTTTTTTGTGATTATAGGATTGCTATGATCTCTTTGCAAGATAATTGTTGACAAGGTCAATTTCAATTGCTCAGCTGATCACATTGAATTAATTAGCAATTCATTTAGATTTTATTTATTATTTAACTAGTATTGCTTCTTTTTGTGCATACTAGGTAACAACATGCCGCGAAGAAAACGATTCAAAGATGTTGAGTTTCAATACACGTCCGTGGGATCTTCTTCCGATCAGTCCCTGCAGTCCCAGCAGTCTGACGAGCCCCAGCAGCACGAGTCCCATTTCAGCATGAGTCTCACTCTCAGCACGAGTATCAGTCTGAGCACGTGCCACCTGCTGATTGTCCAGACATGGATGACGTGAACATCCAGGGTAATTTGATTTACATTTTATATATTTATTTTTTTATAATCTAATTATATTAAATCATTTGCCTTTAATGTTTTAATTAGTGGATGGATATTTTATTTTATTTTTATAGATGGACTAGGGAGAGTGAGGAGGACACGAGGACCCACTCGAGCACGGGACGTGTGGAGCCTACACGAGGATGAGAAGATTGTGGTACATTGCAATGAACTGGGGCAGCCTATCAAGAGGGCTGCAAGCATTTTATCGACTTTTCTAGGATCGGTTGCACGGAAGGGTCAGTTGTATCCGCTCAACTATACGAAATGGAATGAAATGCTTCCTTCGTATAAGGTTGAGCTTCTTAAAGTTATTGAGGTAAAGAATTGAATTTGCTTACTATCACAATTTTATTTTTTGATTTAACATTGTTATAACATTCTTTAATTACTTTGGTGTAGAAAAGTTTTTTGCTCCCTAAAGAGAGCCATGATTGGGTGCTGAAGTCCGTCAACCGCAAGTGGAAAGAATATAGGGCCAAGTTAAAGGCAGACTGGAAGCACGATGGTATGACAGAAGAGGAGGTTGCCCGTGTTTGTCCTCCTGATGTAATCCCTCATCAGTGGGGGGAGCTTGTCCACTATTGATTTTCCGAGAAAACTCAGGTTGTATATATTTTTTCAATACTTTAGATTGTATTTACTAACAATTTAAATTATAAATTTATATTGTTTATTCTTTTTTTGGGAAGACATATTCCAACATTGGTAGAGCTGCACGAGCCTCTCAGACTGTTCCTCATACTTTAGGCTCGATGAGTTATGCTCGACGTAGAGCTGAATTTGTAAGTTTTTTTGAAACTCTTTGAAACAATTTTAAATTGTTCTATCATATAGCATGTAGCATGATAACTAGCTTGTCAATATACTTTCTGTTGTAGATGGATGATAATGGGAGGGAGCCAGGTAAGGTGGAGTTTTATAAGATGACTCACACCCACCGAGATGGCAGTTTTGTTCGATAGGAGTCAAGAGATATAGTTGTATGTATTCATCTTTGAATCTTTCAACGATATTTTTATTAGTCTATTATTGGCATACATTAATATGACTTTTCTTTTGAGAGATATAAGACAGGGCAACAACTCTTATTTCAGAGCGCGTCGGGGAGTCATTATCATCCTACGCGACCAGTCATATCGAAGCTCAGGTGCTAGCTGAATTATTGGGCCTAGAGCGTTATGGTAGAGTGAGGGGTTATGGCGTTGGGGTTACCCCCACTCAGTTGTCTGCAGTGGGCATGTATACAAGAAATGCTGGAGAAGGCAGTAGCAATGCAGAAGTTAGTAGACTTCGGGCAACAATTGAAGATATGAAGGATCACCATCAGGCAGAGTTGGCAGAGCTGAAGCAGAACCAACAAACTTTGCAGTATCAGCTTGAGCATATTTCATCTATGTTACAGCGATATCTCCCTCCTCAGGTAAATAACTATATGTATTTGATGACTTTACATAATTATCACTTATTTTGCATGAGTTAATGATTTTCATATTTCTAACTTCTAAAGTTTCTCTTTTTTTTTTGGTAGATTCCTGATACTTCAACAGTTCGTAGAGATGGTGATGGTGCTGAATCCGGTCCCTGATACTTTTTAGACTGTTATTTAAGGAGTTTTATATGTATCTTTCTTATATTTTTCAAAGTACAATGTAATTCTAAAACTTATTAATCATGTATGACAATATGAATGTTTTGAATGACCTGAATATTTGTGTTGATATAAATGTAATGCAGGTTTATATTGATGTAAATGTTGATTTATGATATGCATTTGTTTTCTAATTTTTTTTAAAAAAAAATTCCTCTTCCGACGCTTTAAAGCGTCGTCAAAACGCGGTGCCTGGCAAGCTTTCGCCCACGCTTATAAGCGTCGGCCAAAACACGCCGCCAGGCCCCCTTTAGTTTATGCCGACGCATTTTTACGTTGGAAATGGCGCCTACACCGACGCTTTCCTTAGCGTCGGGAAATCCCAGGTTTTACCGACGCTTTTGTTTAGCGTCGGCGAAAACCTTTCCCACTCCGATATGGTCGACGCGTTTACGACGCTTTCCTTTGCGTCGACTGAGTTTTTGCCGACGCTTATTAGCGTCGGCAAAGGCCCTCAAAAACGTCGGTAAAACTTATAATTCCTGTAGTGCAACTTGGCCCATTCACATCCCTAATCGTGGACCAAGCAGGTCGATCTGCACCATCCACGCCTCCAGATCATCAGAGCATGGTTAGGCAAGATTTTAACATCAATAATTACGATAGAGGATAGATCAAAAATCTATTTATTAAATGAGTTAAAAATTTATCTCAACTTACCTGTTTTGCTAAACTTAAAGTATCGAATCACGGGTTAAGTATCGCCTGATTTTCCGGTCAATAAACTGGCCCCATCCCCACGAGAGTCTAATGATTAGTTTGACGCCAAATGCTTTAGCTTTATATATATATATATATATATATATATAAAAAAATGCTGTGGCTTATCTTGGTACCGAGAACCCGAGACCGCTGCCGTTCTCTCTCTCTGGTCTCTATACCATCCACCCCATAAAATCACGAATCAAAGACCTAGGGTTACATCTCCTCCAAGCCCACGGGTTCTCCGATAGCTCTGTGGTCTCTCTCTCGTTCCGGTTTCCTGTATTCTTTCCCTTTAATTTTGTCTAATGAATGTTGGGAAATTATGTTGTTTTGGTGACTGAAAGGCTTCCATCTACTTGTACTTGTCGTGGATTACAATTTTTTTTTGTTAATTCAAACATTAGAATTTCGCGGTAATTAGATCTATTCCATTGTGCTGATTGTTTTAGTTCACTGATGTGTTCTGCTGCTATCATTGCACCTGTAGTGGTCGCTAACAATTTGTGGTTACCATCAATCCTTGTTCCAAAATTTGGCTGTGATTTTTTAACACGAGGAGATGCAGTGGTGGTTATTCTTTCTAAGTGGTTGACAGAATGGTTATCCTTTCCACCAGTTTGCTGAGTGAATTGGTTTTATTTGTCCAAACTTTCTTTCTTACTGTGTGAAAGAGGATTGATGTCAATACTTCTCCTAGTAAATTGACTTCCTTCGAAGAATGTATACTAACAAATCAGTGGAGGTTGGTAGAAAGCATTGTACCGAATGTTTAATAATGCTAATAGTAGTAGTGGTGGTGGTGTTTATTACTATTTGAGAATATGGAAGACAGTTTCTGTTGAACAGCAAACGTCATCTTTCTATCAGGGAAAACTTTGATTGCTTTGAATGTCTGTCTTTCATAGTGCACACATCTCTTAAAAAGCTTATCATAGACAAGGTCTCTAAAAGCTGAGGTATCAGTCATCTTGGTGAGACGGGAACCAAGATGCCAAGATCTTGGTTTATCTCAGCTGAGATGGATAGTGGGGGAATTTGAGTTGGATCAAGATTTTTAGGGATATCGGCTGATATATTAACACTAAGGAAAAAATAATAAGTTGATCTATCATCTTTGAGTTATTTGTGCACGATCCTCATTGTAGGACGCTACATCATAACAAGTATGATAGCTCTTTGTACAAGATCATTGATGTTGAATTGAGAGATCTTGCCATGAGGAGAAGTGCAAAACTTGAAGCTGTTATTGCAAACATCAAGAGCGATTTGAAATCATTTGGTCATTAGGATCCAACCCCTTCATCTTGGTTGCACCCAATATCAAGTTGGAACATAAGAGTTAGATTACAAGTGAAATGGAGGAAAGTCATATTTGTTGTGTGTTTCCACATACATAGTCATGAACTTAAATATGGTCTGAAGGCATCCATTCGTGATTTATCAGTTCCTAATGTCCTTCTTTTTGGGTCATTAAGGATCGGGTACTCTGTGATGTCATTCTAATGATGGCAACACACCTTTTGTCAGGAAGGTCATGGTTATTTGATTGTAGTCTGGAATATAATGGTTAAGCTAATGTATATTCCATATGATATCAAGGCAGAGAATTTACATTTTTTATGAGCAAGCTAACCAATCATGAACATGAACTAGAAACATTTAGTTTGACTTAGAAATTCCAGTGTATCACTAGCAAAAGGATTCTTGGACCTTATCCCAGAGAGTTAAAGAGCCACTTTCAAATATGATAATCTCGGCTGAGCTACATGCAGCAGAAGTGGTTGAAACAGTCATATGCAGGGAGATCTTTTGCCTTCATGTGTTTCAGTAAATATCAGAGGAAGTCCATAATCAATACAGAAGGCCTTAATAGGGTGGGTACCCTGTAAATAGATTGGCAGTTGTAATAAAGTTTTCTAATCTTTGTGGTTTAGGTGTTACTTTTCTCTCTTGTCTTCTTTTCTCTCTACTTTTCTTCTAATCTTCTTCTTCTTGTCAGTACTCATACTAGTCCTGAAATAAATTCTTGTTAACACTTATAATGCTAACTCCTTTTTCTTCTTCTTGTTCTAACAAGTGGTTTGCCACTCTAAGTTACAAAGAGGATAGGGCCGCCACCATCTAAACAGATTGGCAGTTGTAATGAAGTATTTTTATGTGTGATTTGAGAGTTACTTTTGTCTTTTGTCTCCTTTACTCTACTTTTCTCCTCCTCCTCTACCTCCTCCTCCCCCTTACCAACACTCATAAAAGCCTACTTCTTCTTCAAGCCTTTTGTCCTCCTCCGCCGCCTCCTCCTCCTCCTCCTCCTCCTCCTCCTCCTTGTCGACGCTTAGAAAAGTCAACTTCTTCTTCAAGCCCAACTTCTTCTTCAAGCCTTTCCTCCATAGATTGCCAGCTGTTCTTCATGATCCTGTCACCAAACCAGGTAATGAACCTGTCATCAAACCAGGTAATAGTCCTGAAATAAGCCCTTGTCAACACTTATAAAAGCTAACCGTAAATGCTAGTTCCATCCCTTACCGATCGTATCTCCTAATGAAAACCCAAGAACCTTCCATGATCCTTCTTAAACAAAAGCTGTATGTCTGTCTATATATCTTTGCAGATTTCTGGATAGAAACCATATAAAACTTTCAAGAAATCTAGCAATGCAATCTATGAGCCTTACTATCACCTGTAACATGATTCTAATCAATACGAGGTCACATCAACCTGTTATGTAGTTGTTTATGTAAGCTAAGCTGGGCGTTCGGCTGCATTGCTGATGCTTAAGGTTGGTTTCAGGCCAAACTGTCTATTTCTTTGTTATATACTTCTTCATGGTGAGATAGATGGATGTGATGTGTTTAAAAAAGGTCAACTTCAGGGTAAGGATTTTCAATTTACCTAGCAGTGGAAGGTGATGGTAGTGTTTCTGCCAAGTATATCTTGAATGGCCTATGTTCCTTGTTAAGTGTTTGCTGGAGGTACATTCTAGCAAGAATTTATATTTTACAGCAAGATGACCCAAAATTTCCATGGATTTGTTAAAAAATCAAAAATTTATATTTTTTGGGTGCGTACATATGAGAACTTGGAGTCTTTTCTGTATAGGCAATTATTTGCTTAGTTTGTCAAAGAATTTGACATTGTGTACAAATAGAGATCAATTTTTCCTCTCATTTTTTAAGGAAATGATATATTGGGCAAAGAATTGATGTTCTTTTGACTTCCCATATCTGTGAAACAATTAAGGGCCTGTTTGGATAATCCTATTGGATCCTCATGATTGGAAATGGGATTTTTAGGATTGCAGAATATAAGGCCTAGCCCACCTCATATTAACTAGACCCATCTCAGCCCATTTCTGCTGGGATAAAAAAAATGACCTGCTGATCTTTTTTCTTCCTATGGTATTCGGGCCGGCCTACTCCCAAACTATTTCTGAATATTTTATGAATATAAACCTATCCAGCCTATAGTCTGTGATCCTGCTGATTGTACTGGCCTAATTTATAAATCTTATAGGATTTTTAGCCCAATTTTGTAGAAAAATCTAAACATGCCCTAAAAGAATTTAAAAATAATTAATTGCTCATATTCCTATAGTTGATTTTTATGTCATCTTGCATCATTGAAAAAGGTATACTATATTATGAAGGTCTCTCATGTGTTCTCTAAAATCTATGATGCAGATTTTATCATTACATCTGTCCAACAGTAGCCTGACCAGGTCAAGCAGCGTATCTGTTTGAGTTGTGTGTCAGAAGTTAAAAGTTCATCTTCTTTGCAACTGTCTTTTGAAAATGGTATTACTAAACTATACATTCTTGTATTTGACTTTTGTATGTTGGCATGAATCCTCATAAACCATGATGAATGATTGATGCAGGATATCCTCAATAATGTTCCACATCTATGTATTCCATGTCTGTATTTTTGCGAACAACAGATTTTCATTCTCCATACTTCTTTTTATGTTAAGCGACATGTCACTTTTCTGCTGGGTGTTTCAAAACTCAAATATTTAGTGCCTGTTTCTTTCTAAAACCAATATGGTTTATCTCTCTTCTTTTTATTTCTCTTCCTCATCTTTCTCTCCCAAGGCATAATTTGGGAGAAAGGAGGAATCCACTTAATCTCATGCATAATAGTATGGAAAACTAGTAGGCAAATAAGCACTAATTCTTCAATTATGTAGTAATTATGAACAAGGTCCGCAACCTCGGTACTGGGTACCGTATCGGTATCTTATCGATTTTGGTACAGTATGGTACGCCTTCGTACCTTATCGCGGCACGCCTCAGTACAAACTGATATACATCTCGGTATATCTTGGTACACCCAGTACAGGCGGTACGGAGCTTGTACCGACTTGAAGGTAAGTTTTATATTGATTTTCTTCCAGTACGGTATGGTACGCCCCGTACCGGGCGGTACAGGGCTGTGCGGCAAACCATGCTTAAGCTTAAAGAAGAACATGCTAGCTATTAGCAAAACCACATATTAAGTGCTAGAACCGACATGTGGAGTTAATTGTCCAAGTATAAAAGACTTCTATGTGAAGATAACACAAGGGATATAGGAGGAAGATTTGGTAATTGAGGCATTGAGTTATAGTGCTGCAGGAGGGGTTAAAATAAATTTTTAATCTGTTTTTGTTGAAAAAGAAAAACATTAGGTGTAGCAGATAAATTTTTGATAAATATTTTGCTGTTCAGCTCCCTACCATGAGCAGAACTAGTTTTCTGACTTTCAACAGGTCTGCACTACTTTGATAGCAAAAAAAAAAGAGAGTTTGGGCTACTTATTCAATGACTCTGTCAATGTAGTTTACTATCAACATTGGTATTCTCGATCTGATATCTTCCCTTTAGCAATTTGTTGTAACGCTACCCTTTTTATGATGCAGGCTATGTATATTCGTGTAAAGCGCAACAAGACAACCTACTTTGTGCAGTGTGATCCAACCGAGACAACTCTAAACATTAAGCAGAAATTGCAAAATTTGATTGATCAACCAAGCAATAATCAGCGTTTAAGCTTGGTAGCAACTAATGATATATTAGATGATTCAAAGACATTAGCTGAACAGAAGGTAATCATATTCAAACAAGATGCTCTGACCATACTCTAAATTTGTTTGCTTTACAAGCTTTTTTTTTTAATTGGTGCTTTTCCTAAATTGATCATTGTTTTGTAGACAAAAATTTGGACCAGTAAAGTTTGTTAATTTCTTTTTATTGACCTATGTGTAGGTGGAGAATGATGCTGTTGTGGCATTGGCTCTCAGAAAAGGTTTCGTTGTTCTTCTTATCTATTTATATCTATTAATTGCTTGACTCTATTGATGACCAACATTTACATGTACAATATTGCATGACTGACCTCTATGACCTCGTTGATCATCTTATTGTGTGAATTCTGTATTTCCTATTTGTAATTGCTTGTCACTTTATATGTACAAGATGCTATTTATGTATAGCTTATTAGCTATCTTGCGGCTATTTTCTAGCTATTTCACCTTATTATAGCCAGCATTTCCAAGTTTCTGTTCCCATATTTAGTTTCTTCTAGGTCTGTGATCCTCACCAAAATTTTCTACGACTCCTTTTTCTTAGTTTCAAGCCTATTATTTTGAGATCATCTCTATTAATTACTGTGTTCTCTATCACTTGACTTTCCCCTGCTGGGGTAAGATCTGTCAGTCGAGCATCTCCAAAAGAAAAATATTTGGCATCTTCATTTGCTGCATTGCATTTAACCAGCGCTTGCACCTGTCTTGTGCTCAAGCACCATCTCTATTGCCAAACTTGGTGACCACGACAAAATCCCTGCTTCCATTGTTTACCATTTGAGCTTTGTGTCGAGGCAATCGTACAAAAGTGCAATTCCCCTCCTTTTTGGTGCAACAAAATGGTCAAAAGCAGAATCTCAAGGATATATAGGTCTTCTGTTCATCTGGACTATTTAGGCTTTTCCTTTGCAGTAAATTTGCTTCGCTAAGGGTACAAACAAAGGCCTATCATGGCTGTTGTTTAGTCACAAAGAAATAAGTTTACACTAGCAATTTTGATCAGTTGATCAGTGGTCTGAGATTGCTGATGCAACAAAATTAGGTGATTTATTTATCATGAAAAAAATAGTTGCATTTCTTGACTTTCTGGTTTTCTTTTAATCTCTAGGCTGTTTTCCAGATTGCTTCAGATTGTTGGACAGGTCAGCTTAGTTTGGATTTACCAGAGTTCTGAAGGATGGGTCTCTAGTAGTAGCCTTCAGCAAAAAAGAAAAAAAAAAAAGGAAAGAAAGATTGAAAGAGAAAGAAAAGAAAAGAAAACAGAGAAGGTAATATTGCGAAGAAATTAGTACTTTAGGAAGGCTTTGCAACTTTGGTTGTGAGTTTACAGTAGCTATTGCTTGTACACAGGCTTTTTCTTAAAAGTTAGTGATGCATGGTTTATCTGAAATGGATTTTGGATTATATTGAGAAAGTCAAAGTAGGATGAAAGCTTTATAACCACATCAGCGAAGCAAGAATTTGAGATAGGCGCAACAATTTTCTGGATGGTTTCAGATTGCTGGACAGGTTAGACTAGTGTGCATTTTTTTAAACTTCTAAGCAAAGAACTCGAATGCAGGTGAAAGATGAATATAGCTTGTTAGGAGATAGAGAGGCAATGTTGCTGCAGAAAGAATACAATTTTTAGGAGGCTCTAATAGAAACTATTTGGGCTAGGCTTTGCTACTAACTTATATGGTTATCTCAGCATTTGCCTCATGTATAAGTGTTTTCTTGTCGACCATCAACATATTAACTTCATGCGAACATGTAAATATAATTGCATTACTGAAGAGTTTGCTTAAGATAATTTATGTTAAAGCCTAATATCTTGCTAGATGTTTATCTTCTTTTTTTATTCCCTCCTGCAAACCATTCTTTGATTCAATAAGTCATCGCAAAGTGCTACTTGTTATCATGAAGTCTTTATTGTGTCCGCACATGTAGCATATTGGATGGAAGGACAACACTTAAGCAAAAATGAGAACATGGTAAGCATTTTTTTTGTTTAGCAGATACAATTTAGATTTCCAAATTGTAAGACATAAGAATATGTTATTGGTATTTTATTTGCTTTTATTGGATTATTTTCATTGGTAATGAATTTGTTTTTCAAAAAAAGGGTTTGTCAAATGTTTCCTCTTGAAGAGCTCCTGAATAACAAAGATGCCCAAGAAATAGATCTAGTGCTACATTGGCTGGAATACAGTGTGGAATACCATCCAGAGAAATGACTTGTATGCATTCTTAAGTTATATGGAAGAAACTGCTGTCTATAATTCCCTTTGTATATGTGTAGCTACCATTCCTCATGTGATCAGGGAATATAATTTACCGACAAAATAATTCCCTGATGGTAATCTGAAACCATTGGCCCCACCCTAGAGATGACCAGTGCTCCAACTTCTTCCCGCATAGACCCCATTTCCCTTTTTGGGAGCCCATGTAAGTCCCATGAAAGATGCTAATAGAATAAAAGAACCTAAGGAGAGACAAGTTACATCTATCAATAATTTAGTCAAAGCAACATTGTTGGGCATAGTGACATCTCAACCAGTCTAGTGTCTCATAGTAGTGATGACTCATTACTGGATTCAGAAGATGAACTGCCTGCATTCGTGCACAGGTTACATCTCGATGCTTTTTATGCATGCATTTTGCTCTCTGTTGCCTTCATTTTAGTTTTGATGCCTAAGAAGAGAAGAGAACAATTCTCTTCCACGTGTCTTTTTTTCTTTTCTCTAGACATATTGGCAATAAGGACAAGAAATAACTAAAATTTTCTTATTTGATTCTGTTCAGTTTTAAGATACGCTAGTTTGCACATGCTACGAAAATTGAAGGAAGCTGACATTAGATGACAAATGGCTACTATATACTCCCTTCTATATTGTTTTAATGTTCTGGGAGAATAACTGAAGATTATATGAGGTTGGAAGGCTCCATCTGAAAAAATTAGTTGAAGCACAAATCATACGAGTTACCCTTGCATTCAGGAGTTCATAAACTTTTTTAATCTTAATTCTGGTTTCATTATTTTATTTTGATTCTTTTATTAGATATCTGAAAGTCGGTGTCATTTGTTACATTATTTTTATTCATTGTTGGTTTGAAATGGAGGGAAAATGGTATACCATGGTATCTAGACACTATAGGAAAATGGGCCTTTCCCGGCATTTTTTTCAGCATTCACCGACGCTTATAAGCGTCGGTGAAAACCCGGCCGACGCAACAGGAAGCGTCGCAAAAGCGTCGGCGATACCTGAGTGGAAAAATATTTTGCCGACGCTAAGAAAAAGCGTCGGCAAAAGCCAAGATTTATCGACGCTTAGTAAAGCGTCAGTGTATGCTGTTTTTCCGACGCCAAAAAGCGTCGGCATAAACTAGAACTTGGGCATGGTGGATAGTGGCGGGGTTTTGTCCGACGCTTAACGCAGGTTTTTACCGACGCTTATTAGCGTCGGTTGTATATTTTTACTGACGCTTTCTAGCGTCAGCGAAAGCGTTTCAGCCCGTGCCAGAGTCGTTTTTTAACGACGCTTTAAAGCGTCGGGAGTGGTTTTTTTTAAAGAAAAAAATTAGAAATATGCATATTAAGAAACATATTATAGCAATATGAACCTGCATTACATTACATCAAAACAAACATTCAGATCATTCAAAAAATGCATATTGTCATATATGATGAAATTTACATAATAAGTTTAGAATTACAATGTATTTTGAAAAATATAAGAAAGATACATATAAAACTTCTTAGATAACTGTCTCAAAAATATCAGGAACCGGATTCAGCACCATCATCATCTCTACGAGCTGTTGAAGTATCAGAAATCTATATAAAAAAAAAGAGAAACTTTAGAAGTTAGGAATATGAAAATCATTAACTAATGAAAATAAGTGATAATTATGTAAAGTCATCAAATATATATAGTTATTTACCTGAGGAGGGAGAAATCGCTGCAACATAGATGAAGTATGCTCAAGCTGAGACTGCAAAGTTTGTTGGTTCTGCTTCAGCTCCGCCAACTCTGCCGATGGCGATCCTTCATATCTTCAATTGTTGCCCGAAGTCTACTAACTTCTGCATTGCTACTACCTTCTCCAGCATTTCTTGTATACATTCCCACTGCAGACAACTGAGTGGGGGTAACTCCAACGCCATAACCCTTCACTCGACCATAACGCTCTGGGCCCAATAATTCGGCGAGCACCTGAGCTTCGACATGACTGGTCGCGTCGGATGATGATGATTCCCCGACACGCTCTGAAATAAGAGTTGTTGCCTTGTCCTATAATGCACAAAAGAAAAAGTCATATTAATATATGGCAATAATAGAACTAATAATAATATCGTTGAAAGATTCACAGATGAATACATACAACTATATCTCTTGCCTCCTTCCGAACAAAACTGCCATCTCGGTGGGTGTGAGTCATCTTATAAAACTCCACCTTACCAGGCTCCCTTCCATTATCATCCATCTACAACAAAAAGTATATTGACAAGCTAGTTATCATGATACATGCTATATGATAGAACAATTTAAAATAGTTGTAAAGAGTTTAAAAAAAACTTACGAATTCAGCTCTACGCCTAGCACAACTCATCGAGCCTGAAATATGAGGAACAGTCTGAGAGGCTCGTGCAGCTCTACCAATGTTGAAATACGTCTTTCCAAAAAAAGAATAAACAATATAATATATTTAATGTATAAATTTGTAATCTATATTATTAGTAAATACAATCTAAGGTATTGAAAAAATATACACAACTTGAGATTTCTCTGAAAACCAGTAGTGGACAAGCTCCCTCCATTGATGAGGGATTACATCAGGAGGACAAACACGAGCCACCCTCTCTTCAGTCATGCCCACGTGCTTCCAGTCTGCCTTTAGTTTCGCCTTATATTCTTTCCATTTGCGGTTGACGGACTTCAGCACCCAATCATGGCTATTTGCAGGAAGGACAAACTTTTTCTATACCAAAGTCAAGAATGTTATAACAATGATAAATCAAAAAATAAAATTGTGATAGTAAACAAATTCAATTCTTTACCTCAATAACTTTAAGAAGCTCAACCTTATACGAAGGAAGCATTTCATTCCATTTCGTATAGTTGAGCGGACACAACTGACCCATCCGTGCAACCGATCCTAGAAAAGTCGATAAAATGCTTGCAGTCCTCTTAATAGGCTGCCCCAGTTCATTGCATTGGACGACGATCTTCTCATCCTCACGTAGACTCCACACGTCCCATGCTCGAGTGGGTCCTCGTGTCCTCCTCACTCTTCCCAGTCCATCTATAAAAATAAAATAAAATATCCATGGATTGTAAGAAAAATTAATATAAAAAATGTAAATCAAATTACCCTGGATGTGCACGTCATTCATGTCTGGACAATCAGCAGGTGGCACGTACTCAGACTGAGATTCGTGCTGATGGGGCTCGTCGGGCTGCTGGGACCGTAGGGACTGATCGGAAGAAGATCCCACGGATGTGTGCTGAAACTCCACATCTCTGAATCGTTTTCCTCGCGGCATGTTGTTACCTAGTATGCACAAAAAAAAGTAATATTAGTTAAATAATAAATAAAATCTAAATGAATTGCTAATTAGTTCAATGTATAGAAGTAATTTCTATACATTAAGCAAATGTATAGAAATGCCAGAAATGCTTAGAACCTGCCACCATTCTCCAACTGATGAACAAATAGCCCACGATTTCCTAATGCTCAGCACAGAACACATCTCAAAGGCAAGTTCCAGTTCCTCTTTGTTTGATTCTCCACTGTTAATAGCTTTTTAATCAACAACAGCCTCCCAATATCTCTAAGCTTCTTCAGAATTGCACTCCAAGTAGCATAAAAAATAGGAGGAACGGATCTCTCCGCAGTAGGAAAAAAAAAAAATCATAGAAACCTTTCACATGGAAGATCCCATATCCAAGTCACCCTGTCTATGCCCTCATTCAGAAGCACATGCTGTTGGATGCTAACCAAATCAGCAGCCTCATCTTGCTCCTCCTCAACTTGGGCCAAATAGAAAGCTGACTGTTCTCATCCCTTGCATAATTCTCTATTAACTGATGGAGCTTAATAGTAGGAGGAGTTGATTCCCTAGGCACAAGAATCTGTCCAAAATTTAGTGTCAGCCCCATACCCAACCTTTACATTTATGCTTGTGAAAAAAAATTCTCTTTTGCCTTCAGAACACTCTTTCATGCAGGTGAAGTAATGTTGCTCGGGGAAGAGCTTGACCATCCAACTCTTTTTCTATATAGTATCTAAGTTCGACAAAACATTTCCAAGATAAACTTCCTTCCAGTGGCAATCTCCACCACCACTTCAACATGAAAGATATAGTATCTAAGATCTCTCCTTGACTCCATTTATTTAATTGATAGCTATCTCAATCTATATCTCAGAAATACTCCACCAACCTCAACAAGTCATCCTTCATTTATCTCAAGCGATCTGAATTCCTGCTCCTCAAGCTGAATCTAGCTAAAGTCCAAATAAATCTATTTTCAGCAATTTTATTGAAAATATCATCATGAGAGCCATGTATCAAGCTCATCCACTATCTTCATAGCATATCCATTCTCAATTTGTATGATACTGCTAAAAGCCACTAGATTTACATTCCTTGAAAGCAAAACCTTTTTCACACTCAGTGAATGCCTCTTGACTTTTGGATACCATTGCCAACTTTTCTTGCAGTTAGTGAATACAGTTTTTTCTTGTGCCGCTCCAGACAACTCTGAAGGTACATCAAGAGACAGCAACCTCCTCTAAAGTTACACCACCGACAGGCATGAATGTCATTTATTTTCTCACTACTCTTCAGCTCTTACAATGAAAATTATACTCTATATTTGGTGGCTCAATTTTCTTGAAACATATCCTCAAAAGACAAAATCAATAATAATTATATGACACCTCTAGTCTCTCCATGTTAGAATTGAAGAGTATGCAATTCAATGGGACAATCTAATCTAAAAAGTTAAAAATATTGCAGTTGAAACAAAACAATGGTCTAAAAATTTAGCAACATAATGTTCCTTCCCAATCAGGCAGATGCCATATGAATGTTTTTATGTAATAAGCTATTTTCCAAGCTTCCTAGAAATATTCAGGACACTGCAGATAATCCGACCACAAGACACATGCCAGATATATTATATTAATTCCTCAAAATAGATTCAATAGTGCTTCTATTAGGCCTGTCATCATAGATTGCAGCATAAATTTGATTCACAATTCAATGCCCTTGGGAACAAATCGGGTGGGATCAAAATTGGCTCATTAGTTCAACTTGATTCATGAAGCAGCATCAGCATGAACCCTCAATTTCAGTAGATAATAAAGTAACTAAAGATATAACTCATTTTCATCACAAATACTACAATCGTTTTTTAGATACTATATAGTATAGAGCTTTGTAAAGCAGTCTGCACATATTAAAAGATAAACCGATATCCTTAACTCCCACTCTCTCTCTTCCTCCTGCATTTCGCCATTTAGCACGAAAATGACCTGTTACTGGTTCTCTTCTGTATGGGCCGTGTTCTATATGAAACATTAATTAGTTCATATTTTTCTACATGCTAGTGCCCTTCCAAAAAGAAATGGCTTCCTAAATTGCATTGATTGATTGCAGTACTCCACCGACAGTTTAATCATGCTGTATATTAGCTTCAAGTTTAATCATGCTGTTTCATCAAAGAAATGGCTTAAAATCTATCACATCTCGACCTAGGATAGGGTTTGTATCTTTTGCATGAAAGAAGAATTTACCTCTTTCTCAGGCGGAGGGAGATGGGATCGGCCGGTCGGCGCCGCAGAGGAGGGAGGATGAGAGGAGGATGCGGACGGTCGCCCGGCGCTGGAGAGGAGGAAGCAGAAGAGGAGCTTGGTGTCAGACATCGCTCAGTGCCGGAGAGGACAAGAGATAGGGGAGGCGGTGGATTGATGTCGGCACCAGAAGGAGGAGGAGAGGAGAGTGGCTTGGATTCGTGGCTCAAATCCAGGAGACAGGGGAGGCGGTGGATGATGTCGACGCCGGAGGGAGGAGGAGAGGAGAGTGGCTTGGCTCAGATCCAAGAGACGGGGGAGGCGGTGGATTGATGTCGGCGCCGGAGAGGAGAGGAGAGCTAGGGCATCGAGTGGGGTTTGAGATGGGGATCGGTTTTGAGATGGTTTTGGCCTCCGACGACGCTTATAAGCGTGGTCGTAGGTCCGGTTTTCCACAACGCTTAAAAAGCGTTGTCGATTCCAAATCTCTACCGACACTTTTTAAAAGCGTCGGCACAATTTGGCGCGGAACCAAAATTTTCCGACGCTTTCTCCTAGGGTCGGGAAATATTATTTTTTTTGTAGTGAGAACACTTTGATATAAATCATGCTCTATGTTCACTACAGTCAGAAAAAAGAAGAATGTCCGGTATAACAAAACTGGATCGGTACTAGTTGGATAAAACTATTTATTGAACTGTTTAATAAATGAAGCTTTAGCACATTTGAGATGCAGTCTTTTAAAACAAGAGTTGTTTTATGATTCTTTGATAGCTCAACATATGTCAAGGGGCTGTCTCACCTCGTTTATTATGTCATTTAAATCTGCAAGTTCTTATTTTGTACTATACCATCGCAATGATTTTTTATCTGCTAGTTATCTAATGATCTATTTTCTTTTCTCAGATGACAATGAGTTTGAGGAAGTGTACATTGCACAACCAGAAATCGTGAAGTCATTCTCTTGATGCATAGAGTGACAGACTGCTATCTGCTTAAAACTTCTCATATTCTGTGGTCTCTTAATGTGTTTTATATATTCAATGCACTCAAGATGGTGATTCCATTTCACCTATATGTAGTTTCATTTTGCTCTTCTGTGGAGCTGTTATGATGTACTTCCAATCACCATAGTGTTTGCTACAAAATGAAGCTTGACAAAGTTTACCTCAGAATCCATGTTTTTCCGCAAAAATATATCAATTTGTTACTGGGTAATCATATTGCCACTGGAGCTGATCATGAGCCGGGCCTCGGCCTAAACTCTATTCATTTGTAGTCGGGCTAGAACTATTTAAAATTTAACATTTTTTATGCCCAAACCTGGCCCATGATTAGCTCTAATCGCCACTGCCTTTTTGTGATAATCCACCTATTTGACTAAGCAATATGGATTATGTAGGAATAACCAATGTTCCCATTATTCTATCAGTCATGGAGATTTTGGTCGGGTGCACGATGAGAAAATGATGGAAGGGGCCGTAATGGTTCTGCTACAAGTGCCAGATTTGTACTTTGTAACTTTGATTTGTTTTAGTATGTGAACAAGTCAGGAATATTGTTGATGATCTTTCCAAAATGCTTGAAATGTTTAATTATCATTGTTGCTGGAAATTGGACCTAGGGGGTGACCATTGGCTGGGGAGGAGGAGCTCCGGCGAGTGACGTGTCGGCGTGCTGCGTCCTCCGGGGGTACCTACAAGAAACCAGTGGCTGGGGTTCCTGGCGTCGGCCCTCCGATGCTTAAGTCAGAGGGGGCTTTGGTGGAGAAGGAGATAATATGTATGCGGAAGTCAGATGTTGTGTTTAAGTGGAAAGAGTTCCCCTTTTATAGGAGGGATACAGGGTTACCTGTGATGGGACTGGGCGAATTAATGAGTTACTGCCATGATTGGGCGCGATCGTGTGAGTTAATGAACTGTCATGGGTGACTGAACAGAGTTGAGTGAGTCAACTAGTTACCGTAGATGGCCTGAGATTTTGAGTAAGCTGGAGGTCCGTGGAGATCATGCGCATTTAATTGTTGACAGTCGCTCAGGCGGAGATCGCGGGATTAGATCCCGGATGAAGAGGGGAGGAGCTTGATTCCTGGAGGAGTGGAGAGGTCTGCTTCACCCTTCGGTCAGGCCTTCTTCGGACTGGAGATCGATCAGGCTTAGTTCGGCCGAGATCAGAGCAGCTAGGCCGCGCGTTTTGAGGTTGGGCGCGCTGGGTCGGGTGCCTCCGAGGTCGGCCGCCTTGAGGTCGGGCACCTTGAGAGTTGCTGCCGTGGTGCCCGTCATCACGTGCCGGCGATGCATCCACGTGCGAAGGGAATAATTGTCTTTATCATGCTGGTGGGATCATATAGCTTTAAATTGCTCTGCCGTTCCATGCGCTTCGGGGCATCTTTAATGAGGGTACGAGGCGAAGCCTTTTTGCTTTTCGAGGCTGCTCCGAGCCATGGGCTCATGATGTGGATCCCGGATCCGACGAGACGCTGCTTCGATTCTGCATTTAAAACGTCGATCCAGGTTTATACGCCCCTTCGGTGTCCAAGGCCAACACATGGCGCGATTTGGACGGAGAGCGGATTTGGTTCTGTCGATCTGGACCGTCGGGGGGTTCTATGTAAACCCCGGCCTGGCCCTAAAAGCTCTCATTTGGCCGCCGCAGCTGTTGCTTTCTTCTCTTAGATTTTTCTCCCTCTCTTTCCTTCTAGTCATCGCTTAGTCTTTCCCGGCGGTGCTCCAAGGCGATTTCCGGTAGTCGTCTTGATCTCTTACTTTTGGTTGGCGGCATTTCCGTCGGAACCCACAGTAGGTCTTCAACCCACGTTTGCTCGGAGGGTTTTTGTTTTTCTGCTCTTTCTTCTTCTTCTTTTTTTCTTCTTCTCTTTTTTTTTTATCTTTCTCTCGAAGATGGGTCATGGCCCGGACGAAGTTGGGTCCAGCTTGACCGAGGAGGAGTTGGAATTGATCTGCGCCCGATTTTTCCCTCAACGCGGGTTCCACCTCGAGCCCGCGGGGTCGGAAGACCGGATGACGAGACCTCCTCCAGATCGGATTGGGGTGTACATAGAGATACTCTGGGCCGGCCTGCGGTTCCCCCTACACGAGTTTGTGAAGGAGCTCCTGGTGGCATATCAGCTCGTCCCAGCGCAGCTTGCTCCGAACTTGTGGAAGACCATCATCGGGTTCTTGTCCCTTTGCCTTGCGCACGGGATACCGACCTCGGTAAATGTCTTCCGCCGGTGCTTCATGTTGAAGTCTAATCCGGCGGATGGGGAATGGCTCTACCTCGCCCTTCGGGGCGGTAAGCCGTTTTTCCGATGTGCCCCTTCCTCTATTCATCGGTGGAAGGAGAAATTTTTCTTTCTTTCCTCCGAGCGCACGTGGGGATTTGACCCGATGTGGGGGCAGCCCTGGCTCAAGGTCATCAATAAGTTCCCCAAGCTTTTGGCGGACAAGCAGAGGATCTTCGATGCTCTTCATGACCTCGGGGGAGACATTCTTCTGAACGACCTCCTGAGTGAGGAGGCCCTGGTGAATGTTGGCCTGAGCTCGGCGCGCCCCGAGGGTAAGAGCAGTTGCACTGCTCCTCCTCTGTCTTGTTATTCTTTATCTTATTTGTTCCTTCTTCTTTTTTATCATCATTTTTTGGCACCGATCTGACACTTGAAATTTTTTCTTCTTTTCAGACATTGCCGAGATGGTGACCAGCAATGCAGCCCTCTTCGCCAGGTACAAGAAGAGGATGGCTGATGCCGGTGGGGCTCAACTCGAGCCCAGGAAGAAGGCCAGGTCGACCCCGACTTCTGCCCCCATTGAGGTGGCGAATCCTGGGGCTGGGACTTTCGGGTTCATCCGGAAGGAAGTTCCTCCTGCCGAGCGTGCGAGCTTGGGCTCTTCCAAGGGCGCAGTAGATTCTACGGCTCCAGCCTGCCCGACCCCCATCTCTCAGTGGCTGGGTCGCCAGGTCGTCCACCTGCGGCGCTCGGGTCCCGAGCTCTTCCCATCCTTCTGCCCCGAGCTCGTCGAGGGCCGACGTCCCAAGGTCGTCTGGGGCTGAGGGCCCCCCTGAAAGGAGGCCATTCAGCCTGGAGTGGTCGATCTTTGAGGACGACTCGGCCCTCCATGATAGCAACGTCGCGTCCGGGCCGAGTTTGGGGCTGCCGACCTTACCAGCCTCGTTGATCAAACTTACTGCTCTGCCATCCGAGTAAGTCATCTCTTCGCTTTTGTCTCCTTGCTTCAATTTCCGTGTCCTCTTGACCTTTACTCACTTTCACTTACTTTTTCTACAGCATCTTCATGAAGTCGACGCGCTAGTGTTCATAGCGTCTAAGTGGCAGAATAAGGCTCGAAGGAGCCAAAGAGCACAGGAGGAGGCCGAGAAAAGGCTCGGTGAAGTTAAGGCCTTGCAGAGGGAGACTATTGCGAGGATGGAGGCCGCCGAGGCCTAGCTGCGGTCTGCGGTCGAACGTCTTGACGAAGAGAGGGCCTCACACACACTGGCCAGGTTGGAGCTCCGCGCCTCCGAAGCGCGCCTGGTCGAGGCCCGCTCCGAGATCGCCGGCAAGCGGTATGAGGTGGGGATCCTCCATGAGGATGATAGTGTTATTTTGATGATTAACAAGCAATTATCTAGAGTATGCTATAAGTTAAATTGATACTTCATTTATAAGTTCATTACTCTCAGTATATTTGGTTAATTGAAAATAGATACATGACCTTGTTCATTTGAATGAATCTAACCTTGAGAATGCAGCAAAGTGTGGATTGAGTCGACCCAAAGGTTGATTGGGTCAACCCCGGCACATCAAGAAATCATTTGGCACACTCCTGCAAAAATGGCACAAATGAACAGTGAGTTGGGTCGACCCAAGGTAAGCATGAGTCGACCCAACCTTGAAGAACCTCAAAAACATAACTGAAGAATGCTCTCTGGATTTACTGAGAGGGTCGACCCAAACAGTGGTTGAGTCGACCCAAGCTTGAGTCGACCCAAACCCTGAGAGGGTCGACCCAAAGGCAAGACAGAAAGACAGACAGAAATTGGTTCTCTGGAATTACTGAGAGGGTCGACCCAAAAAGAAGTTGAGTCGACCCAAGTGGACTTTGAGTCGACCCAAAGAATGGTTGGGTCGACCCATGGGAAGGAAGGCTGAAATTGAGGTTTCTGTGGTTTCTGAGAGGGTCGACCCAAGGAATGTTTGAGTCGACCCAAGGCAAAGTTGGGTCGACCCAAGGACAGGTTGAGCCGACCCAAACACGGGCTGAACAGTAACGGCTAGTTCTGCAGATGTACTTTTTGTCCTTTCCAAGGTCAGTAACGGCTAGTTTTTGAATTCTAACCATTGGGGCTTGACCAAAGAAGGTGGGAAGCTATTTAAAGGGGCACTATTCATCAGAGAGAATAACTTTTGAGTTGAATATCAAAGAGTATCCAAGAATACAAAAGTGCCCTAATCTTCTTCATCAAGAGCTTCATTCAAGAATCAAAGAAAGGGATTGAGCAGATTCAAAGAGGCATCAAGAGCTCCATCCCCTTTAAAGAGTGAAGCATCCTTGACAAAGAAGAGCAAAGCGACTTCAAAGCGATAAATACTTTCTAACTCTTCCTTGTAGCTTATATTGTTTCATATGCTCATTTAGGAGTTTGAATCTTTTCTTTTGTTAATTAAACACTTTGTAAAGGTTCGTTGGTGAGCCCGCAAAACCAACAAAGGTTTTTGGTGAACCCGGAAAACCAAAGTGTAAAGGTTAGTTGGTGAGCCCGCAAAACCAATAAAGGTTTTTGGTGAACCCGGAAAACCAAGTGTATAGGTTCGTTGGTGAGCCCGTAAAACCAACAAAGGTTTTTGGATTGTGAGCCCGGAAAACAATCCAACTGTAATCCGCGGGATTATAGTGAATTCCCAAGGGGTCGCTTGGGGAGTGGACGTAGGTGCTAAGGAGAGCACCGAACCACTATATATTGTTGTGTTTGTGTTGTGCTTGTGTTTTCATTTACTCTTGCATCATCTTCTACACTTGCGTTAGTTTAAATCACTCAAATAGCTTAAGAAAGCATCCACCGCACTTAATTAAGAAAACGTTTAAAGCATCAAAAAAAAAAAGGAAGAAGAAACCAATTCACCCCTCCCCCCTCTTGGCTTGTCACCTTGGGCAACAAGTGGTATCAGAGCTAGGTGCTCTAATAGTGCTCATTGATCTAACAATCAAGAGTTAAAGATCATGACAACCCAAGTGGGATGTGCAATGAGTGAGGGGCAATCCACAAATAGACCACCTCTATTTAATGGCACAAACTACACATATTGGAAAGCTAGAATGAGGATATTCATTCAAGCTTCGGACTATGAACTGTGGCAAATCATCACTAGAGGACCTCACATACCCACACTTAACATAGATGGCACTATCATACCCAAACCAGAAATGGATTGGAATGAAAGTGATAGAAGATTAGCACAGTTAAATGCAAAAGCTGTAAATACACTTTACTGCTCTTTAGATGTAAATGAATTTAATAGAATATCCACTTGCACCACCGCCAAAGAAATTTGGGATAGACTTGAGGTCACACATGAAGGGACCAATCAAGTTAAGGAGTCCAAGATAAACATATTAGTATACAAATATGAACTGTTTAAAATAGAATCTACTGAGTCCATAACTGATATGTTTACTCGTTTTACTGATATTATAAATGGGCTTAAAAGTTTAGGAAAGTCTTATTCTAACTCTGATTTGGTGCGTAAAATTCTCAGGTCTCTACCAAGGAATTGGGAGGCCAAGGTAACCGCTATTCAAGAGGCAAAGGACCTCAACACACTGCAGTTAGAGGAGCTCCTAGGATCTCTCATGACCCATGAGTTGACAATTTGGCAAAATTCAGAAGATGAGGTCAAGAGAAGAAAATCCATTGCCCTAAAGACTACCACCCCTAGACAACAAACTGAATCGGAAGATTCAGATGATGATGAAGATATTGATGAAGAAGGGATGGCAGTGCTTGGGAGAAAATTCAGAAGATTCATGAGAGGTAAGAATAAGTTCCATAAAAAGAAACCCTTTCTTAAAGGTAACTCAAGCAAAGAAAAGGTTAAGGATAAGGAAAAAGAAAAGGAGACTCCCATTTGCTATGAGTGTAACAAACCCGGGCATTATAAGATAGATTGCCCAGATTTGAAAAGGATGGCAAGAAAGTTGAAAAAGAAGAATTTTATGGCCGATTGGAGTAAAAGTGAGGAATCAAGTTCGGAGGACGAAGATCATCAAGACACGGCACAAATATGTCATATGGCCAATGACGATGAGGTAGATTCTGAACTTGACTGTGATTTTACTGTTGATGAATTGCATGATGCATTCTTAGAACTCATGGAAGAACATAAGAAAGTAATTAATAAAAATAAAGCTCTAAAAGAAGAAAATCAATCTCTCATTAAAGATAAGATAAAACTGTCTCATAACTATGAAACATTAAGTAGGAAACTTGAAAATGAAACCAAAAATCTAATTGCTGAAAATGTCAAGCTAAAAAAAGATGCTGAAAAATATAAGTCTTTGGTAGATAGATTTACTCTTACCAAATTAAACTTGATTCTTGATAGCCAAAAAGCTGTATATGATAAGGCCGGTTTAGGGTATAGAACAAATAGGAAACAAAAACTCTTAAAGAATATTTTTGTAAAAGCTAAAAGGGAAATTATTACTTGTTATTGTTGTAATAAGATAGGACATAGAGCATATGAATGTAATTTTAGAAAGTCTAGTCAAAACAGATCAAGTAATAATCAAAAGATAAAATTCAAGAAAGTTTGGGTTCCAAAAGGAACATGGAGTACTAACCCTAAAGGACCCAACTTAGCTTGGGTACCTAAAGGTTCTTCTTGATCTTGATTGCAGGTGTGTCTTGCAGCTGATAAAATGGAAAAACGATGGTATCTAGATAGTGGCTGTTCAAGACACATGACCGGTGACGAAGATCGATTTGTCACCTTGGAACCAAAGAAAGGTGGAGTAGTGACCTATGGAGACAATGGTAAAGGGTATATCATTGGAAAGGGTAAAATTTTCATTGCTCCATCTATTTTTATAGAAAATATTTTATTAGTTAAGGGTTTGAAACATAACCTTCTTAGCATAAGTCAATTTTGTGATAAAGGATTTAAAGTTACATTTGAAGCATCTGTATGCATAATCACAAATCCTAAAGATAATAGCATTGTACTTGTAGGACAAAGGCAAAGAAATATTTACTTAGTAGATCTTCATGAGTTAGGCAAGAAAAATGGTTTATGCTTAATTACTAATGAAGAAAAGAAAATTGAAACTAGTTGGCTTTGGCATCGAAGATTAGGACATGCTAGTATGGAATTAATATCAAAACTAGTTAAGAAGGAATTAATAAAGGATGTGCCAAAATTGATTTTTGAAAAGGACAAAATATGTGGACCATGTTCATTGGGAAAACAAACTAAGTCATCTTTCAAATCGAAAAACGTAGTATCAACAACTAGACCATTTGAACTCATACACATGGATTTATTTGGACCTACTAGAACTACAAATCTAGGAGGAAAGAAATATGGACTAGTTATTGTTGATGATTTTTCAAGGTATACATGAGTTTCATTTTTGGCACATAAGAATGAAGCATTTTCAGAATTTTTGAAACTATATAATAAAATCATAAATGAAAAGAAACTCACCTTAGTAGCCATTCGAAGTGATCATGGTACTGAATTTGAAAATCAACACTTCGAGGAATTTTGCACTAAAAATGGAATATCACATCAATTTTCAGCACCTAGAACGCCTCAACAAAATGGGGTTGTTGAAAGGAAAAATAGGACATTGGCAGAAATGGCACGCACAATGTTGTGCGAGTCAAATCTTCCAAAGTACTTTTGGGCTGAAGCTATAAACACCTCTTGCCATATTCTAAATCGAGTTTTAATACGACCTATAACTAAGAAAACTCCTTATGAACTTTGGAAGAATAAGAAACCAACTGCAAAATATTTTAAAGTGCTTGGATGTAGATGTTTTATCTTAAATAATGGCAAGGAGGACTTAAGTAAATTTGATGCCAAGTCAGATGAAGGTATCTTCTTAGGATACTCCACATCTAGCAAGGCATACAGAGTATTCAACAAAAGAACCTTAGTAGTAGAAGAGTCAGTCAATATTATATTTGATGAGTCTGATAGTGAGTCTGCTAGGAAAGAAAATACTATTGATGATGATACAGGAATTATCGACTTTGAAAAGTTGAAAATTGATGACGTGCCAAATCAAGATAAGGGAGATGATTGCGTGCCACCACAACCCCAAGACGTGCCAAAAGAATGGAGGTATGCACATGGATATCCTAAAGATTTAATCATTGGTGATCCATCTCAAGGGGTAAGAACTCGATCATCTCTTAGAAATTTAAATGATTATCTTGCTTTTGTTTCACAATTAGAACCTAAAACTTATGAAGAGGCTGAAAAAGATACTAACTGGATAAATGCCATGCAAGAGGAATTAAATCAATTTAAAAGAAGTAATGTATGGACATTAACTGAAAGACCAAAGCATAATTCAGTAATTGGAACAAAATGGGTATTTAGAAATAAATTAGATGAAAATGGATTAGTTATAAGGAATAAGGCTAGACTTGTAGCTAAGGGATACAATCAAGAAGAAGGAATAGATTTTGATGAGACATTTGCTCCTGTAGCTAGATTAGAGGCTATTAGATTGCTTCTGGCATTTGCATGTTTCATGGATTTTAAATTATATCAAATGGATGTGAAGAGTGCATTCTTAAATGGTATTATTGAGGAGGAAGTATATGTAGAACAACCTCCAGGATTTGAAAATCATGAATTGCCAAATCATGTGTTTAAACTACATAAGGCATTATATGGATTAAAGCAAGCACCTAGGGCTTGGTATGATCGACTAAGTAAATTTCTGCTTGAAAATGATTTTTGTAGAGGAAATGTAGATAAAACTTTATTCATCAAAAGAAAGGACAAAAATCTATTAGTGGTGCAAATATATGTAGATGACATAATCTTTGGTGCCACCAATGATACTCTATGCAAAGAATTCGCTGATTTAATGCATGGAGAATTTGAGATGAGTTTGATGGGAGAACTAAGCTTCTTTCTAGGATTACAAATCAAACAAACCAAAGAAGGCATTTTCATTCATCAAACTAAATATACAAAGGAAATACTGAAGAAGTTTGGGAATGAAAATCATAAGGGAATTGGCACTCCAATGAATCCTACTAGTAAGCTAGACAAAGATGAAAAAGGGAAAAGTGTTGATATTAAGCTCTATAGAGGACTAATTGGATCCTTGCTCTATCTTACTGCTAGTAGACCCGACATTGTATTTAGTGTAGGGATATGTGCTAGATACCAATCGGATCCTAAGGAGTCACATTTAAGTGCTGTTAAGAGAATTCTTAGATACTTAAGAGGAACTACCACCATCGGATTATGGTACTCGAGAGACTCCTGTCTAGATTTGCTTGCATATTCAGATGCTGACTTTGCTGGATGCAAGTTAGATAGGAAGAGCACAAGTGGCACATGTCAATTCTTAGGAAATAACTTAGTATCATGGTTTAGTAAGAAGCAGAACTCAGTGGCACTGTCCACAACTGAAGCTGAATACATAGCTGCTGGTAGTTGTTGTGCTCAAGTATTATGGCTCAAGCAACAACTAGAGGACTATGGAGTCAAACTAGATAATATTCCTATTAAGTGTGATAATACTAGTGCTATCAATCTCACTAAAAATCCAGTTCAGCACTCTAAAGCCAAACACATAGAAATAAGGTACCATTTTATTAGGGATCATGTGCAAAATGGAAATGTATGTATTGAGCATATATGCACGGAAAAACAATTGGCCGACATATTTACCAAACCATTGAGTGAAGATAGATTCTGTATGCTCAGGAGGGAATTAGGCATATGTGATCCTTTTTATTAAAGAAATATAAAAGGGAGATAGTAGTCTCATGATACATTCCTCTAATTTCAAAAATCCCATGAAACATGAGTCAAATTTGTTATCTATAGATTTCTTACTCATGTATCGTTGTTCCATAAAGAGTTTATAAGGATTGGAAGCAAGGAAAACTTTTTAGGAGCAAAAAGGAAGAGAAAAGAAAATTTCTGCACATGGGTCGACCCAACCCAGAACATGGGTCGACCCAACGTTGAGTCGACCCAAGAAAAATCTTGAGTCGACCCAACGTCGGGACCCCACTGTTAAAAGGGGGCCCGAGAGCACATCTAGGGCACTGTTTGCCCTTTGTCTTCTTCCGAAAAACCTACTCCCCACTCTCCAATCTCCACTAAACTCCTCCAAACAGTAGATTTCCTAAAGATCTAGGAGAAATGGGACCCAAACGAGCCGTGGCCAAGAGATCCGGAAGAGTGACTCGGATCCAACGGGAGGAAAGGCAACCTACCGAGCCATCTCCCGTGTCTCCACGATGTGAGGCACGTGCGGAGGCCCCTCCTCCTCCTTCCCCCTCAGTGATTCTTGCTAGATTTGCGGGGAGGCCGGTTACAACGGGGAGAAGGATCCATTCCGAGTTTTTCAATCAAGAAGGGTTTCGGATTTGGGAATGGATCCAAAGACAAGGTTGGGAGTATCTTTGCTCCCTAGATGTGGTCATCTACCCCGGGTTGGTACAAGAGTTCTATGCCTTCCTCAAGACTGGTATGGGAGGGCTTGTTTCAGAAGTTCGAGGGGTTCGGATCCGTGTATCCGAGGAGAGCTTGAGTGAGTTACTACACCTACCCTGCATAGGAGCCACTCCGGAGAGGCCAGAAGACAAAATGAGAGCTCTGCAATTGATCATGGAAAACGAGAACTTCGATTTTTCTCAGAAGGTAATAGCTAGTTCTCTTTCCGCTGAGATGAGGTTATTGCTCAATATGATAAATAGGATTTTATTTTCGAAGACCGGGAGATTTGATCTCATCTCAGAGCGAGATCTAGCAATTATGGAGTGCATGATTCGAGGGACTCCTCTAAATCTTCCGGCTATGATATTAAGGCAGATGAGGAAGGTGATGTGCAGCAACAGGGTATCACTACCTTATGGTATGATACTCACTTTGATATTTAGACAGCACGGTTTACCTCTCGAGGAGGAGGCATCCAAGAGTCTGCATCACACTGACACGTACACTGCACGGACACTTATACGCATGGGATATGAGAAAGTGAACGGGCAGTGGATTCACACAGGTGCAGGCATTCAGGGTGAGGCACCAGAGGGAGATGCACCAGAGGATGAGGATGAGGAGCCTATGGATCATCCTACTGTACCCTCAGAGGCTGGACCATCGTCATCCGCTCCTCCGACAGATACGGATGACTTCTGGAGCAGGATGACAGAGCTCATGACAGCTCAGGCGAGGACTATTACTGACGGGCTCACGAGCCGATTGGACGCCCGGTTGGATGTCATGTCTGCTGAGATCAGTGATCTGAGGCAGCAGATAGGAGTACTCCGGAGAGAGAGAGAGACACATGGACCATCTGTGCCACAGGCTGCTGAGTCAGAGATATCGGCACAGAGTCATCCAGCTCGTCGTGCTCCACGCCAGACACAGTCTCACCAGGCTCGACCTCCCCTCGCCACGTATGCTAGGAGGATGAGGACTAGATCCCAGCCATTAGATTCTCCCTAGGCTAATCTTAGCGTCTATGTTTAGAGCCTAGGCTAGATATCTAGTTCTCACATGTATCTTGCTTTTCTCCTATGTATCTTGTTTTTATCTTATGTATCTTTAAATCTTGATTAAGGAACATTGTATCTGTCTTTATTTTTGACATGAATGTATGAAAATGTTCCTATTTTGATCAATGAAGTTTGAAGTTTATTATTTATTGCATCTTTTCCCAAATATATATTTTTGATGATAACAAAAAGGGGGAGAAGAAAAGAAAGAGTATTTAAGAAAAGAAAGAGTATTCAATTTAAGTAAAGAAAGAGTATTTTATTTAAGAAGTAAAGAAAGAGTATTAATTTTGGGAGAAGTAAAGAAATATAACAAAAAGGGGAGAAATAAAGATAAAAGTTATGTAAAGAAAAGAGAAATAAATGGGCAAACAAATTGAAAATCATATAAGAAAGCTTATACATCTAAGGGGGAGCAATTTGTAACAATGAAATTGACTAAATCAAAAATTTCCATCAAAGCTCAGAATTTGGCACGCACCTCTCGCACCCCGATACATAACCTGAAACTCAGAGTTTATCTCCAATTTTTGAAGTTTCATTGCTAATGAATTATAAATGAAAGGGGAAGCAATTCAAAAAGTCAAATTGGCAACATTTGAATGATATAGGGGGAGATTTCACAAGTATATATGAAAAGCTGAAATTCAGCAATTTAATCCCTTTTATAAACTGATTTTAAAAAAAAAAAACAAGTATCAATAGACTTATACTCTTTATTTTGTAATCATCAAAAAGGGGGAGATTGAGGATGATAGTGTTATTTTGATGATTAACAAGCATTTATCTAGAGTATGCTATAAGTTAAATTGATACTTCATTTATAAGTTCATTACTCTCAGTATATTTGGTTAATTGAAAATAGATACATGACCTTGTTCATTTGAATGAATCTAACCTTGAGAATGCAGCAAAGTGTGGATTGAGTCGACCCAAAGGTTGATTGGGTCAACCCCGGCACATCAAGAAATCATTTGGCACACTCCTGCAAAAATGGCACAAATGAACAGTGAGTTGGGTCGACCCAAGGTAAGCATGAGTCGACCCAACCTTGAAGAACCTCAAAAACATAACTGAAGAATGCTCTCTGGATTTACTGAGAGGGTCGACCCAAACAGTGGTTGAGTCGACCCAAGCTTGAGTCGACCCAAACCCTGAGAGGGTCGACCCAAAGGCAAGACAGAAAGACAGACAGAAATTGGTTCTCTGGAATTACTGAGAGGGTCGACCCAAGAAGAAGTTGAGTCGACCCAAGTGGACTTTGAGTCGACCCAAAGAATGGTTGGGTCGACCCATGGGAAGGAAGGCTGAAATTGAGATTTCTGTGGTTTCTGAGAGGGTCGACCCAAGGAATGTTTGAGTCGACCCAAGGCAAAGTTGGGTCGACCCAAGGACAGGTTGAGCCAACCCAAACACGGGCTGAACAGTAACGGCTAGTTCTGCAGATGTACTTTTTGTCCTTCCCAAGGTCAGTAACGGCTAGTTTTTGAATTCTAACCATTGGGGCTTGACCAAAGAAGGTGGGAAGCTATTTAAAGGGGCACTATTCATCAGAGAGAATAACTTTTGAGTTGAATATCAAAGAGTACCCAAGAATACAAAAGTGCCCTAATCTTCTTCATCAAGAGCTTCATTCAAGAATCAAAGAAAGGGATTGAGCAGATTCAAAGAGGCATCAAGAGCTCCATCCCCTTTAAAGAGTGAAGCATCCTTGACAAAGAAGAGCAAAGCGACTTCAAAGCGATAAATACTTTCTAACTCTTCCTTGTAGCTTATATTGTTTCATATGCTCATTTAGGAGTTTGAATCTTTCCTTTTGTTAATTAAACACTTTGTAAAGGTTCGTTGGTGAGCCCGCAAAACCAACAAAGGTTTTTGGTGAACCCGGAAAACCAAAGTGTAAAGGTTAGTTGGTGAGCCCGCAAAACCAACAAAGGTTTTTGGTGAACCCGGAAAACCAAGTGTATAGGTTCGTTGGTGAGCCCGTAAAACCAACAAAGGTTTTTGGATTGTGAGCCCGGAAAACAATCCAACTGTAATCCGCGGGATTATAGTGAATTCCCAAGGGGTCGCTTGGGGAGTGGACGTAGGTGCTAAGGAGAGCACCGAACCACTATATATTGTTGTGTTTGTGTTGTGCTTGTGTTTTCATTTACTCTTGCATCATCTTCTACTCTTGCGTTAGTTTAACTCACTCAAATAGCTTAAGAAAGCATCCACCGCACTTAATTAAGAAAACGTTTAAAGCATCAAAAAAAAAAGGAAGAAGAAACCAATTCACCCCCCCCCTCTTGGCTTGTCACCTTGGGCAACACTCCACCTGAAGATCGAGCAACTTGAGGCTCGAGAGAGGAGGGCTTTGGATTAAGCCCAGAATACGGTGCAGATCTTTCGGGAATCGGAAGAGCTTCGCGATCTGCTGGAGGAGGAGGTCGTGGATGGGTTCATCCGCAGGTTCGAGGATTTCCAGAGGCAGATGCAGTGGTATTGCCCTCAGCTCGACCTCAAAGGTATTTGGCCTAGAATGGGGTTTGCCAAGGACGAGGGCGAGCTCGGAAGCTCTGATGGCGGGTCCGACAGTGCGCCCGTGAGCCCTGAGGCCGAGCTGGGGGCCGAGATCGAGGCGGCCTAGTAGACGGCTCGGGAGGCTCTCCCTGGAGAGGCTGCCGAAGGCGCTGCTGAAAGGGTGCCTAAAGCTGCTCTCGAGGCCATTGGCGGAGCCCTGACCGAGGCTACTGCAGATGATCCTGACGTGGCTCCTGCTGGGAATCCCGACATGATTGTTGTAGACGACCTCGAGGTCGACGCTGCTCCCTCTGCTGCTCCTTAGGGCCTAGTTTTTTCCCTTCTTTTTTTTGTAAATGAGGTCGGCCTCTGCGGCCACTGTACAACCAGATAGGTCGGCCTCGAGGTCAAATTTTGTACTCAACCTTTGGGCTTTTAATCAATGAAGTATCTTCTTTCCAAATTTTGCTGTGTATTTGTGTTTGTTTCCATTTGCATAATTGATAAACTTTTATCTTGGTTGCTTGAGTTGAACTCTTGTTCGGCGAACTTTTACTAAGTCTCCAGGCTCAGCTTCCTGAAAAACTTGTTTGACCCTTGGGCTCAGATTCCGGTAGAACCCACCAAGTTCTTAGGCTCAGCTTCCGGAAAAACTTGTTAAGGCTTTAGGTTCAGACTCCGGAGAAATCTGCCAAGTCTTTGAGCTTGGGCTCAGTGTTGGTGTAGGTCAAGGCTGGGCTGCCATTGGAGCTTGCATGCCTCTTGACCTCGAACTTAGTCGAGGCACTGTTAGGCGGAATCTAAGTTGAATTCGCGGTCAATGCAGCTGGGTGTCCTTGAACTCGGTCGAGATGTCCTTTGAAAAAACTCGAAGTCGTTACGGCAAGCCGTCTCGAACTAGGTTGGCGTTCGAACTTGGTCGGGCCTTCGCTTGGAGAAACATGAAGTTGATGGAGGTCGAATTGGAGATTGGCGGTGCGGAGCGTCCAGATCGGAGGATCCCGAACTTGGTCGGAGAATCGTGCGTGAGGTCGAGGGAGCTTAGGCTCGTGATCGACTCAGCGGGGCATCCCGACCTTAGTCGGGGGATCCCGAGCTTGGTCAGGGCTTTGTCGGAGATACACATAGGAGGCGGGCCTCGTCCGTTGATCATTCTGTAATATAACCAGGTAAATATAGAGAAATGTATGTGCCAAGTAGGGTATACCTCTCGTGCAGCTGAAACTAAGTATCTCAGGTTGAGCTGTCCGGCTGAGCTAAGCGACTCTGCTTCGAGGTCGACTTCAGCGGCCTGTGGTCGACTCGGTAAGGTGCCTCCATTCAGATCGGGGTGTGTTGTCGTAGGAGGTGTCGGGGGGCGTTGAATGTCGTCGAAAAGTTGTGGAGATGTCGCCACGAGATCGAGGGAGACTTGGCCCGCGGTCGACTTGGCAGCGCTCAGCAATGCTTTCCGAGGTCGAGAGAGGCTTGGCTCATGGTTGACTCAGCGGTGCTCAGCAGTGCTTCCCGAGGTCGAGGGAGACTTAGCTCGCGGTTGACTCAGCAGGGCATCCCGAGATCGAGGGAGGCTTGGCTCGCGGTCGACTCAACGGGGCATCCCGACCTTAGTCGGGGGATCATCCCAAGGTCGAGGGGGCTTGGGCCCACGGTCGACTCAGCGGGGCTTCCCGAGGTTGAGGGAGACTTGGCTCGCGGTTGACTCAGTGGGGCATCTCGACCTTAGTCGGGGGATCATCCCGAGGTCGAGGGGGCTTGGGCCCGCGGTCGACTCAGCGGGGCTTTCCGAGGTCGAGGGAGACTTGGCTCGTGGTCGACTCAGTGGGGCATCCCGACCTTAGTCGGGAGATCATCCCGAGGTCGAGGGGGCTTGGGCCCGCAGTCGACTTAGCGGGGCTTCCCGAGGTCGAGGGAGACTTGGCTCACAGTCGACTCAGCGGAGCATCCCGACCTTAGTCGGGAGATCATACCGAGGTCGAGGGGGCTTGGACCCGCGATCGACTCGGCGGGGCTTTCCGAGATCGAGGGAGACTTGGCTGGCGGTCGACTCAGCAGGGCATCCCGAGCTTGGTCGGGGTCTTCTTGGAGATGGAGACCGAACTTGGAGTTGTCGCGACGGAGCATCCCGAGTTTAGTTGGGGCATCCGAACTTGGTCGGGCATCCGAACTTAGCCGGGCATCCAGACTCGGCCGGGTATCCTGAAGTTTCACAAGTAGATTAATATCAGGAGAAATATTAAAGAAGAGCCGTAGGTAGATTAACATGAGAAGAAGTGTAGCTATGTTCTCAAACATCGAAGGCCCCTGGGGGCTCTACTGATAATACATCCGGAGATTTCCGGAGTTCCAGCTTCGGAAAATGGGGGTCCCCTCAAGGGACTCCAACTTGTATGCTCTGGGCCGCTGCACTCGAGCAACTCGATATGGCCCCTCCCAGTTTGGGGTAAGCTTCCCTTGCTCGGTAGGTTGAGAAACTTTAGCTTTTCTCAAGACGAGATCTCCCACCTTGAAGAGCTTGGACTTCACCTTAAAGTTGTAGTACTGCGCCACTTTCTGTTGATATCTTGCCATGCGGACTCGGGCAGCCTCCTTTGTCTCTTCGACGAGGTCCAAATTGCTTCCGAGCCGAGATGAGTTGGAGGCTTTATCATAGTTCTCCACCCTTAGCAATGGAAGTTTGATTTCCAAGAGGATGACAGCTTCCATTTCGTAAGCCAGGTTGAAGGGGGTCTCGCTGGTAGGGAGTCGGAATGTAGTCCTGTAGGCCCAGAGGACATTGCAGAGATCTTCGACCCATTGCCGTTTGGCTCGGTCGAGTCTGGCTTTGAGTCCTTGGAGGATGGTGCGGTTCGTCACTTCGGTTTCTCCATTCGTCCGTGGATGAGCGACCGAGGTGAAACGATGGTCAATGCCGAGCTCGGAGCAAAACTCCCTGAAGCGGATGTTGTCAAACTGATGGCCGTTGTCGGATATGAGGATGCGGAAAAGTCCAAATCTGCAGATTATTGACTTCCAGATAAAGTCTCGAATCTTCGGCTCAGAAATCCGGGCCATCGGTTCAGCTTCAACCCACTTGGTAAAGTAGTCGATGGAGACAATGAGGAACTTCCTCTATCCGGTGGTCTGAGAAAATAGTCCCAAGATGTCGATCCTTCATTGGGCAAATAGCCAGGGGGCGCTGATCGAGGTCAGTGGAATCGAGGGTCGACACTGAATGTTGGCGTTCCGCTAACACCGATCGTACTTTTGGATAAAGTCTAATGCATCTTTCTGGAGTGTGGGGCAGTAATATCCTTGGCGCAGAATTTTGTGGGCTAGGGCCCGACCTCCTAGATGGTTTCCGCAGATTCCTTTGTGAACTTCTCGCATAGCATAATCTGCCTCTAAGGGGCAGAGACATCTAAGAAGAGGAGAGATGAATGACCAGCGGTAGAGCTTGCCTTCGTATAGGAGGTATCGGGAAGCCTGGCGCTTAACCGGGCGGGCTTCGAGCTCATCATTGGGGAGGACTTCACTCTGCAGGTAGGTGACGAATGCGTCCATCCAGCTCGGCTCGGTCTCGATGCAGAGAGCTGGTTTAGGCTCCTCGGTGCTAGGTACTTGGAGGTACTCGAGCACCATGGTCTTCAGGAGCTCGCTCATGTGGAAAGTCGCCATCTTTGATAGTTGGTCCGCCCTCGCGTTCTCCACTCTAGGGATATGCTGAATGTCGAAGGAGCCTAGTGAGGAGATGATGTCTCGCACCTTTTGGAGATACCTCTGCATTGATGGCTCTCTTGCTTCGAAGTCCCCCAAAATCTAGCTCACGACCAGCTGGGAGTCACTGAAGGCCTTCAAGTTCCCGACCTTCAGCTCCTTTGCCAGCTTCAGCCCGGCGATAAGCGCCTCATACTCTGCCTTATTGTTCGAGGTGGAAAATTCAAAGCATAGAGCCTACTCTACAATTACCTCATCCAGGCTGGTGAGGATGAGGCCCGCTCCGCTATCCTCCGAGGTCAAAGAGCCGTCTACATGTAGAACCCATGGCTGCCCTGGGGCCTCTTCTGTTGGTGTGAGCTTGGGCTCGAGATCATCTGGCAGAGTGCATTCTACAATAAAGTCGGCAAGCACTTGGCCTTGACCGCCGACCTCGGGCGGTATTCCAGGTCGACCTCTCCAGGCTCAACCGCCCACTTTGCGATCCTCCCCGCCGATCTGATCGTTGCAAAACTTGCTTTATAGGCTGGTCGGTCAATATGGCCATGGTGTGGGCCTGGAAGTAGGGTTGGAGCCTTCGGGCTGAGATGACTAGTGCATAGGTCGTCTTCTCCAGCTTGGAGTATCGGGTCTCGACATCCCTCAAGACCCGGCTGGTGTAATACACTGGCTTTTGGGACTTGTCCTCTTCTCGGACCAGGATCGAGCTCGTCGCCACCGGAGAGACGGCCAGGTATAGATTAAAGAGCTGGCTCTGTTGAGGCTTCGTGAGCAATGGAGGGAAGGCGAGATAGCGTCTGAGCTCTTCAAAGGCTTGGTGACATTCCTCCAACCATAAAAAGTCCTCCGGCGGATAAAGGATCTTGAAAAATAGGAGGCACCGTTCGGCTGACTTGGAGACGAACCTTCCTAAGGCCGCAACGTGTCTGGTGAGTTGTTGTACCTCTTTGACTGTTTTTGGTGGCACCATCTTCTGCAGTGCTCGAATTTTCTTGAGGTTTGCTTCGATTCCACGCTGGGTTACTACAAAATCGAGAAACTTGTCCGAGGTAACTCCGAAGGCGCACTTGGTGGGGTTGGGCTTCATTTGGTATTTTTTGAGGGTGGAGAATGCTTCATTGAGATCGGCAATGTGGTGCTTCGCCATCTGGCTATTCACCAGCATGTCATCTATATAGACCTTCATGTTTCAGCCTATTTAGTATTTAAAGACCTGGCTGACCAGCCTTTGGTATGTCGCTACGGCATTCTTCAACCCGAACGGCATCACTTTGTAGCAGTAGAGGCCCTTGTTGGTGATGAAGGCTGTCTTCTCCTCATCCTCAGGCGCCATTCGGATCTGATTGTACTCCGAGAAGGTGTCCATGAAGATCAGCAGCTGGTGTCCCGAGGTGGAGTCGACAAGCTGGTCGATCTTGAGGAGGGAAAAGCTATCTTTTGGACAGACTTTGTTCAGATCGATGTAGTCCATGCACATGCGCCATCTTCCATTAGCATTCTTCACGAGAACTACGTTGACGAGCTAGTCGGGGTAGGAGACTTCTCGGATGGAGCCGGCCTCGAGGAGTTTGTCCACCTCCTCGGTCGCCGCTCGCTATTGCTCCGGCACAGAGCTTTGTTTCTTCTGCCTTACAGGCTTGCAGGTCGGTTTCACCTCGAGTCGGTGAACCATGACCTTGGGATCTATTCCCGGCGTATCCGTAGGCAATCAGGCAAAGACATCCCTGTTGGACTGGAGAAACTCGATCAGGTGATCTCGCTCGCGAGAGCTCAGACCGGAGCCAATATGTACATTAGCTCTGGGCAGTCTCTTTTTAAGGGGATTTGGATAAGGAGCTCACCAAGTTCTACCCGTTCTCTATAAGGCTCGTCCCGCACTTTCAGGGTTTCGATGAGCAGCACCTGGTCCGATGCTTGGGCTGGCATCTCAATTGATTGCTCCGTTTGGCTCGGTGCTTGGGCCGGTTGCTTTGCTTTGAGAGTCGCCATGTAGCATTGTTTGGCTGTCATCTGGTCCCCGCGAACATCGCTCACTCCTTACTTGGTAGGAAACCGCACGAGCAGATGGTACGTCGAGACCATGGCTCGAAAAGCATTGAGTCCTGGTCGTCCAAGGATGGCATTGTAGACCGAGGGCAGGCGAACCACAAGAAAATTCATCCTCATGGTGATCTCTCGAGGGGCGAGCCTGATCGTGACAAGTAGGTTGATCTCACCTTCAACAAAAACTGAGTCTCTGGTGAATCCGACCAGTGGAGCATTCATTCTCCAGAGCTGGCCTTCTGTCATTCCTATTTTTTGGAAGGCATCATCATATAAAATATTTGTTGAGCTTCCATTATCAACTAAAACATGCTTTACATCAAACTTATTCATGACCATGGAGATGACCACGGCGTCATCATGAGGAGTCTCAACTCCTTTTAAGTCTCGTCCGAGAACGAGATGGCTTCAGAAGTGCGTTGACGCTTCGGAGGGATCCTTCTCCCGGTCAATTCTCCAGCCAAGCTCCCTTCGGCCGGGCCTCTTCCTATGGTATTGATGGTGCCAGCAATGGGCCTGTTGTCATTTGGATTTTCGGGCGGCACAGCATTTTCTACCAGCCTCCTTTCGTCATGTCGGTTCTGCACGAACCAGTTGAGTACTCCACGGTGAATGAGCGCCTCGATCTCATCTCGGAGTCGAAAGCACTCCTTTGTGTCGTGGCTGTGGTCTCGGTGGAAGCGGCAGTACTTTCTGGAGTGGCGTTGGAATTCTGACTCCTACATCGGGGGTGGAGGTTGGAGGTAGTCTCGACCTTCTATCTCCATGAGGATCTCTGCCCGGGGTGTATTGAGTGGAGTGTAGTTCTCATACCTTCCCGGAGGCATCTACTGTCGAGGTGGGGATCTCAATCAAGGCTGGGCCCACTGTCGAGGTGGACTCCTCAGGCGCGGTAGATTCTTCTCTCGGCGGGGGGGGACCGACTTCTCGGGCGGCCGCACTCCTCGCGGCAGCTTTTCTGCTTTCTCGAAGCCTGCTCGGTCATGCCCTGCCTGAAGGTGATGGCCTCCTCGGCCTTCGCATACTTTCGAGCTCGGGCCAGCATCTCGGTGAAATCGGCGGGAAAGTTCTTCTCAAGGGAGAAGAGAAACCTGTAGGATCGAGCTCCTGTCTTCAGTGTGGACATGGCGATCGACTGATCAAGCTCACAAACTTTTTAGGTGGCAGCGGTAAAATGGTCGATGTAGTCCTTAAGGAACTCTCCCTTCTTTTGTTTGATGTCAAGGAGGGAGTCCGACGTTCGCCACTGGCGTCGGCTGGCAGCAAAGTTGGTAGCGAACTGCCTGCCGAGCTGCTCGAAGGAGAAAACAGTGCTCGGCTTCAGTCTGGAGAACTAAAGTCGGGCCGTTCCTCGGAGAGTTGCGAGGAAGGCCTTGCGAGATGCAAAGCCCCGCACCTCATTAAGATCATATTGGCATACTCTCCCAAAAAAAAAGAGAGCAGACCTCATTGAAGACGGGAGTGAGGTACAACAAGGCCATTTCCGTCCACTTTCTCACGGAGCCGTACGTGGAGAAATTGATATGTATCCCAGTGCATCTCGGAAGGTATGTCCCTCAATTCCTCAACATCCCAATGGATGTTGGCTTTAAAAAGCCAATAAGACCTGCAGCCATAAGGAAAGGAGAGCACAGCCTCCGAGGACCTTTGCAGTGCCATAAGGGCCTGGTAGCTTTCCAGGTGGTCAAGGGGGTCAGTAGTTCCATTGTAGAGCTCTACCTAAGGCATTTTGAATCTTGGTGAGATCGATTCATCCTCAATCTGGCAGGAGAAGGGTGACTTAGTGGAGAACTCAAAGTCACCCTCGTGCCTTGCTTTCTGTCGGTGGAGCACCTCAATCTGGCGCTCGAGTTTCTCGACCTTTCTATCAAGTTCTCCACCCTGGGGAACTGCCACGTTGGTCTACTCCAGTGCTGGTTCACCTGGGGCTGACTCGGCCTTTGAGGACTGTGGCCGTCTATCCAGGTTCCTCCTTAGCGGTTCTCTCCGGAGAGACACCCGGGTTGACTCCTAGTAGCCACGTCGTTCTTCGTTGTTGACCTTCGAGGAGTCATGAGGATTTTGGCCTTGGAGAACCGGTTCATCCGGAGGGAGCATCGATTGGATCTGAACTTGTGGAGGCGGCATAAGAGGGGCCTCCACGCGTTGCAGGCTTTGGACTGCGGCAGCCAAGGCTTGAACTTGCTGCACCAGGATATTGAATTGCTCCGGTTGGACTTGAGGGGCTGGATCCGCCGAAGGTCTTTGCGGTGAGTTCTGGATTGAGCATCCAGGACTTGGTGCGTAGTGGCAGGAGGTGTTAGAAGCTCCTTTGGTCCTTAGCTTCATGGTCACGACTCGGACCCTTCCTCTAGCGCCAACTGTTGCTAGAAATTGGATCCAGGGGTGATCACTGGCTGGGAAGGAGGAGCTCCGGTAGGTGACGTGTCGGCGTGCTGCGTCCTTCAGGGTGCCTGCAAGAAGCCGGTGGCCGGGGTTCCCAGCGCCGGCCCTTCGATGCTTAAGCCAAATGGGCCTTTGGTGGAGAAGGAGATAATATGTATGCGAAAGTCAGATGTTGTGTTTAAGTGGAAGGAGTTTTCCTTTTATAGGAGGGATACAGGGTTACCTGTGATATGACTAGGTGAATTAATGAGTTACCGTCATGATTGGGCGCGATCGTGTGAATTAATGAATTGCCGTGGGTGACTGGATAGAGTTGAGTGAGTCAACTGGTTGCCGTGGATGGCCTGAGATTTTGAGCAAGCTGGAGGTCCGCGGAGATCGTGCGCATTTAATTGCAGACAGTCGCTTAGGCGGAGATCGCGGGATTAGATCCCGGATGAGGAGGGGAGGAGCTTGATTCCTGGAGGAGTGGAGAGGTCTGCTTCACCCTTCGGTCGGGCCTTCTTTGGACTGGAGATCAATCGGGCTCAGTTCGGCTGAGATCAGAGCAGCTAGGCCGCGCGCTCTGAGGTCGGGCGCGCTGGGTCGGACGCTTTTGAGGTCCGGCGCCTCCGAGGTCGGACGTCTTTGATGTCGAGCGCCTTTGAGGTCGGACGCCTCGAGGTCGGGCGCCTTTGAGGTCGGGCGCCTTGAGAGTTGCTGTCGTAGTGCCCGTCATCACGTGTCGGCGATGCATCCACGTGCTTCGGGGCAATCCATTTTTCCCCCAACAATCATAAACTAGTGATGATCATTTGTCAAATTGATGCACTTAAGGAGCGCACATCCTTTGCTGTTAGTGGTACTGGTGGTGGTTGTTTCTGGCATTCTATAGCTGTGGAAATTGAAAACTCTCAGATTAAGATGCTTTAGCTATGCAATCTCCATAACTTCAGAAATATCATAGGCAAAAGCACCAAAACTCGGAGAGAGCTGAAAAAAAAATCCTCAAGCCTCATCTCAAGTTTAGAAGCCTCAGCCAGGAATCAGATTCTTAAAATACTCCACTTCTTATAGGCTACAATTCTAGTAAAGTGCGTAAGTCTTGTGTCAATTGTTGATCATAGTACCTTAATTTTCCTTGCCTGCTAAATTTTTCTTTTATGATTTAAGTTGGAAACCACTGGATGAACTCTCACAGAATTCTGTTGAAAGCTTGAAATTTCTTGCTGCCAGTAAATGCAAAAGCTTGAGTTTGGTGGAGTTGCTGCTTCAGCACAAGAAAGCTTGGAGGTAAATTTCATCTATTGATCAGAGATATTGTAGCTGAATGATCATCTAGGATGCGAATCCTGGACAAGTATACATGTGAATGGGCCAAGAACCAAAATGGACCTTTCCTCAACTTGCAATATATAAGTAGCCAATCAGCTGGAGACTTTGCTTCTCTGTATGTATGCTAAACATGCTTCTACTTGGGCAAGATATCCTTTAATTTTCCGAGAACATCGTCAGGATATTGCTATGGGGTTTCGACATTGCTCGACAACTTCACAAACTTGAGAATCAGATGGGATGAGCATGGATTTGCCATATGTGCATTAACAAAATCGATTCCTTGAGAATCAGATGGGATGAGCATGGATTTGCGATATGTGCGTTAACAAAATCAATTCCTTGGAGACAAACCAATGCTTCAGATTTTAAAGGATCATGAGCTATATAACCTGATCAACAAATATATCCATGGTATGCTCCATTAAGGCACCTCCTATACAAGCATATATATGAGCCGATACAGAAGAAGCATCAGCACAAGGAGAAAAAGAGCCCAACAATGCTAGCTGCTATTCGACTTGCTGAGCAATCACTCGTTCAACTCAGTTGCAAGGATTTCTCCATGCTCAATGCCACAAGAGATCTTTCTGGAGGAAACTTCATGATTCGTTTCTATGTTGCTAGTGTTCTGATTCTTTCGGAATACCACAGAAAGATGAGGAGCTGCTGCTTGACAATTCTTAAACTAGTGCATGCCCCACTTTTTCCGCATGCAAAACTTGGATAAGAGAGTTGGTGCTAATGGGAGAAAATAAAAAAGTAAATGATGTCAAAAGAGCGTTGCATATATGTATATATATATTTTATTAACGAATGATTTATATAATTCTAATATAGATACATCCCAAAAAAAATCAAATATAGCATACTTTTAGAGCACATTTGATAGCTCACTCTCTCCTAAAAGGCCTTTAAAATATGCAGGATATCTGTGCAGTGAAAACAGGAACAAAATTTATAGATAATTATATATATCTTGATCAAATTGGGGATGGATTGTACTGTTTTCTATATCCGCTTTGATTCGATGCGAGCCACATAAAATCCGCTATATTAGGGTTAGGTCGGGGTGTGAACCCAGTGGGGCGGAGGAAATTTGCCACCCCCCCCGAGATCCAGTGTGGACTAACAAGCCTCTCTCTCCACGTATAAATATCCTTCCAATGGCCCGTCTCGGATATGGTCTTCTCCGCCTTTCTCCCGCCGCTCCGCTTCCTAATCTTTCCTAGGGTTAGGGTTAGCATCCGGGCTAGCTTTTTCTCCACCGCCTCCGCTCCCCCTCCGTCGGCGGCGATGACGAAGGAGGCACCGGCGGCGATGGAGTGGCCGGCGAGCAAGGTGAGAGAGACCTTCATCCGGTTCTTCGAGGGGAAGGGGCACGTGAACTGGCGCTCGAGCCCGGTGGTGCCTTTGGACGACCCCACCCTCCTCTTCGCCAACGCCGGGATGAACCAGTTCAAGCCCATCTTCCTCGGGACCGTGAACCCGGCGAACCCCCTCGGCAAGCTCACCCGGGCCTGCAACACCCAGAAGTGCATCCGCGCCGGCGGGAAGCACAACGACCTCGACGACGTCGGCAAGGACACCTACCACCACACCTTCTTCGAGATGCTTGGCAACTGGTCCTTCGGAGACTACTTCAAGCGGGAGGCCATCTCCTGGGCCTGGGAGCTCCTCACCAAGGTTCCACTCCGTCGCAATCTCGTGATAATTTTTCTTACAGAAGATCTTGCCTTTTTCTTTTCTCATCGTCTGTTTTTTAATTTCTTTATAGCTATTGCTTAAAGACTTCGTGTATAGGTGAGCTTGAGGTTCTCTTTCGGGCCATTGTGATATATTCTTCAAGAAGTTTTCACATCTGGATCTCAGTCAATATGAATTCGTAGTTTCCATACATTTCTTATATCGTTGACAAATTCCTTCAATGTTCCTGCAAATCTATCCTTTTAAAATCTTAAGTGGTGCCTCTGTATGGTTGAGTGGAATTAGTTCTAAGAATTTGCCCGCTTCATTGTTTACATAATTACAGTTTACAGTTAGTTTTCTGCAGAGAAAATAAACAAAGAATACCTTTTATTTCATGCAGCGACAATGATATTGGAAAATTTGTTTTATATAGAAGTTTAGAAAGATCTAAGTTCCCCCTCCGCAAGTTTGAGAGAATTATATGTGAGTGTATTCTGTGTGGTCTGGGCTCGTCTATGTAATCAGCTGACAGTTACGATTGTTTGATTTGTCCACAGGTGTATAAGTTACCCACAGACAGGATCTATGCCACCTATTTTGGTGGCGATGAGAAGGCTGGCCTTGCAGCTGATGCTGAAGCAAGAGACATATGGCTAAATTTTTTGCCACCTGGACGAGTTTTGCCTTTTGGTTGCAAGGTAAGGTAGACATTTATCTAGCAATGCACGTTGCCATACTATGTTCGGCATAAGCCATAAATCTGACATTTTATAGTTATTTTACATCTGCATTATACCTTTTGATTTACCATTCTCAGTCGCCAGCTGATTGTATAATTGTCTTGGAGAGAAATCACCTAATTACTTTGGTATGGACCTAAACTGTATGCTTATATTATTAGCATCAATATCACATTAACAGATGAACAAATATTTATGCTAACCTATGTATCTAGGCTTTGATTAGTTTTGAGTGCAAAAGGTGCTGTAGGTTCCAAGATACTTATTTAGGAAATGGTGCATGTTGAAAATATTCCCTTGAAACTGGTGGATAATAGATGTAAAGGAAGTCTTGAGAAGGTTGTGAAAGCTCATTGCATTATGGCTGTTTGGAGGATTACTAGATGAAGACATGAAGTATGGAGAGAGGAGTAATGCAGCCCCAGATACAAAAATGTGCTGCTGAAGTCTTTTTATGGAGAAATTTGTTACCATTTTTTCTATGGAATGTAGAAACTTACAGCTAAAAGGATTCATTCAAGAGGAGTGGGTTCGAAAGAAGGAGAAGAATGAGAATTAAGGAAGAGAAGTTGTGAAAAACTAGGCATTAAGGAAGAGAAGTTGAGATAGAAGACGAGAAGCAACAATTTTGAGGAAAAACCTCATATAAATGAATTAATTTCCTTAAAATATTCTGTAAGGCATACATATTCATACTCTTCATGGACTTCTGACTATATACACTTTAAAACAACCTCTAATTGTGTCTGGCTGAAAGTTTGAAACTGATTTTGGTCTCGTATAGGTTATGGCTGACAGTGAAAACTTTCTAGTTGTGGTGTTCGAGCCAAGGCAATTTCTATATCGACAGCTACACATTATTTGGTTGTGTTTCTTTTTTGATTTGCTCGTGATTCTTCTCGTTGTGATTGGTGGTGGTCATTGTCTTCTCTCGCTACTTTCTTCTTTAAGAATGATATTCATCTTTACTTTGTTCTATTAATGACTGCCAATTAAGTATATTATGTAGCTTGATGCCCTTTTATTTGGCTGTGTTCTATTTTTTATTGTTGAATTTGCATGCTGATTTGGTAGAATGTTAGATGCATACCTTAATGACTCTATATGTATTGATCTTTATTTTCATGTGTTGTTTTGAACTTTAAACAGGACAACTTCTGGGAGATGGGTGATACTGGCCCGTGTGGGCCTTGTACTGAAATTCATTTTGATCGCATTGGTAACAGAGATGCTGCTTCACTGGTCAACAATGATGATCCTACATGCATTGAAATCTGGAACCTTGTGTTTATTCAGGTTTATCACCTGATACTCCATTTTTCAGTTATTGATTATGCATTGCATAATATTGTTCTTTTTTTGTACTTTTCCATTTGATGATAATATACTACTGTGATTTTTCTGCAGTTCAATAGGGAAGCTGATGGTAGCCTAAGGTCTTTACCTGCGAAACATGTTGACACTGGAATGGGTTTTGAACGCTTAACTTCAATCCTTCAGAACAAAATGAGCAATTATGATACCGATGTATTCTTGCCCATATTTGAGGTTATCCAGCAGGTATTTTTATAACACAATCAGACTTCATTGATTCAAAACTTGTACTAGTTAGTGTTCTTATGAGAACCCAATTCAAAATAAGCATGGGGCCTCTTTCCCAAGTATTCTTTTATGTATTGTTTTTGCTTATAATCAGGTGACAGGGGCTCGCCCATACTCTGGGAGACTTGGGCTAGATGATGTTGACAAAGTTGATATGGCTTACAGAGTGGTTGCCGATCACATAAGGACTCTTTCTTTTGCTATTGCAGATGGTTCTTGTCCTGGTAATGTTTAGCACGTTTAATATAGTTTATATATATATATATATATTTTTTTTTTTTTGCTCATCATAAATCATTCATTCTAGTTTCAATTTTTGTTATAGAAGGCATCCTAGTTGTTAAATTGAAAATTCCTTGCATAGCTTAACCAAGACACAAGGCAAAAACTTCAAAAAATGAATATAGAAGTATTGCATGTTTGCAAAAAGTCTCTACAGTTAATGTTTTTTTTTTATATATAACTGTTTACCCTGAATCCTTTCTAAGCTTGCAGTGGGTTCTCAATTTCCCCCCCATATTCATGTAATTTTTTCACTATGTCAACACAAGAAGATATGGACTAACACACTTATGTCGGAAGCATTTGTGGATAGGTCTATTCTGTAGTTTCTACCAGTCTTGTTCAATCATCCAAAGTGGTCCAGTCTCTTAGGCACTGGCGATGATGTTTTTTGACATTTTGCATAGTGCTTGTCTTGTCCAGCATCCTGTGTGGGTATGCAATGAAAAAGGACAGGAAGCCCGATAAGAGGAAGAAAGAGAGAAAAAGAAGAGAAAAGAAGGTGAAGCTCACTCTGATTGTTTTGATGTATAGGGGATAAAAAAGAAGAAACTGGACTCGGCAAAATAGGAAAGTAAGAATTACATATATGGTGCCCCTTTTATTCATTTCCATTTCTTCTTCTCTTTCATTCTCTCCTTGTTTTACCATCTCAACAAGGTATCTTGACTTCCTATCATCCCTTGTTCTTCTTCTCCCCGAATTTCTCAACCTGAATGGATTGCAAATACTTGGTTTATGTCTCAAAGTGAGCCAAATTTCTAGGACTTATAATACATTGAAGTTTATTAGCCTTTGGTAGTGGTGAACCTTACATTATCTTGGTTATTGTTTTTGATAATTTTGTTCTCCCCAAATTATATTTTTAATATTTAGAAATAGTTTGGCCGTACTCAGGGAGGAAGCTGTTAAATGCTTACAGAATGTTAAAAGAGCAATGAGCAAGGTTGGATGAAATATGTAGGTGGCAGGGAACGAAACTAGTGCAGTTCTAACTGTTGAATTAAATAACAAATTTCATGACAGAATTTTCAATTTCTGTCATGTTCCTAATATTGACATTCTTGTGTGAGCACGTGATAAATATTAAAAAAAATAAAGAAGGGGAATTAATAATATAATGCTTCTATTATCATCATCTTTGCATTTGCTTGAAATAATGCCAGAGGTAACCACTAAAAAAATTGCTTCATAAATGAGGATTCATGAACCTAACTAGAAATGGTGGGACAAGGCTCAGTGCCCATAGCTATTATTATGCTTAATTGCTATTATACTGTAACAAGTGCTCTGAATCATCACATGAAATTACCTTTAGGTTAGGAAGCTAATGTTGCATGCTGCTTAAAAGAGATGCTGATGCTACATGCTGATTAATCTTTAAAAAATTCATTCCTGGGCATTTACATACATGGAAATAATTAGCTTTTAGGTAACTTAAATGTTAACTGTCACACTTGGAAACCATTGCTACTGATTACTGCTTGTATAATTAATGTGTACCTTGAGTTTTTTGGTGATCAATCTGCTTTATCCCATTATAACTGAATTCGAATTATTCTTGTTTGTTTTGTGAATACTGTCGCATGGCTGATATGCAAAGCTGCTTTGTGTTCAGGCAATGAGGGACGGGAGTATGTTCTTAGACGTATTCTTCGACGTGCTGTTCGTTATGGCAGAGAAGTTCTAAAAGCGCAAGAAGGATTTTTTAGTGGGTAAGAATGAAAGTCATATCCTTGGGTTCTCAAGCATTATACAGTATGTCCTTTTTTTCTTTTCTCCTGGCATTTTTGTTTGATTTAATTTTACAAAAAGCTGATGTTTAATTTCAAGGACTTAGTGGAGAGTGCATCTAGGATGCAATTGCTTTTGTTTAAACTATCGCTAAACTGAGTATTGGAACTGTTGTAGGGTGTTGGGATGTACTTCGCATAAGGATGCATTTGTTTGATGGGCAACTGTTTGTTCCCCTAGAGCTTGGCCCAAATTTTGGACTCAAGTTCCCAGACGTGCCCTAAGTGCATCCTAAGGATGTTTAGAATCTTTTTCATAACCTTTTGGAAATTTCATATATAGAACAAAACACTTAACTTTAAGTTCGGGCAAGCATTTCCTACCTGGGATGTTGTTTTTTAGTCTGTGATAGATTTCATGAACCATTGCAGGGTGCTAAATGGGTGTTTCTTTTGGGAGTACTTAAGGAACTTTTGTTGATTTAATTGAATAGATTCATAAGATCAGGGTTGGCTACTGGCGATGTTAGGTCAATATGATTCTAATTTGGCATAAGATGAAATTTATGGAATGCCTGTATGAAACTGGAGAGACTGATGATGTTGTTAAACATGGTCATTGGAGACGGTTCACAAGGTTTCTAAGTGAAGTGGGTGCTGCCAGGTGTACCAGTGATTTGTTTATTGTAACACGAAATGTTGGAGGCGGACTGAAGAACTGGGGCAAGGCTGGTAATTGACAGAGCATGCTACTTTTGAGATCTGGTGCTTGAAATTTGTCATATAGATCTTGCTAGAAAATGGTTTTTTGCCTTTTCGTGGTATGTGTGGTAAAAGAATAGCAAAAATGTTTGTTATCAAAATATCATGTCTTATTTGAATTTGATTGGTAGTTTGCCCAGTAAATTGAGGTTCGTGATTGCTAGAGTAATTCATGATCATTGCAATGAAAAGATTATGTTGAGTGCCATGAGTTTTCAAGTGATGCTTAAGCATGTTATTTGCCTCCAAGATCCAGTGGAAGGTGGTTATGTCCAGGTATCTGACTTGCAAAATATTCTTGGCATTGTTTATGGTGTATAAATGTTTAAATATGATAAACCATGCTATAAAGGATGTGTATAGGTCAGGAGATGAGCTAGCTGCCAAAATCGCTAAGCACATGCTTATTAATGATGGAGTCCTGAAATATGTGATATAGGTTCTTGATTTTTCATTCCCCTTGTCTCTACACCTGAATTAAGGCTTTTTTTTTTGAGCTAGGGAAATTCAACCTTGTGTGTGTGCGCGCTTATATTGTTGGTGGAGATTTTTCCTTATGACTATTCTCATGTTTATGATTGTTGATATCTAGTCTTGTAGGTGTTGTTGTGAAAGTCATGGGAGATGTATTTCCAGAGCTTAAGCAATATGAGACCAAGATTAAAGAAATTATTGCAGAAGAAGAAGCAAGTTTTGGAAGAACATTAGCAAAGGTAATGTTGCTTATCAAGGCTAAATAATCGACACAGTTTTAATATACCACATTGATTGCTTGTGTCAGTTTGCAAAATATTTGATTTTGCTAATTTGTTCCTTAAAAGATTTCATCTATTTGAACTTTAGAAAGCTACAAAAAGCAAAGTGCACATCAATTTGTAAATTCCATGTGTCGCATGATCAGCCTGATAAAATGTCAGACATATTTGTAGCTACATAGATGTCATGAGCCATTGTTTCTTTTTCAGCATAAGAATTTTTTTTTAACACACTAACTTAGTCTTCTTATTTTAGTTTGATGAATCAAAGCCTGTGAAAAGTACATGGTTTGCTCACCCAATAGATAGAAAAACATGGTTTCAAGTGCCAGCTGTACCAATCCATGCCAGGACTAGTACATGGCGCTGATTAGCAGAAAACTTATTAAATTATTAATTTTTTAATTAAAAAGCCTTTGAAGTTTTTTTCATCAGCATAGAATGGACATCTCATGCTAGAAGGTGACCAACATGGATATTGCATTGCTACCTAAATTATTGGAATTATACAACTTATTCAAATTTATTGTCTTTGATCCTTCTAAATCGCTTCCATACTCTTATCATAGTTTTTTAGGCAAAGTCGGCGGAACCATCCTGAACCGAACGGTTCTAACCGATCTGAGCTGTACCGATGGCTCACCGGTACAGTTCCAGCAATGGAAACGAGACCCGTTGCCAGAGTCGGAGAAGGAAAAAGAAAGAGAGAGCGAGCGGGGGAGGGAGGGAGAGGGAGAGGTCAGGAGGCTGGCGGAGGCCGTGGCAAGTGAGGAGAGTGCTGTGCCTGTTAAATGCCTTTATCATTTTTCACTTGAATCAGTTTTATCCTTGTTAGAGCATGCACAATTTTGGCAGCATCATTGGCAAGGTGAAAATCTTTAGTTAAGCAAATGTCAAAAAAGTCAAATTTTTTTTTATGAAAATGAAGGAGAAAGAAAACAGCCATAATGTTATTGCACATTTGCATGCAAATGCATGGAAACCAGCATACATGGTGCCAGTTTATTTTAATTATCTATGGCACACTGATTCAGTTATTCTTATAATCAAACTTTTAAAATATGCTATTTCAGGGAATTGAGAAGTTTAGGAAGGCTGCTCAGGATGTCCAGGGAAACAAACTGAGTGGGCAGGCAAGTCCTCTCTTATCTAATTGTCATTACATTGTATTCTTTCCCTAGTCATGTATGGTATACTTTGCTGCACCACTTGCTGCAGTCTTCATCTTAAACATTCAGTGGATCTGTTATCATCTGATGTAGCTTGGACGATTTCTGCCTTTTTTATTTGTTTAATTTGTGTGCAGCTTTTTTTTTGGGTTGGGAGAAGGGTTTGGGGGGGGGGGTTGTTGGTGGGGTATGGATGCTACTTAGTTTTTGTTTATCCACAGTTTCCCACAATTTTCAAAAGTCTTGTCTTCATGTCTTAGAATATCTATGGAGGTTTTTGGGAAGCCTTTGTTGTAGAAAGAAACTTAAAGAATGCTGCTGTCAAAGCTTGCCCATGTACCTAGGAGTGCCAATGAGTTTGTTTATTGCCTTCTTGGAGAGAGAATAGCTTTATGCGTGAAAGTCACTTATTTTGCCTTTGTATCTTAGTTGTCAACTTCTCATGAACCCCCAATGGTTATGAGTTTATTTCTCGCTTCAATTTTTCTTTCATGATATTGCAATGTAATAGATCTTAACTGATTTGTTTTCTTTATATATGTTGTTTTAGTTGATACAGTGAATGTGCTGCCATTCGCTTCACATTTTATGCTTGTTGGTTGCTCCTTCTATGTTAAATTCTTTCTTATGTGGAATTTTATTGCCTTCTTTTGGTTGTTGAATGTTATGTGTTGATATGCATGCGAATTGCTGTCCTAGGAGAATGATAAACAAGCTTGGATTCTTGTTTTGTTATTTCTTGTGTACCAGTTGACTATGACCCGATCTTCTCTACTTTTTGATTGGGGTCATCAACATGATTTTTAGCAGTGGACTCTACTGACTCATACTGGTGGGGAACCAATGCTCGGTACAGCCCTTGTGCTTAGTGTCGTTACCAAGAACTGGATCATATTGACACTGTACTAGTTAGGTACTAGTACGGATATTGGTACACCAGTATTGAAGACCTTGGTACTAACAAGAAAAGTTGCCATTTTCCTCTTTTTACACTTCTAGTGTTTACTTTAATGTGCAAGTGTATTTGGCTATTTGCTTTTATTGGCCTCTATTTTAGCTTTTTCTGCGTTTTGATAAAGCATTTTCCTGGAATATATTTAGCTTTAGGTCATGTCTTGTTATATGGTGTGATTGCCTTGGTTGCAGGATGCATTTATTTTGTGGGACACGTATGGTTTTCCAATGGATTTAACTCAGGTTCGTATGCATTCATTATATGGATTTAATCTCTGTGCTTTTTTTTTTAACTTACATTGATTAATCTTTTTTTCTCCCTTTCCCACTATCTTCTTTCTCAGCTAATGGCAGAAGAAAGTGGACTAACAGTTGATGTGGAAGGTTTTAATGTTGCAATGGGAGAAGCCAGACAAAAGGCTAGGAGTGCTCGCAATAAGGTATGTCCCTTTCCTATATTTTTCTTAAAAACTTGTCATTTATTATTCTGGATTTTATATTGAAGTCACTATTCTTACGGGTTTTTTTTCCCTTTCAACTGTACCTAACCAAGTAACCTTGTGCATTGAGACTGTGGCATTATCTGTGGAACACATCCATGTCCATATGCATCTTACTTTTTTACTTCAACAGCACCCTTTAGGGAATAGAAACTTTGCTTGATTACCTGTCTGCTATATTTTATCATGCTAATTCAGGAAAGTTATTTGGACTGCTCTGTTACCAAATTATTATGTGATAGGCAGAGGAAGAGATGATCTAGGGTTTAAGGGTTAACAAGTGATGTGCTTATGGAAATACTTTGGGCTGCTAGGAAAATTGGAATGTTTATGAGGTGAACTTAGGGGCTGTCTGGAAGTTCGAAAATAATCCTCAGATAACATTCCACTATGGTATGTCATACTGTACTGAACCAGACGGTACCAGATGTGTCATACCATACCGATTCGGTATTGGTACCAGTTCGGTATTGGTACCGGTTCGGTATTGGCGTACGGATACTCGGTATGCCAAAAACAATTTTCATACCGTACTGTACTATACTGACACTATGCAAGTGTGGCATCGGTATGTGGTCCGGTACCGAGGCGGTAAACCTTACTTCCCACTCAATTGGGAGGCATGGAGGAGATAAGAATGCGCAGAGAGAAAATTCAGGGATCACAAAAGACTGATGGAATCTACAATCCTGAAAATCGAAGAAGTCACTCGACTGAAAAGGTGATATATCGTGTCCTCGAAAAACTAGGATAATGGGATCCACACCACCTAATCTACAATCCTTAAATTCCGACTACTTGCTTCCTCTCTTAAGGCTTTCTCGTCAGCACATAGGTTATCCTAATACAACCTAATCTACCATCCAAACAAGCTCTTCGTTTCTTGTTTGCTGGGATTCCTTGTTGGACCTGAAATTAAGATTATTTTGAACTGAATACTGAAGTTTCTGTGGATTATAAGGGATAGGAGCTATTCTTTGCAGTAGAATATCTATATGTTTTGCTTAAGTTAATGTGAGACTTTTTAGGACCTGTTCGGTTGCCACATCAGGTTACTGTTCATAACCTCCTTGCATGGAGGTAGTGAACAAGTAGTAGATATGCAGGAGAATTTGAAGGGAAGTGGGAAGCTTTAGACACAAGTGATTCTTCAAAAAAGGGATAATGAAATGAAATGGTGATTTTCCTTGTCCCCAAAATATAGGAATAATGGGATTGTAGACAGCGTCCATCAATACATGAACTTCTTTGTTTTTTCACTTTCTTTTATTCTTCTGTTCCACATGAGCATATGATGTCCCCATTTGCACAACCAAAGAGGCCTATAATGTAAGCTTGTAAGATTCCAGGATTTGCTGGAGATTTGTCTGTAGAACTTCATGTTGTCCTAGGTTTAAAGTAGAACACTTATAAGAACTGAAGAAAACATACTTGATTTGGAAGTTTGAAGGGCTTGTGAATTTAGGGTTTGATTATGGTTATCAGTAGGTTTTAGCATATAAAGTTTCAGGGGGAAAACTATGTAGACGAGAAAAGAAAGGTGAGATGATTATAGCGGAGATAGCACCCATTAGTACGTTGATTGAAGTAGTTGCTGCCTTTTTTTTTGATACAAAAGAAGTTGCTGCGTTTGACCAAACTGGAGATAATAAACTTAATATCTCCTTGCTAAATATTGTGTTTTCTCACAGTTAATGACCACTTTATGGTCCAGACTATTTGATTCTCCCCCAATTTTGGGGGGATGTCCAGTCAATTAGAACAATTGCATCTATGATCTACTGTTACAAGCCTTTAATGCACTGTTGCATCAGTCTCAATTGTTTTGTCCATTTTTGAGCACATGTTCTTTATGCTCTAGATTATTTATTTCTGTCACCATTGTGTTAATGATGCATTTCAATTGACGTGGCGATCAATATAACAGAAGAACTTCATTGTCATTTTGAATGTTATCAGCTATACTCTGCTGCAGCCTGCACAACAGCCTTTTCGCTATATTTTAATGCCCTTGGTGAACAGATGCATTTTCAATGCTAGAAAAAACTTATTTTTTTTCTGGTTTTATCCTTTTATAGACGAGGGGATTTTATTGATTTTCATTAATCATTTTATGCTATTAATTATTGCTCTATCATTTTCATGCTTATGTGAATGCTTGGCAGGCAGTTGGTGACTCTATGATAATGGATGCTGATGCCACGTCAGAGTTGCATAAGAAGGGTGTGGCTACAACAGATGACAGTTACAAGTTTATCTGGTACCAGGTTAGGACCACTTGATTTCATTGCTAGTGTTTCGGCTTATTTGTTGGTGTGGGCCCACAAATGAGTTCACTTAATTTCAAGATATTAAAGATTTGCACTAAATTATTTGTGAAGTATATATTATTATCTCACATAAATTGGTTGTTCTCGGATCTTATTTTTCAGTCAAAGCTTTTAGGCTCTATTTCATTGCTTATAAAGTGAAAGAAAAGAAGCAAGTTAGAGAGATTCTATGGTTTTTTATTGAAGAGAAAACCAGAGAGTAAAACAGAGAAATAAGGGACCAAAATTCTCTTATCCAAAAATTATTATTCTCAGTTTTTCATTACACTGCCAGCTTGTGATGTCCTATTGTCTGATGCCAAATGCCTTATTTTAATGTTCTCATGGCTTTATCTTTGTCAACAAAAATTATTGCCTTATGTTAGAACCATGAGAGTGTGATCAAAGCTATATACACTGGTGCTGAGTTCGTTGAGACTGCCTCTGCTGGAGCTGATGTTGGTCTTGTTTTGGAAAGTACAAGCTTCTATGCTGAACAAGGTGGTCAGGTACTGCACCTGCTTTCTGGCCAACTCCAATTTGATTTGATCATTTATGTCTAGCTTACATATGGTCTGAATATCAGATGAATATTTTTCAAAAACCAGATACCTGAAACTATGCGAGGTTTCTAACCCATCTTCCAACATGTAATATGTTCTCTCTGAAAATGTATTGTGTTGATGGAAGCTTCTAGAATTTCCTGTTGGACTACTATGGGCAATTATTCTTGCCCATCTCTTTCCCTGCTAGAAACCATGTTAGCAAAACAGCTTGATCTAGAATTCCAGATATTTACAATTAGCATAGATGATATTCAAAGTCCTTGATTAATTAGATTGATTTTATTTGAACATGCAGAGGATTAGCCATGTGATTCTCCTGTTAAAAATGCTTCGAAATAATGTCATGGGAAGAGAAGGTAGTATAGCATAGATAATTCCACGAAATCTGGGATTGTGAAAGTAAACTTGAGTTACTTCCCTTCCCAATTGAGGACTTCGTCTCATTAAAAGGTGACTACTGTGCACCCACTCATGACCTTTCCGCAAGCTCCTTTCTCTCCACAACCTTGCTGTTTAGTGTCGCTTCATCAGAGTGCTGCCTTTTTGGTGATGGCAACATTGCTGCATGTGACCCAACTAGTGTATTCACATGTATAAATGAAGGGTCAGGTTAAGGATATCTTTTATTAAGCTAAACAATAGAACTAAAATACTATCAAAACTATGTAAAATTTAAAGTTTTAGTTGGACACAACTTTCTTACTCTGAATTTTGCTCATAACATTGATGCAATATGTTATGCCTTTCAAGGGATTTTCTCTTAGTGGAGTCAACCCAGCAGGTTCCTTGAATTTATTTGACATTCTTTTTCAAATTATTACAGATGACACACAAAATAATGTAGTATTATATATGAAATAATAATATATCATTTCTTCTGTTTTGTGATATGTATGTGTATGTCAAATTTTCTAAAAAGAGAGAGCATGTAGGTGCTGATGAAGTGGAATTTCAATTAGCAAAATACGGCTAATTGAGTAATCGTATGTATATACTTGGGAGGTTTCATTGATTCCTCAACAAACAAGATTGTACTATTTTGGATTTCACTTTAACCATTTGTCTTCAGATATACGATGCCGGGTCAATTGAAGGATCGTTTGGATCATTTCAAGTTAGTAATGTTCAAGTTTATGGAGGTTTTGTACTTCACATAGGATCCATTTCTGGAGAGGCCAAGGCTTTGTCAGTTAATGACAAAGTGATATGCAAGGTGAAGTAAATAAAAAAGAACATCAGTTTATTATTTGCTTTATTCTTTAGAAAGATCTGTGAATATTGATCATTGTGCGAGTGGCTTCCTAACTTGGTGAATATTAATAGGTTGACTATGAGAGGCGTACACTTATTGCTCCTAACCACACATGTACTCACATGCTCAATTTTGCTCTCAGGGTATGAAATGCTTATGCATCATAAAGTTAAGCATTAACTTTATTTTTTCCCTGTCAATCTTATTGCCACGAGAATACAGGAAATACTTGGTGATCATGTTGATCAAAAGGGCTCCATTGTTCTCCCTGAAAAGTTGCGTTTTGATTTCTCCCATGGTAATATTTACACTTAAAACCATTTCATTTAAGGGCATTTAGATTATTTTTTTAATTTGCACCTAATTTTAACAGGAAAACCTGTTCATCCTGAGGACCTTAGGAAAATTGAGTCAATTGTAAATCAGCAGATTAAAGATGAATTAGATGTATATGCAAGTGAAGTAAGCCTTTCTGCTGCAAAGCAGATAACTGGATTAAGAGCAGTCTTTGGAGAAGTAAGTTCCTAATGATTTTTCATATGATAGTTTAGTTCAAGCTTTGACTTCTTGAAATATCGTTTTGGTTCCTTATCACTATAAATGTGCTTTCATTACCATGGCTGCCCGCATCTCTGTAGATCTATCCTGACCCTGTTAGGGTTGTGTCAATTGGTCGTAAGGTGGAAGATCTAGTTGCAGATCCTGATAATAAACAGTGGTTATCCTATTCTACAGAACTATGTGGAGGTCTCTTTTTAAACTTCTATTTTGCTTTCTTCAGGGATTTTTTGCTGTTTGATTTAATTGATGATTTTTTATGCCAGGGACCCATATATCAAATACTCGAGAAGCTAAAGCATTCGCCCTTCTATCTGAGGAGGGAATTGCGAAGGGTATTCGGAGAATAACAGCTGTCACAACTGACTGTGCTTTCAAGGCATTGGAGTTGGCATCATCTCTTGCTTCTGAAATTAGCGGTGCACCCAAATTTGGAGGAAGTCTGCTTGAGAAGGTGACACAACTGTCTATTGTAGCTAGTTACAACATTTACATGTCATGAGATTAATCGATATTCACATGATTTGGGCATTATATAAGTGCTCTTAGTCGATGCCGATACGAGAGATCCAGTATATAAAAAAAGTTAATTAATTGGGGAATATTGTTGTCCTATTTGCCAGAAAATGTGAAAATAAACCCCAATCTTCAAGATCCGTTCTTCTTCATTAATTTGAGATTAGTCACCCGTTGTTGAAATCTGAAAATGGAAAAAGAAGTCACTACCACCACTTATGGTATAAATGGAATATCTTGTCAAGAAGGATAGACATTTACAATGAATACTTATTTCTCTGGGTAAGCCTTCTCTTCCCCATCCTTCTGCAGTGATGCAGTGATCGACCTGCATCGCACAATAATCAATTTTCATGAAAATGCAAGCCTATGATGAGTTAATAGCATTCAAGGAGCAAGTTGCTGCCATTTGTGCTCTGTGCGTTTTGTCTGAAGACTTGGGAAGTTTTCAAGCTTGTCAAAGCATGAGCAACATCTACAAAGTTTTTGTACTTCGGTCAAAGAGGTTAACTGTAGGTCTTATACTATTTTCTTTCGGTCAGTATGTAGTTATCAAAGTTTTGTTAAGATTGATATATTATCATAAATCTTGGAAGGGATTGATGGATTGGATCACAAATCATAAGCTTTTTATGATTTCTTTTAATCATAAAGGGTAGAAACAACATGAAAAATAAAGAGCACAATTAAATTGTGATTTGAATGAAAATGAGTAAGAAACCCATGGCGTAAAATAAATATTATGTCCAATAATCAATATAGTTTTATTGCATCATATAGGTCCATGAGACATCTTAATTTGAGTTATTTGACCTGAAAAAACATGGACAGGCTTATTGAACCAAATTCTCCTAGTTAAGAGATTGGAGAAGGAATTGAATATTTAAAAATGGTAGAAGAGACATGGAAAAAAAAGGTAATTCTAGGTCTTATCTCCATAGTTACTAAATTGCGTTATCTTTACTGTTAAAAGTTGAAAACTCAAAAGGGATTGCTAGTTTTGTGTTTTGAAAATCTATTAATGATAAATTGGTCAGAAAGAAAGTCAAAAGGAATAATTTTACATTGGCAATGGATATTCTACTAGCTTTAGGGCCTCTTTGGATAATGCAAAACTTATCGGTGTGATAGCTAATCCTAACTTTCAGTGATAGCTAATCAGTTGTCGATGTGATTTATCTCATCTCTACAAATTAGGGTTTAGCTGTCAACCCCTCCATCAATCTCTTTAAATTACATTCTTCCGTCATAATTTTTCAACTAGCCCCTCTATAGAAAATTTTATGGCACCAGTGAGATCTTCTAGTATCCAAACAGGCCCTTGGTATGTAAATACGGGACCTAGATCTGAATCTTACAATCCAAAGGATCTAAGATCTACAATCTGGACCCTATGATTCAAAACAATTCTAGTTAAGGGATCTGATCTGGATCACTTGAACCATTCTCATTCAGATTGTATGATCTGGGTCATGGATCATAAGATTGTGAAAATAATGGTATCTACTTTTAATGTTATTGTTGTGCTATTAATCATGCTGCAACATTGCTGAAGCACCTTGGTCTAATAAGGGGACTTTAGATACCCTATATATAAATTCTATTTCTTGACTCAAATTAGGAAGTAATAGCAATGTTTCCCTGCATTGCACAGCGGTCATGCAATATATCCCATTACCTCTGATTTCTAGTGATATTATTCAAATTATCCCTATTTTCACTCTTCTAAACTTCATAGTTTTCATTTTTTTTTTGTGCAAGTGGTTAAGTGCAATTGCTGCAATCTAAGTTTTTTTAAGACTATAACAGACCACCAATCGAAAAATTACCTTTTGAATTTGTTTTTTTTTCGGGGGGAACTTCCAAAGACGCAATACAGAATTCCTTTTAACCTTGATAGATTTTATAGTTGCAAAAATGCTGCCTTTCTGCCTTGTTTTGTTGCAAGCTGTTGTGCCTTGTTTTGTTACAAGCTGATGGCTTCACCCAAACCTATTTGCTAAAAAGGACAGGATACCACCAATACAACTTGTAGCAATAATGAATATGCTTGTGCATCATCTTTTGGGATACAAATTTCATGATAAAGCTTCTTACCTCGGTCACGGTGGAACATCGTACAAGCCCTAAGATCTTCGAGTTGTGACTGCTCAAGGAGCTTTCTGATATTATTCTATGATACCAAGGTATTGCATTTGTTTTCCTGTAGACATGTAGAAATACAGAAAATACAGTGAAAAGATGGGCTATATGCTGTTGAGAATTCATTGGTATCTTTAGATTATCTGTATTATCTCTTCTATCCTTTAAGATGATTTTCTTCCCAAAAGTAAAGTTTCAAATATCCTTGCCGATTGGGTAGCCATGACCCTAATCTCAACTTTTGTATTTCTCGTTATCATAAATTAGATATATGTTTAAGACAGTGCTGTTTGTATCAATTGCTGGCACCATTTTTGTGTAGAAATCCATGGTACAGAACTTAAAAAATGCATAAATTGCTTATTTGGTAACCTAAGGATAGGTTTTAAATATTATCTTTATGTCTGTCAGAAAGTTGCTTCTCTGAAAAATAAGATAGATGCAGCAGCTATTCCAGCAGCCATGAAAGCAGATCTGAGAGTCAAGGTCTCCCAGCTGGAGGTATGTTACGTATTTTGCTGGAAGAAGTTACTTACCTTGAAAAAATTCGGTGGGAGAGAGGGGCATGGAGGGAGGGAGGGGGAGAGGGAGGGAGGAGGGTGTATTCTTATTATTTGTCTTTTTTTACACAACTGCTTAACTTGATCACATGTATTGTACTGTGACAGGATCAAGTTAGAAAGGCAAAAAAGAAGATGGGCGAGGAAAATATCCAGAAAGCAATCAAGGCTGCAACAGAGATTGCAGAAAGTGCTGCTTCTGAAGGAAAAGCTTTCTGCATAAGCCGAGTGGATGTAGGTCTTGACACCACCGCTATTAGAGAAGCAGTTCTGAAGGTCATGGATCAAAAGGTCACTATCTTCCACCTTTCCCGGAGTTACATTCTCTAACAAATATTGTTGCAGATAGAAAATTATGACAGTTATTTTAAACCCAGTTAGTTGCAGACCTTGTAAGTCCAGGTTGGTTATCTTGAGAAATGCATTCATACAGCCAAGCGAGCAAACTAGATGTGACTAGACTTTTCATTCATAATTTGTGTATTCATTTTCGTGTTCCTGAGCAGATACATGTCCACTTTAGCCTTATTTTTTTGAACTGTAAGTAATAATCATGCCATTCCTCAAGCTTGAACTACCAACAGATACATATGTGTACATAAGGTGCATTAACGGCATTGATTAAATGAACAAAAAAATTGCAAGTAATGCTAACTAGTGCAATATGTGAGGGGGTAAATTGTCATTTCTTGGCCGGACCAAATTATAAACTTAAGTCCAGTCGGAGCTATACAACTCTATCTTATTTGTGTATACGCCCTCTTTCTACTTTTAAATAATTGCAGGGATTAGCTACAATGGTGTTCAGCACAGACGAAACATTGAACAAGGCAGTGGTGTATGCTGGAGTGCCTAAATCAAGGGATGGTCTGGTAGTGTTAGAGTGGCTGACTACTGCTATGGGGCCTCTCAAAGGAAAGGGTGGTGGTGGGAAGAATGGTACTGCTCAGGGCCAGGTGAGCTTTTTTTTTTTCCCCGACTGTAATGCATATAAAAGTATTCAGAGAGAGAGAGAGATGCTAAATCTACGTCATGATGGAAATGTCCAGGGAAGCGATGCATCTCGTGTGGCGGAGGCTATGGACGTGGCCTCAAAGTTTGCTTCGATGAAGTTGGGGTCATAAATAGCATTCTTGGAGTGTGCTTGCCCATAAGGCTACTAATTATTCCATGAATTCTTGTACATTTGTTTTCCTCAGCGACCACCAATTATCAAAAATTCACAGGTCCATAGAAAAGCAAAGGGAGACTGATTTATAGGCTGGATAAATATCTAATACATCGACAAATTGAGCTGGGGATATCTACCTACTGATGGCATCGTGCGTAAGCAAATTCACTGTATCCTATTTATCTTGAGCTACAATTTCTCTGGAGTAGATTGTTAAATCATTAGACATCTGTTTGGTAATATGCTTAACATTTTTGACCTCATGTTGTCTCGTTTTTATTCAGTGATCATGCATCAAAGTCATTTTTCATTTACCCAAGTTCCGCCATTGTTAGGTGGAATCTGTGGTACATCTTGGGCATCTTGGACCGAGCATGATGATATACTTGCTTCTTGGCATCCATGCCCCTCCAACGCAGCTTAATTTTGCCATGAAACAACTGTTTCCTGAGCTGGCGAAGGGCACGGTTTATGGAGTTCGGCTCCGGCGACAAGTCGGCCAGTGTTTATCATGTGGATTCCAGAGTAGGGTATTCACCAAAGCTTAGAAAGTTTCAAGTAAAATTCTGATAATTTGTGGATTTATATGCTTATCAGGTTAAAATAAGGGTGGCGATAGATAATATCGTCAATATTCATGACCAATTTCCTAACGTGTGCGTGTTTAATACCATCTTTGCCATCTCACCCATCGTCGCCCGCCATTTCATATCCTGCATTTTCTGTGCCCCGCGTCTTCTCTATGCGTCTTCTCTATGCGTTCCCTCTCTCTCTCTCTCTCTCTCTCTCTCTCTCTCTCTGTGCAAATGTAAATCACCAGATGAAAATTTCGAATCCTTCTAAAATTAATTATTGTTATAGTTTTTAATAAAAATAAAATGATGTGCATTTATGCGTGCCATGCTTTAGTAACCATAATTTTTAAGTTTAGCCCAAATAGTCTGATTACTTTTGTAAGTCCTCCTGGGCAATTTTTCTTGTACAGGGTATTTCCCTTTCATTACTTTTATTCATGCTATACCTATTCTCTTCCTCTTCCTAAGGACCTCAACAATATTAAAGTACTGCTCCTTATCAGAGCGTACTCAGGTTTTCATTGCAAGTTGCGCTGGGGACAACCATGGCAACTCTGTTATACTGGTTTTTCGTTCTATTCTTTTTAATTTTGCCATACATCCATCTCAAAAATCTTTCTTTTTTACTAGTTCAATTTATTTTTATTAGATCCTATTTGTACATAATATTTTGAGTCATGTTTCTATAATATTTAGGCCATTTTTGGGCTGTAGCCAGACCTAAAACGTAAATGGAATCTCCAAATGGAACTTGAGTCCCAAACTTGATGTGGCAAATAAACTATGCAAGTACTTATACTAGCATGAAGTTATATATTCTTTAAGAGTGAAACTCTAGTAGGCCTGAAGAAGAATTGGATATTAGTATTTTCATATTGATGTCCTTTTTTTTGTTTGGTGAATACAAAGATTGATACAAAACTTAATTAGATGTTCACATTTGTATCTGTATTTATTTTAAATGAATACAAATATAAATTGGATATTAACAGTATGGATAAGTATGGACAGAATCAGATAGTTAAACTTTATAGATAGGAAAATGATATGTTACAAGGTTCTCTTTTTGTTCTATTGATTTTTCATTTTTTTTAATTCTCCTAACACTTTTCATTATAAACTCCACATAGAATTTAATCTTCCTTTTCTGATCAATCAGCTCCTAAAATAAATTTCTGAACAAAAACATTAATAAATTTTTTGTTATCGAAAATATTTATATGAGATAAATTTGGAAGAATTAGCTAATGAGAGAACTTATGAATAATGCACAATTGTTTGACGGTCGCAATATTTGGCCAATAGTTCACAGATGGCCTGGACGTTCTAAGGTAATCCAGTTTGCATCAAGCAAGATCAACCTTTGCAAACTTTTCGATAAATTCAAGTAGAAAATGTTTTCTTCTTTGTAAACATGCTGAAGTCTAAGAGGGAAGGCTTACCTGTCCCTTTGACAAGGATGGTTGATGGATCAAAAAGCTATTGGTTCTGAATCCCAAGATCCAGCATGCACACAGAAAGCAATTTCCCGATGGACTTGCTGTTTCGATATTTTTATAGGATTGAAAAAATATATATAGGAATCGGACCTCTTTGTCCATTTAGTTTTTATTTTTTAAGAATACGTCCAAACCCACCCATATTCTAGTCTTTAGGCTGCAAAAAGAAGAAAAAAACCTTTTCTACAAAATTTGAGTTGGGGAGAGTTTGATCGATATAGAGCCATGCTTAAATGAATGGCTCAATCCATGAATCTTATAAAATTTTCAGCCCAATTATGTAGAAAATAGACCCTAAGTTTTGGATGCTTGAAAAACTTGTTACATGCTACTTGCGTGTTCTGATTCTGCATGCATAAGCTTTTCTGGGGGAAAGTAGCCCTTGCAGTTTCTAGTGTCAAACCGACTCCAGCTATATGGTGAGCCAAAAGCCTCCAACAGGTCCATTTATGATAAATCTGAACTTTAAAGGAAGTTAGCCTTATTCTTTTTCTCTATAAATTGTTCATGGAGTTAGATTGGAGTTTGAGAGTGTTTATTGCTGCTCTTATGACTTTTGATAAACTTATTTCATGCTAACCACAGGCAAGCTCAGCTGACCTTCTCACATTCATGGGCACAAACCTTTCCGAAGATACCCTGTACTTGGCCCTTGGGACCAAAGTGCAATACAATGAGAAGGCTTATTAAAGCTTCTTTCCTAATCTTATGGCTTCTAAAGATATAAGTGTCTCCATCAGTATTTGCTTCACGCCATTTAATTAGAGCATTTTAAAAAGTAAAGACTTAAAAAAAAGAGGAAATATTAGGGCACATCTTAAATGCCATCTTGCAGACGTGTAAACATAATTTTCGTTGGTTATAGGTGCATGGGTCACTTTGATTTGCTAATATCCACGAAAGAGGCTTCTACAATCCGTAATGGTGCGATGGATGTGCCAAAGAGGAGATGTTTGTTTATTAGCAAAAAACACTCAACGGATAATGTTTGCATCACCTTGTGAAAAGGGCATTAGAGACTTCTATTTCAGATTCTCATGGTGACCGAGACAGGATTTGTTTTACTAGTTTGTATGTTCGTTCTCTAACCTGTAAATCAAACTAATACCAGAACTGGAGAACGCACCACCTTGGCCATCAACTTGTTAAACGTCCCTCTTTTGGCGTAGCGTAGATCTTTTTTGAGAGGAGACCTCCTGTGATCAATTTTTTCATTTGACTCCGACTTGTGGAGTACTCACGTAGTTTTCTTCGTGTTCTATTAACAGTCGTACTAGAAAATTATGGACGAGGTTGCAGTGATCTGAGATCAAAATCTTGATGATCTATGAATTACGCATTGCCTCCTGTTGAAGAAGGCTTCAAGAATCCTGAACTAAAAAATCGAGCGAGTCGCAAGAGATCTGATGACTCCAAACAGTAATTTTATTTATTAATCAGTACCAGAACACTAATTTAAGGCGTGCTCGCTCCGGATGGTACAAATATATGAGCTTTGAAATCCAAACTCAGAAGACAAACAGAAACAAGAAGCGCATGAAAGATGATTTGTGTGAGGGAAGAGTTCAGCAATTGCATGGATCGCGCATCGCTAGACCGTTCAGAATGCGGCCCACGGATAGCTTGTGAGCCGCCACCAGAACTCCCACCACTTTTGCCTCCCGAACCACCTTTTCCCGAGTGGCTCGGTCTTTTCGAAGGGTCCAAGTCTCTACTCTTTTTTTTCCCCTAAAAATATAGGAGGGGAGGGGGAGGGGGAGGGGGAGGGGCAGAACCCCACCCGCGCAGCAACCCCCACTGGGCCCTCTTTCCACCAGAAAATGTTCGATGCGGGTCGCAAGTTTCCGCGTGCCCTCTCCAACCCGTGAAAAACCCCACTGGGCCATCCACGTGTGAGTACGTCACCCCAACACTACCTCAGTACTGATGGAAGGAAAGTATATCCACATAGAGCCATCCGAGCGTGAGGCATGCGGTCCCCTGATTTAATTGACGCCCGTGCGTTTCGAATCCGGACAATTCGGGTGGAGTCCAAGCCCCCTTACAACCAGGCTACCACCTTGGTGGCAAGTCTCTACTCTTTCCCCTCATGCTTTTGCCGCGGCATTTAGGCTAGAAAAACCACATAGAAGAGAGAATTTAATGAGAACTTATGAACCTTATCTTGGAAACAAGTAGTGCTGTGAAGTGCTTCGTCTTGACCATCATCCAGCCCTTCATCATCTTGCTTACTAGGCTCCTATGCTTCAAGTGTTTGAATTGGATAGGACCAGTCTACTGGATTGGAACAAAATAGCTATTGACTCTTCTACAATTGTAACTACAGTTGTAACTGGCATTCCTCTCTCTTAGGAAGGGAATATCTCTACGGTTGTAACCATATGAACCAATACCCTGGATTGGAGGTTGAGGCGGGTGCACCTCGATCCTGCCGAGGGCACACGTACCGGTCCAGCCGCCCATGCCGAATAAGTGCCTCGATTTTGTCCTTGAACTAGACATACCCTTCGGTGTCGTGGCTGTGGTCCTAGTAGAAGCGATAGTACTTCTTTCGGTCCTTTTGGGTTGCGGGATGCTTCATCTGAGGCGGAGAGTGCAGGTAACCTCAGCCCTCAATCTCCATAAAGATCTGGGTCCTCGAGATGGTGAGAGCGGTGTACCTCTCGAACCTTCGAGGAGGACTCCTAGGTCGTCGCGAGCTCCTCTCATGTCGAGGTGAAGCACTCCTAGGGTCCCTCTGCTCCTCGCTCCCCCTATTGGCTCCTCGGGGGGTCTTCCGCTAGCAGATTCATGGTGGAAGACCATAGCCTCCTCCGCGTCGGCGTACTTGTCCACCCATGCCAGTATTTTGGTGAAGTACATCGAGAAATGCTTCTCCAAAGAGAATAGGAAGCATGACGGCCGTAGGACGCTCTTCATTGCTGATATCGCAACCAATTGATCTAGGTCACGGACCTCCAGCATCGCAGTATTGAAGCGGCTAATATAGTCCTTAAGGGACTCTTTCTTCTTTTGCTTGATGTCGAGCAGCGCATCCAAGTCGCGGTGTCGTCTTTAACTGGAGACGAAGTATGTTGTGAAGAAGCTAGCAAGCTGCTAGAAAGAGTGGATAGAATCAGGACGAACGCCTTGCGAATCAGAACCGAACCGCCTTGCGAAGGGTAGTGGGGAACGCCTTGCAAAGCACGACGTCGATTTCTCCGTGCAGCATTATGAGAGTCTTGAAGCTCTCACGGTGATCTAGGGGATCCAAGGTGCCGTCATACAACTCTAGCTCTACCTAGGGCATTTTAAACCAAGGTGGAATCGGTTCCTCCATGAGCCTGCGAAAGAGGGATTCCAAAGTGAAGTTGAGGTCGTTGTTTACCCTCGGAGCTTGTCCCTTAAGGGTCTAAATCTACCGGCCCATTTTCTTGATTCTCTGATCAAGGTTGGCAGCCCGTCGAGACAGGGGCTCCATGCGACGAGGAGGCAATAGGATCAGAGTGGAGTCCTCGCTAGAAAAGGGGCTTGGTGCATGCTGTTTTTCCTCCCGACTAGGATTGTTCTATGGGTGCACTAATTATAGGGGGGACCACTCTGAGTCCCAACCTCGAGAGCAGTGGCGGCTAAGAGTGGTGCTAGGCTCGCCAGATTTCGGTCGGACCGACTCTGGTTGTGCCACTGTCTGACACAGGCACTGGACCACCGCGGTCAGCGCCTGCACTTGTTGAGTGAGCAGGTTGAACTGTTCATTGTCCACAGGTACGGTGGGATGCTTTGGTAGAGTAGGTTCCGGGCTCTGCAAGGATCCTTCAGAGGTCCAAGAGCGGCATTGTGAAGCACGCAATGCACCGCAGGCTCCTCATAACTTCATACTGGTTATCTCTCCCTTCGATGGATGTCGATGTTGCTAGGGCAATGCCCTTCCTCTAGCATCAATCTGTTGTCGCCGAATATGGACCGAGATGGGAGTGCAGCTCGAATAACCTTGAGATTAGCTGGGGGCAAGTTGAGCAGGCTAGTTGACACATTGGGTGTTGGGTTTCTCCGAGATGGCCTGCAAGAAGTCTGCTTATCGGAGAGTATTCGGTCAGAAACCCTCCAATACCTAAGTTAAAATAGCGAGACAATAGTGTGGAAGGAAGCGAATTTCAGCAAAATGTGGTCTTTGTGAGTACTATTACATACCTGAAGCCCATCAGGCTGCCCCTTTATATAGGGGAGCTCATTTTGTCGTTACCTAGTCTGACGTGACGTGCAATGATGGCCAGGTAGCGGCCGGTAGTATGACCGAGGCATAGATGCCAATCCGCGAGAGCGGCTGGCAGTGCAGCTGGGGCGTAGGCCATAGTGCTGCTACGACTACGAGCTGCTAGAGCTGACGGATATTGGGACTATTAGTCCTGGTCGCGCGTACTAATTGTTCTCTCGGATGATGGTTTCTTGGCTGATCGGCTTCTCGGTCGAGACGAGGTAGCTCACTTCAGTCGGTCAGCTGCTGTTTTCAATATTTCTCCCAACAGCTTGATTCAGCAATGTCATATATCAAAGAGTTTGCAACTGCTAGTCAGCTTAACAAGCCACGTGATCACCAACGGCCATTTCAACCTTTCACTCAAGGATGGAATGCACAGAATTGACTAAATCCATCGTCAAAAAATGACATGGACAAGGAAGGACAGCCTTAAGAGGACTCCATAGGATACTGGCAGTAGGAGTTGAATGAATGAATACAGGCAAGGGATTGTCACAAGTAACGGTAAAGAAAGCTCTTGACCGGCGAGGGTTGCCTAGGTTTTACATAAAAAAAGAACAGTCAAAAAACAGATTCAGATGTCATCAATAGATTAATCGGAGAATATGCATTAGGGTTTTATAATGTTATACTTTATCAAAAGCATCCTATACTGAAGAATATGTTTATGAAAAAAGTGTTCCATTAGAGAATGCACTAATCTATTACACCCAGATAAGATCATCTGATTCCATTGCACCGACGAATGCTAAGATTAAAAAGGAGGGAGCCAAAAAGATAGTGAGTGAACTTGAAGGAATGAGCAGCCAACAATAAAAGGCTGTCAGCAGAAAAGGTTAGAAAGAATGCCTAAATCAAGGTTCCCTCGATGTGCAAGTGGGCCCACCTGCTTCCCCAATTCCCCAATATCCTGTTCTGCATATAGCACGAATAGCTGAGTCCTGCATTCCAAGAACTCCAAATTCTTGCTTGCTTGTAGAACTGATCTCACCCATTCTTCAAAAAGCCCTGCATGACAGCATGTCAAGCAAAATTTCACAGCGATGCGATGCGAAGTACATTAATTATTTAACGCAAGACCTGGTAGAACTGATGGTAAGTTAATCCAAAATAAGTCATTTTACAAAATATATTCTTAAATGTAACCAGCAAACAAGTAGATACTGCAGGAACTAAGAGAGAATTACAAATCATATAATGATGCTTTCTCAGATGTATTAAATTCTTGTAGCCTCGATTACCGCAAAACTTCCAAAGGAGTTGAACACAACTATTGAACAAATTAAAAAAGATAATCATGAATAGATGCTGTGCCAGAGTATATGTAGCATATTTATTGATCCATGTATAAGATCACATTATGCCAGAAAGAAAGCAGATGCTATCCTAGAATCTGGCAGTGGGCGACCTCGTGATTTAAGGTGAAGCAGTAAGCAACTTGGCAGTAATAACGTGAGTGATCAGAGCATAAGATTCTTTCTTGACCTCGCTGTAGTGTTCTCAGCCCAGAATTTTCAGTAGCTGACAAGAACAAGCACACTTGAAGAATATGGAAAGCTGAGAACACTGCAGCACCTCACTGTGGAGGTGATATTAGATACTTACAACAAGCATAAGATTTAACTTACAATAAACAGAAAACTGGATGGAGAATTTCAGAAAATGTCACTATGAATGTTCTATACGATGTTATTTCAGACTTAAGAACAGCATTTGCACATGATAAATTGATTAATAATTACGTTTACTTGACAGAACAATACCTTTAGATTAAAAACTTAGGCCCTCTAGACATGAATAAACCAAAGTTTGCTTTGAAGATATTCTAGACTATTAGTTTTCTTAGTTTTAACTTAGTAAATGATGCAAAAGATACAGAAAGGTATATGTAAGTGAAAACTAGTACTGTTAACATAGTTGGTAGATATATCACCCATAAATATAATATATGTATAATTCTTAATAGTATGAAGAAGGTTTATCAATTTATTGTGGCTATTTTTTCTGCTAAATAATTGTACAGACTCATATTTTCCAATTGAAATATGTTTATCCAATCAATAATTTCATATCCTACTTATTGAAGGATTATGATCCTATACTTTGTTTAACTCATTTTACATGGAAAAAACAAAACTACGTGAATTTCAAGGCAGGAACAAAGTATTTACTTGATTAAAACGTATTGAAGATTGTAGTGCATCAGATTTTACACCAGGAAATGGCGATAGAGTCCATGCAAGGTAATACCTGACCACTCGATAGAGGGTAGGGCTATATCATGCAAACAGTCCCAAATCTATATATTGTACTAAGTAACAGTAGATGAATCAATATTATCACCTAGAGATCCATAGTGCGACTGAGATTAATATACATAACACTAGCATGACTTTATTATGCCTTATCTGATCTTAAAAAGAGATACTATAGCAGTTCTCCATTCACGAGGAACTCGTCTAGACTTTCAGTTCTTATTAGAAAGGCTATTGATCAAAAGAACCAAGAGTCCTCCCCCATGTTTCATACTTTACTTGGATCCCAACTGGTCCTAAACCCATAACCATCACCCTTTGTGTAAAAGCCTCCCTAAAGCTTCTATCTCATCTTCATTGCTAAACTCATCTTCATTGCTAAACTCAACCATTTAACTAGTTAACAGGTGATGTTTTTGGTCCAATGAATCAAGAGAAAGATAATTTTGGAAGCAACAAGTTGCTAAAACCTAGACTCCAAAATTCAAAAATTTAGACTTGCAATGCTCCATAGAATGGTAAAACAAACAACAGGAAAAAATAAGAGGTAGCAATTAAGTTGGTCCAATAGACCTAGTTCTAAAAAAGTAAACAAAAACAATCATACCTGAATCCATTGACAACCATTGCACCATAAACCTTGATCAATTTTAATTCAATAAAACAAACTTCCATTGATCCATCAAGGTGAACACATATTATGTCTATAGGCAGGGGCGGCCCAATACATTTGGGGGCCTAAGGCGAATCCAATGAATGAGGCCTTTTTTTTTAATAATAAATTTTTTTAATAAATATAAAATATTAAAAAAATGATATGAAAATGGATAGCTATCAAGTACACTATTTCAACAAAGGTACATGAATCTAACAAAGATAGGCCAGAAATCTTTTTAATTTAATATTATTTTTGAATGGAAATGCAGAAAAGTAATTATCCTAAAAGAAGGGCCATAAAACTGATTAAATAACTGAGATAATGCTTGGCAATTTTGTTTATCATGTCAAGAGCGGAATAGGAAAAGGTCATCCCATGGCACTTCATGGTCAAGGTAAAGAAAAGAATTTCTCCAGGAGCTTCTCTATAAGAGAAAGTAGGGGCATTATGGGAAATTGACTCCATCTAATTAATAAAAGTCCCATCCCTCCATCTCCCCTTCAAGTGAGTACCCAAGCAGCAACCGCAACATCACAGCACAGCAGCCATTCAACCCCCTCCCTCCTTCTCTCTCTACCACCCAAGAGGGGAGAAGAAACCGAGAGGAGAAAATTAAAAGAATCTCCACCCTCCAAGAAGTCCATTTCCAATCCCCCTTTCTTCCTGATGGCCCAGCTGGATCAGGAGTAATGTGAGGGAAGGAAAACCAAGACCAAAACCAAACAAGAGAAGGGATGAAAGGTAAGAGTGGCTTCAGGCGTGTATCAAGCCAACCAAATCCCTCCTCTCTCTCTCTCTCTCCATCCAAAATAAAACTACCGTCCCCAACTTCCTAAATTTCCCCTCTGCAGGCCAAGAAACTCTCCACCTCCCTTCCATCAAGGGGGAAGACTCGTAGCCAGCTCATCCCGTTTTATATGGGGCCTTTGCTTCCTTTTGGTCACGGTCCCTCCCTCCCTCCCTCTCTCTCTCTCTCTCTCTTCACCTTCCGGGGGCCTTCTGTTGGCCCGAGGCCTTAGGCGACCGCCTCAGTCGCCTAAGGCTCGGGCCGGCCCTGTCTATAGGTGTCATAGCATGAGATTTAGAAAACCATGGACTAGTCTTTGTTACATATATGATACATATACATATATATATCACTACAGAAAATTGGGCCTTTTCCGACGCTTTTTTACCGACGCTAGGATGGAGCGTCGGAAAAAATTTCACCGCTCATACATTTACCGACGCTTTCATTTAGTGTCGGCAATTCTTAGGAATAGACGACGCTTATTAGCGTCGTCGTATTTTCCGGCCTAATACGATGCTTATAAGCGTCGCCGACGCCCCCTTAAAACCCAGCGGCCGAACCCGAGCCCCCATACTTGCCCTAGCTTCTCCCGAGCCCCCCATTCTCCTCTCCGGCGCTGCCCTATAGCCTTCGTCTTCCTCGTCTCCGGCGCTGCCTTAGCCCCCATCTTCCTCCTCTCCGGCGCTGCCTTAGCCCCCATCTTCCTCCTCTCCGGCGCGGACCGTCCGACTTCTACCTCCCTCCTCTCCGGTGTCGACTGACCGACCCCAAGGTAGTTTTCTCCTCCTCCCTCCTCTCATTTCGTCTCGCTTGTTCTCCTCCTTCTCCTCCTCCTGTTGTTCAGGTGTTCGTGGGTTTTTCTCCTTCTTTAATTTGTTCGAGGTAGTCCCGATCGATCCAAGCCCGCCTCCGCCCCGCCTCTGCCCGAGGTATTTTCTAAAACTAGTCTCATGTTTCTATTGCAATTTAAGGTTCTATAGCACTTCATGTGTCCCTTCTCTCTGATTACATCTTGGATCTTTCTATTTATTTTTGTAATGCAACAAGAATGTCTCCCTGCATCCATACTTATATCACAAATAAACCTCTCTGATGATTCGCAGGCGAAGAGGGTTCGAGTGCTGGAGCTCTCTCGCAGGCAATGATTTAGCCATCCATACTTATATCTCTGTTCTTTTTTCTTTTTTTTTCATCATTTGTTTCTGTCCACTGGAGGGAGTGAAGTTGTGAGGCTAGTTTATGATTGCCATCATGATGAGGTTTATTTGGCATTTTATTCATCCTGTTGTCTGTTTTAAATTTTTAGCTACCAACCATTTAAATGGGCAAATCAGCCTTCTATCATTTTTGTGTTCATTTTGTTAACCAAGTAAGATGCATGAATAAAACTTCCACCAGAATTCGTTTAGGGACTCCCAGTGATGCTATTCCGGGATATCATCATTATGTAACTATAGTAAGATAATATATTAGGGGGGTGTGGGGGGCTAAAAGCTTCCCTTTCCATCAATATATATATGTATATATACATACACATATATTAGGGGGATGGTCGAGACTAATACAGACTGCTAGTAATGACTTTGATGCCTCGTCCGTGTGTCTCTAGAATCTTTCCCTTGATGGCAATTGCCCCAACTAGTCCGTTTTACTGAATTCTGAGATCTTCCCGACTTTTTTTAATGTTTTAAACCACCTCTTTTTTAGTCAAGCTGGTTTTACACTACTAAATTCTGTAAAAGGTGACATGCCAACCTTTATTAACTTAAATACCATCAACTAAAATATACAGATTTTGTAAGCTGGAGTACAGTTGTTCATGTTTTCTTCTAGCATGAATTACATATTTTATAATTTTATTTTAAATTTTAAATTCATGCCTAAACTGGTAATTATACCATTTTGCATCTCATTTAACATCCTTATGTGTTTTCCTCCAAATTTTCATTATAAGTGCATCAGCCCTGCATAAGTTATGAAAGAAAAAAAAGGAAATGACACTGTTTTAGATGGGAACTACTCATTTTACGACAGAACCTATAGAGGATGTGAGAAATACTTAACATCCAACTTATTTGGTGGATGGCAAATAAGAGATTTATCTTCTTTGCCCCATGGTTTTTCCAGAGTTCAAGGGACATTGAGTGTTTGTATTGAGCCAGGGCTGTTACACGAGCAATAAAAGACTGGTCTCGAACGAGAAATAAAACAAGAGTCAGAGGGTAATTTACTTAATATTAGGATTACATGGTAAAAAAAATCATGAAGTTTGCATTAACCGAAAAATCTGTTCAGGCTCTATTCTGCTACATTTGTTGTAATGCTATTTCATTCCACATGAACATTTTGAACATTCTAATCATTCCTTGATCTTTTATGAACAAAACCTTGTCTTGCAGTTGTACGGATCTAGATTCTGGCCGTTGCTGGTTAATGCTTAGTTGCGTATGGATCAAAGTGACTTCAACTCAAACATGATTGAAAAAGATCTGATATAGTAGATATGGTCGCGATCCATGTTTTAGTGTCTAGGTCAGAAATTATGGATCCAAGTAAGAAATTACTGCTAAAATAGTTCAAAAAAGAGAATGGAATTGTATCCAACATGACCTTGTCTACTCTATTTGTATATTATGGGGCCAAAATCTTGACTACTATATTAAATGGATCCAATATGGATGGTGTTTGATTCCGTCCTAAACATTTATAGCTTATATGATGGTTGCACATTTTTTTTCAAATGATACTGACTTTATTATATGGTATTACTGGTGGATGCTTCAATTTGCCTTTAGTTATGAGCACCATATTGATGTACCTGCATGCGTACTTTTTGCTTATAAACTTTCGATCTCAAGATGGTAAAAATTAATATTGAAATCTACCTCACATTCATGTTTAGCTGACTTTGGCATGTTTATGTGAACATATGATTTGATCTAGTCCATTTGCAGGGTTTCTACTATGATGCATTCTATGATGACTTGATCTTAAATGAGGAGTATTTTGATCAAATTAAATCTCGTGCAAGCAAAGCTGCTGCGGTATGATTTTTACCCCAATATTACTCCCAATTTCCATGTTGTGTCCAAAAACTTTTCATGCATTCTGATAGTGCTTGATCTTGTTACTTGTATATAGAGCGATCCCTATTTTCAATGCTTAATAATGGAAAGCTCTCTAGGAAGGGTCTGTGACAATTTTATTTGTCAGTTGTGATATTTCTAGAGGCATTCACATGCATTAGTTGATCATGTTTACATAAATAATCAAGGTAACATTGCACTAATGCATTAGATTATCCTTCGTGATAGCCTATAACTTCATGTTTAACTATAGTTGGAGATGAAAATAGTGTTAATTCTTAAATAAATTTCATGTGTTCATGCTTGTGTTGGTACATCCACAGGGATTGTAGGTGAAGAGCCCTCTCTTTCACCCCTTTCACTGACACTGTTATCTGCAAACTTTAAGCTTGCTGAGTGGTAACCTTTCTCTTTCTCATTCTCATTCCATTCAGCTGCATAATATACTTCTTCTGTTGCATTTGGTTTCGGGCCTTAATTACATGTGGACCTTTAATTACAAGTGGACCCCATTGTGGGAAATAAATCCGCATGATGGGTAGGGTGCAGCACATGAACATTAATTACATTAATTACTTTGCATTTTACTTAATTTTGTTTGTCTTTTTTTAAAAAACTACAGTTCAATCGGTATTCTAATAGAATGGACAAAAGTTGGATAAATAAGTTAAGATCTAGTGCTGAATATTTGGATGGAGTTCGGAATTTCATTAAGTTTGCCTTTGAGAAATCTAATATGAACGGGAAGATTTTATGTCCATGTCAAAAATGTGTAAACGGTTCTGCTCTTGATCCAAAAATTGTTGAAGAACATTTGGTATGGAATGGTTTTCTAAAGGGTTATACTGAATGGGTACTCCATGGAGAGTTCATACCTTCATGTAACCAACCCTCCGATCTAGAAGACACCTTCAATTTTGGATGTAGTGACACGGAACAAAATTCTGTAGAAGAAGATGATATAAGGGGCCTACTTAGAGATGCTCTTGGACATACTATCAGAACTGTAGGAGAAGATGAGCGTGCAGTTATTGATCAGTCCATGCATGTTGACACAGCTCATTATGATAACTTGGTGAAAGATTGTGATCAAGAACTGTATCCGGGTTTTAAGAATTTTACAAAGATTTCTTTTCTTCTGCATTTGTTACATTTGAAATATTTGAATGGGTGGTCCAGCAAGTCTTTTACCATGCTTCTTCAATTATTAAAGAATGCATTTCCGGAAGGTGTTACTCTGCCATCATCTTCATATGAAGCCAAAAAACTGATAAAAGAGTTGGACCTTGGATATGAGAAGATACACAGTTGTCCGAATGACTGCATTTTATATCGTGGTGAAAATAGGAACCAAGAGTCGTGCCGAATATGTGGAACTTCACGATGGGGAAAACATAAAGATGACGAGAATGATTCGTTGACTGAAGTGGATGCTGCACCGACTAAGAAAAAACCGGCTAAAATTTTGAGGTATTTTCCTCTTATACCAAGATTGAAAAGGATGTTTGCATCACCGAAGACGGCTTCCTCGATGAGATGGCATGACGAAGGCCGTACAAAGGATGGAATGTTACGACACCCAGCGGATAGTCCCGCATGGAAAGCATTTGATGATAGGCATCCCGAATTTGCTTCTGATGTTCGCAGTGTTAGGCTAGGTTTAGCTACTGATGGGTTTAATCCATTCCGAACGATGAGCTCAACATACAGCACTTGGCCGGTTGTTTTGATTCTATATAATTTGCCACCATGGATGTGTATGAAACAGTCTTCAGTAATTCTATCAATGGTTATTCCAGGTGACAAGGGCCCAGGTAATGATATTGATGTTTTTCTACAGCCTCTAATAGAGGAATTGAAACAAATATGGGAGGGTATTGATGCATTTGATGCTTTTGCTGGCCAAAATTTCAAATTGCGTGCAGCTCTTATTTGGACTATCAATGATTTTCCTGCATATGCTAATTTATCTGGTTGGAGCACTAAGGGGCGTACTGCATGTCCTTCTTGTGGAGATTCAATCCATTCGTATTGGTTAAAACATGGAGGAAAGTTCTGTTATATGGGCCATCGTCGGTGGTTAGAAGCAAACCATCCATTTCGATTTCAGAAAGACTTGTTTGATTGTACCATAGAGTTGCGATCTGCCCCTGTTCCACCAACTGGAACTGAAGTCTTTAGACAAATGCATGACACCAATTATATACCGGGTAAGGTCGCCAAATGTTCAAAGAAGAGGGGGAGGGAGCATGTTGGCAGCACAATGAATGAAGGATTAATAGCAGAGGTTGCTGAGGATGCTGACAACTTTTTTGAGAATGAAGACAACATATATGGTCAGAAAAATGTGGCAGCATCTACACAAAAACAACTATGGAAAAAAAAGAGCATTTTCTTTGATTTACCTTATTGGGAGTATAATCTTCTTCGACATAACCTTGATGTGATGCATATAGAGAAGAACGTTTGTGATAACCTGATTGGAACATTGTTAAATCTTGAAGGGAAGACCAAAGATAACTTGAAAGCGCGTCTTGATTTGAAAAAACATGGAGAGCTTAGAATTCAACTCTTTTACTGTTAAGGTTATTTAACTTTCTAAAGTCGACAGGTTAAAACCTTTTAATATTGAATGGTCTATCGCCTTTTATGGAAATTCAAATACATTTTCTGGTGGTAGTTTTCCTGTTAAGGATGCTTTTTCAAAGCATAGAGTGGAAAAGTTTGACTTGTCTAACTTAGAATGGATTGAGAAGATCCCAGAGTGCCCTGTATTCTGCCCCACGAAGGAGGAGTTTTAGTATAAATTTATCATTTAACCAAATATTGATTCTTTTTTGTGCGTACCAGGTAACAATATGCCCCGAGGGAGACGATTTAGAGATGTGGAGTTCCAGCATTCTCAGGTGGGATCTACTTCTGAGCAGTCCCTGCAGTTCCAGCAGCCATGTGATCACCAGCAGCACGAGTCAGGATCTCAGCGCGAGCCTCATGCTGATTGTCCGGAGGATGAGCTCCGGATCCAGGGTAATTCGATTTAAAGTTCATATTTTATGTTCATATTTGTCTTCAACTTTTTAAGACTTTTTATTTAATTTGAATAGATGGACAAGGGACAGTGAGGACGAGACGGGGACCCACTCAAGTAAAGGATGTGTGGAAGCTTCCTCCGGGTGAGAAGATCATCATCCGATGCAACGAATTGGGGCAGCCCATCAATAGAGCTGGAAGTCTACTATCAAGCTTTTTAGGATCGGTTGCACGCAAGGGTCAGCTGTGTCCACTCAACTATACGAAGTGGAATGACATGCTTCCTTCGTATAAGGTTGAGCTTCTTAGACTTATACAGGTAATGAATTGAATTTATTCTTTTTATTCGACACCTCCTGTATATTAATTTGCTTAGTATCATAATTTTATTTTAGATGTTTAATATTATTATAACATTCTGAATCTTGTTGTAGGGTAAGTTTGTACTCCCTCCAGAGAGCCATGATTGGGTGCTAAAGTTCCTCAATCGCAAATGGAAAGAATATAAAGCAAAATTGAAGACGGACTTCAAGCGCGAGGGTATGACAGAGGAGGAGGTTGCTCGTGTGACTCCTCCTGATGTATACCCTCAGCAGTGGAGGGAGCTTGTTCATTACTGGTTTTCTGAAAGAGGACAGGTCACGTATATTGTTTCAATATCTTATATTATCTTTATTATTAATATAGATTGCAAATATATACATTGAATCATATTATACTGTGTGCTTTTATTTTGGCAGACATATTCTAATATTGGTAGAGCTGCACGAGCATCTCAAGCAGTTCCTCATACTTCAGGCTCGAAGAGTTATGCGAGACGTAGAAATGAATTCGTAAGTTCTTTTGAAACTATTTGAAACTCTACTAACATATAGCACGTATCATGATATATAGTTTGCCCATATACTTTCCGTATGTGTAGATAGTAGAGCATGGAAGGGAGCCTGGTGAGGTAGAGTTTTATAAGATGACCCACACTCACCGAGATGGCAGCTTTGTCCGGGACGAGTCGAGAGATATAGTTGTATGTATTCATTTTTTATTTGATCATAATTTTTTTATTAATTTTACTTTTTTTAAATTATTAATGTGACTATTTTTTTTAGAGAGATATAGGAAAGAGCTACAAATCTTATTTCAGAGCGTGTCGGGGAGTCATCATCATCCGACGCGGCCAGTCGCGTCGAGGCTCAGGTGTATGCTGAATTGATGGGCCCAGAACGTTATGGTCGCGTGAGGGGTTACGGTGTCGAAGTTACCCCCACTCAGCTATCTGCAGTGAGCCGATATACCCAAGATGCCAGACAAGGTACTAGCACTGCAGAGGTTTGTAGTTTGAAGACAGAGATGGCACAGATAAAGCAGTCATATGAGACAAGGATAGAGGTGATGAGGCAGAGTCATATGACTGATATGGCGGAGTTGAAGCAAAGCCAAGAGTTGAAGATACAATCTTTGCAGGACCAGCTTGACCATATTTCATCCTTTTTGCAGAGATTTGCTCCTCCGGTACATAACTAAATCTATTTGAATATTTTATGTAATTATAATGTATTCTTGTATGAGCGTGATGACTTTCGTATTTTTAGTTTCTAAAATATTTTTTTTCTTGTAGGTTGATGATACTTCATCTACTCGTAGAGATGATGATGCCGACCCTTGATACATATTGTAGATTGTGTACTTAGGAATTTGACTTGTATGTTTTTAGAATGTTTTTGAAGTACAATGTAATCAAATATGATAATATGAATGTAATCAAAGTTCTTGTTTGTGACTCGTATTTTGTTATATATGTGATTCAGTGTATTTGTTTTGTTAGAATTTAATGTACACAGAGTATTTAAAAATTACTTTTACAAATTTTTTTTTAAAAAAAAAAATTTAATGCCGACGCTTATAAGCGTCGGAAAAAGCAACCGGAACGTAAACTGGCACGCCTTTAACGACGCTTTTAAGCGTCGGCCTAACACCATAGTAACCAACGTTCTCGCCGACGCTTATAAGCGTCGGAGTCTTATAAAAGGAACGACGCTTAAAAGCGTCAGGATAGACCGACGACGCTTTTTTGACGCGTCGGGTTAAACCCGACCCACGCCCACCTGCCCGACGTCTGACCCACGCTTTGTGAAGCGTGGGCTGGGAATTCGCCGACGCTTATAAGCGTCGGTATAGACAAAAAAAACCGCCGGGAGTTATTCCTTCTTTTGTAGTGTATGTATACACATATACACACACACACACACATATAGATGTATAGATATATATATGTATACACATATATATATATATACACACACACATATATATATATATATATATATATATATATATATATATATATATATATATATATATATATATATATGTCCATAAACATATGCATCTATCCATTATGTACATGCAAATGAGGACAACAAAGTTCTTCAAGTAAGGTTACCAAATTCATTTCTTCAGTTTAGATAGTATTTAGTTAAAAAATAATGGCATAGCAAAAGAATATTACCGTATCACATATTCATGACTTCCAACTGTAATTTTGTCGTAATAGTTTTCACACCATATATGCCTACTTATGTAAAAAAATAACTATGATATAATCCATAATCTTCTTTGACAGCTTGTGGTTATATTAGGATGAAATATCATCTGGGATTAAAAAGAAGGCAGTGAACAAGGTTCTTCATAATCAGCAGGAGGAAGGTTAATGTGCAACACACTATCTATTGGGGATTGATCAGACCGCATCAAGGAATTTTTTTTTCTTTGGAATGTGCATGTGTCTGTCAGATAAGGAAGACCAATTAGGCCAAAACATAACATCTGGAATGCAATTTCGTAGGATTAATAATGAGAATATACTTCGGGAAAAATTGATAGCAAACAGACCACCAGCAGAAGCTATTCTTTGCAATTTGTCTCTACCATGCATAACTATAATGAAATGACATGTCCAGCATATTTAATATCGATTGTGATGAATTAGCAATGACACAGTAGTTATTTGATCTTTGCATGTCTGAACATGAACAAATAGTTCTGGTTATATTTTCTGGATTAAAATGCCACAACAATATAAGGAGGGGCATGCAGCCATGCACATAAGATGGTTGTAGAGGAAGCAAGATTGTTGAGCTGAAATACTTGAATAGGAGTCATCATCAAGAAAGATTGAAACTAAAGAGTTCCAATTAAGATTCCATGATAATGTGAAACCAAAGCCCAAAGAAGCCCCGGCTGTGACAACAACTCAACTTTGTAAAATGGTTCTACACGGGGGGGTTTGACCTGAGGAAACCCTATGGAAGTCAGAAGAAGAATCTATGACAGTTCATGCTATGGATCTGCATGGATGCCTGGCTATGCTATTGACAGGATATCCTGTATGTGGTCTAGTGAGGCAACTCAGATGGTATACTGGGGTGGATATCAACATAATATTTGGGTTGGATGCAAATACAAGGTACAAGGTACTGCAAATACAATTTACTAGAGATTTACAGCATTTCCCAAAAATCTTAGTACTGTATTGTTGATAATCTCACAAAATCATCCTACTTCTTCCCATCTCCTCTCAATCTCATCACCTAAATCAAATTATTCACCTTCTATTTCTGACCTATGGTATATGGTAACCAAGTGGAAACCTCAGGGATTAAATTAACAAATGCAGAGTTCTAAACTCAAAAAATGTTGCTAAAAATCATTCATGCCATTACAATATGAGAAGAGAGAGAATATGTGAAAGATTTATGTTTATTCTGTGTATCTTGTATTCAAGTTACATCAATATATAGTCTAACAATATAGCTAGTAAGGAAAGTGTATTGAGACTAATAAGGAACTATCAATCATATTTGGACTAGTACAGAAACAAAATAATAATATGCTTTACATCCCTCCTCAAACTCAAAGTAGTAAAGTAAAACCCAACTTGAGTTTGGAAACCGCATCACGAAAGCATCCAGGTGGATGTGCTTTGGTGAAAAATATCAGTGATCTAATCAACTGAGGTCACTGAAAGTACCAGATTTAGATAGAGCCTATTTGATTAGACCTTTAAGATTATTGACTAATAGGTTACTGATTGAAGTGGAAGGTGTGGAAGAAGAGTCATCGATATGGAAAACTTTATCATCAGCAGCAGTAGAACAAGAAGTAGGTTGTGACTGATTGCCAGATTTAGATCGAGAACCTCTGGACCAACTGAGGTTAGATTGCTTATTTAGATTTTGGGGACAATTATCAAGATAGTGGCCAGTCTTCTAACAGATTTTACATTTTCTTTTCGGATAGTTGAACATGTAGTGACTAAGCCTATGACAATACTTGCAGTCTATCTGATCTACAATAGCCTGAGAAGTGTAGCAAGAATGGCCTCAGTGTGCTGGGATTTGAGTAAGCCAAGTTTTGTTTATTCAAAGATAAGTTTAGAAATGGCAAGATACCACGATGAAGAAGTGAAGCTCTTACTGGTTCATGATCATCTCCAAAAGCCATGAAAAACTGCATCAAGCATATATGATCTTTATAGGAAGCAAATTTTTCAGAATCACTGTCATGGTCCCACTGAGGCTCAGACTGAGTAAACTGATCCCATATAGCATGCATCTAAGAAAGAAACTTATGGATAGACAACCCAGGCTCTTACTTCCTGCAATGTAGGTTAAACGGCAGTTGATACTGATGGGCAATATCTGTGGTGGAATACCACTTGGCTAAAAAATCTCTTTTTTTTTTTTGGTTAAAAGCGGCTACTCATTTCATATAACTCTGACGTGAGTACACCCAGCCATATCACGGGACAGTAAGAGATACAAGGAGGGATGGACGTCCGACACAGACGTCCACTGAAAATCCCCGGAGTGCCGGGCTACAAAGGAGGCGACCCAGTCTGCAGCTCTGTTCGCCTCCCTAAACACATGTCCAATCTGAACCTCACCCATCAACCGCACCAACCCACGGGTCTCCCGAACCAGGGGGTGGCCATCTCCAAAACGATCCGCTCCTCGAATCCAGTCAATAACCACAGAAGAGTCACCCTCGAGGCATACCCTCTCCACACCAAGAACATGCCATGCATAGGATATACCCTCCCATGCCGCCTGCAACTCAGCCCCAACTACTGTGAGACCCGGCGTACGCCGCCCTCCTGCTGCTATCATCCTCCCCAGATGGTCCCTGATCACAAATCCGACCCCTCCAGTCACACCGTCTGCTGACCGACTACCGTCGAAATTTACCTTGAGAAAGCCAGGGGGTGGGGGTACCCAAGAAACAAGGGCAAACCGGGGCGCTGAAACAGCGTGACAAGTACCCCAGATGTCCCTGGCTAACCCAGAAGAAAACCCGACGGTAGCCGCAAGAACCTCCCTCGCAGATAGCATCGCTCTGTGTACCACCATCCTCGGAGACGACCTCCTCCCCTCGAAAAGACCGGCATTCCTGTCCAGCCATATGTAATAGGACAGGTATGCCACTACAGTCCCAGCCTCAGCAAATCTGGGGCTCCGCACGGAAGCTCTCACCATATGAATCAAGTCCTGCGCAAACACCACCGAGTCGGGTAGTAGGACTGGTGACCTCCGCCAAATCTCTCGGGCTCTAGGACACCGCAGAAGGACATGCTCGATCGTCTCCTCGATATCTGCACACTCCTCACAGCACTGAGAGACCGCCATACCACGCCGAACCAATATGCTCCTCGTAGGAAGGCAGCCCCAAGCCACCTTCCAGATGAATAACGCCACACGAGGGTGAATCCTCATCCTCCATATCCACCCACCCTCAATCTGACGGGCTGGCTCCCTACCGATCAGGGCATGAAGATCTCTAACCCGAACCCGCGACCGTCCGGTCGGCATCCAAACTAACCTGTCGGCTCCACCCCCGGAGGGAACAGGAAGGGATAAAACCGACTCCGCCAGCTGCTCCCCAAAAACCTCACGGATCAGCTCCTCCCTCCATCGGCCCCCCTCCAAGGTCAACAGCTCACTCACCCTGCACCCTGATAATCGCGTCGAATCCACCATGGTCGGCATACAGCAAATCGGTAGCTCGGTCACCCAACTATCCTGTAACACATCAATAGACCGACCGTCACCTATGGTCCATCTGATCTCCGGAAGCACCACCCCAGCACTAGCACACATCTCCCTCCAGATCGGAGAGTGGTGACGACCGGCCCGGGCCCCGGGCACCAAGGTACCATACTTGGCCCTCATCAGCGAAGACCACATGCTCTCGGGCTCAAGCACGAATCTAGCCGCATGTCTAGCCACTAAAGCCTTCCTCCTCGCCACCAGGGACTGCACCCCCAAACCTCCATGGCTAGTCGGCTGGCATACCACATCCCATGCCAGCAAATGGACTCCACCTCTGCCACTACTCCTCCCCCAAATAAATTTCCTGAATAGCTGCTCAAAGGACCTCAAGACTCTAACTGGAATGATAGCATTGGAAAGTAGAAAGATAGGGATCGAAGTAAGAACTAACCGCACCAGAGTAATCCTACCCATCATAGAAAGTGTAAGCATCTGCCACCCCTCCAATCGGCGTCTGATGCTAAGCTCCATGGATGTACAGTCCCTACTCCGCAACCTGTGGCCCGAGAGTGGAACCCCCAGATAAGTCATCGTGCCCTCCTGCTCTCCCACCCCTAGGCTCTCCAGTATAGACCGCCTCACCTCCACTTTGGTTTTTGGGCTAAAGATAATAGCTGACTTAGTCAGGTTGACCCTCTGTCCCGATGCCGCACAGTAATCCTGAAGAATCTGACCAATAGCCTGAGCCACCTGTCGTGACGACCTGGCAAGAAGCAGACAGTCATCAGCAAAAAGCAAATGGGAAATCGGAGAAGCCCCCACCGCAGGCCTGTAGACCTCCAACTCCTGAGTGGCCACTGCTCGCCGTAGGGATCTAGACAGTGCATCTGCACACATAATAAATTATAGGGGAGAGAGGGGACATCCCTGGCGCAGCCCCCTGAGGACATAAAAAAGCGTGACGGCGTACCGTTCACCAAGATAGCAAAGGAGGGAGCACGAACACAACCCATCACCCAACTGATCCATATCTCATGAAACCCGAACTCCTGCAAGGACTGCTGCAAGAAATCCCATCTCACTCTATCATAGGCCCTCTCCATGTCAAGCTTGACCCCCATCAGACTCCTCCTCATCGGAGCCCGACCGAGATCAAACATAAATTCCTGGGCAATAAGCACATTGTCAGATATACTTCGCCCCTCCAAAAAAGCCCCCTGCTCTGGGCTAATAAGCCTAGGGAGAACATCTCTCAATCTGCCAGCAAGGATCCTCGCCGTTGCCTTGTACAAGGTCGTACAAAGGCTAATCGGACGAAAATGACCCGGCTCCGAAGCATCCTGCCGCTTCGGTATCAAGGTAATGAAAGTCCTCTGCCAATCTCCTGCCATCACAGCTGTGCGAAAGAACTGCTGTATAGCCGCCGTCACATCTCGCCCAACTATCATCCAATATCTCTGGAAAAACAAGGGTGGAAAGCCGTCCGGCCCTGGAGCCTTGTCCCCCGCAAGGGACCTCACTGCCTCACTAATCTCCCTATCCGAGACTGGACTAATCAGCGCTGTTGTCTCCTCCTCTGACACCCTAGATAAGGGCGGGGCCATATCCGCTAAGCTCCCACCCATAGGCAGCTCTGTCCACCTAGCCCTGAAGAAGCTCTCCAAGATCCTCTAAATCACCTCCGGATCCTCCGACAGCTGCCCCTCCTCATCCCGGATAACTCTAATTCTGTTCTGGTGCCTTCTGATAACTGTCGCCTGGTGAAAAAATCTAGTGTTTCTGTCCCCCTCCATAATCCACTGTACTCTCGATTTCTGTCTCCAAAATGTCTCCTGCTGTCTAAGGAGCCCATCATGCAATGCCAATAATGATCTGAGCTCCCCCATCTCCACATCCTCTAGCCCACCCCTTTGATCCTCCCGAGCCTGTAACCCAGCGATGGCCTCCTCCGACTCCTCAATCCTCCTGAAAATATCTCCCACCTCCTCTCGATTCCACCTCCTTAGTCGCCTCCTCGTCAGCTCCAATCTACGAGACACCCGATACATAGCATCTCCTCTAACTGGTGCACTCCAAGCCTCCCTCACCATCTCCCATGATCTCGAATAACAGAGCCATATTTTCTCAAATCTAAAAGGATGACGAACTGGAATGTAAGTCTCTGTACTCACCAGTAGCGGGCAATGATCCGACGCAATCCTGGGCAAGTGGCTCACATGGTGATCAGGAAAGCACTGAACCCACCCAGCGGTAGCACAGGCTCTATCAAGTCGCTCCCATACTCTAGCCTGGCCCTGCTGATTGTTGCACCATGTAAACCTAGAGCCAGAGAATCCCAAGTCTATCAACCCACTCGATGTCAAAAAATCTTGGAACTCCTTGACCTTCCTCTCATATAAGAAGGGCCTCCCTCCCTCTTCTCCTGAGGATCAACAATACAGTTGAAGTCACCAGCCACCAACATAGGTAACCCCTGATTAATCAACTGAGACGCTTCCTCCCACAATATCCGTCTCTCCCTGAAATCAGTGCTAGCATACACCGCAGCAAGAACCCATGACACTCCGCTACCCTCCGAGATCACCACTACCACCTCCTGGGTACATACATGGAAGACATCCAACCTGCAAGAGCCCTGCAACCAAGTGACAATGATGCCGCCCGACAATCCCTGAGATTCTACTGCATAAAATCCCCACATCCGGGGTACTGCTCTCCTAGCCTTCTGTAGGCTCCTTCCCGATAATCGGGTCTCAAACAACACACATACATCCGGACTATGCTGCTGCACAATCCTACGGAAAGCTGGGGCGAAGGAAGGCTTCCCCGCGCCGCGGCAATTCCATAGTATAACCTTCATTGGTCACCCAAGGCTACATCACAACCCCCTGCCCCGGGGTTGCAATCATGGAACACCGTCTCTTCTATAGCTATTCCACCCCCCAAACCATCATGGCTCACACCCTTTGCTGCAGCCTTCATCTGACAAACAATTCGATCGTGATCCCCTCCGTCACTAGATCGTGCCAAATGGCACGCTGAAACTGCATTGCCTTCAACCACTGCCGCAGGGCCCTCTGTCACCACCCGGCTGGGCTCTGTGCTGAAGCCACAAGAACTCTTGATGACCCCTGAATCCACCGATGCCAACTTCCCGATTCCCAGCTCAGAGGCTGAAGCCTTGTTCTCCCGTGCCAGTTGGCACAGTGACCCAACCATGGAATTTCCGTCTGGGATCGGCATCTCACCATTGGCACCGACTTCCCCAGCTCCCACTTCCTGCCTTCCCCCCTTGCCGGACACCCTGAGTGGGGCCTTCATCCCCATCGCCGAGAGGTTCGACGCCGCCGAACTGGCTCTTGTTATCCCCGGAACCTCCGCCACTCCGCCTCCGACATGATCACCGCCGCCCCTGGCCTCACGTACCACCCGCGGGGGCCGGTGACGAGCCGCCGATAGAGGGGGAGGAGAGCTCCTGCTCCTTCGATGGGGAACAAACACCGGACGTCCCTTCATCGCTGCCGGAAACCGAATTCCCCCCGCGATGTGAGTCGTCCCCTTCTCCGGCTTGCCCCCCGTGCCAAATGCCCTACATGGGCTCCTGGACCGCTTCCTCGGGCTCGGGTCCGATCCACCAGGCCGCTGCAACACAGTGTTCTCTGGCCTGTCACCGACCTGGCCCAGTCCGCCATCCAGCCCACTCGCACCCCGGCCCACATCCCGGTCCTGACTCGGTTTGAGTTGAGCCGAGTCCGACCCCGAGCTTGAGTCAGTTCCACCTCCAGCTACTCGGCCGTGTTGACTCGGTCCGGCCATTTCCTTGCCCGCCCCCGCCGCCGAGACATCCTTCTCCGGCGTCCTGCGCCGGGCAACCTTCAACGGCTTCTGCCAAGCCTCAAGGTCGATTGGAGAAACCGTGGAACCCGACCCATCCCCCATTGCATCCTTGCCAGGACGGGAAACAGTGGGCGTCGAACTCGGTCCAGACCCGGACTCGTTCGTCTTCCTCCACGGTTTCTTCTTCATCACCCCTTGGTGCCATATGCGGTTGGTGACCATCCACGGACCGAAAGCCGAGAGTTCCTCCGAGGCTACTCCAACCCCATCCGTCTGCCTACCAGCCCCCGAAGACTCTGCCCCATCATTTACCTTCTCTTTCCCCTTGCCCGGTGCTGGCTTCGCCGTACCCTCCGCCGTTGGAAAGCCATCGCACTCCTGCTCCCGATGCCCTATCCTTCCACACTTGGAGCAAGGGGGGGCAGGTTTTCATAGATGAACCCTTGCCAAAAAGTCTCCTCAACCCCCGCCGAGCTCCCCCTGATCAACGTGCCCGGCTTGAGAGGTCCCGAACAGTCCAGCTCAAGCTTCACCCGGGCGAAACCATACCGCCTCCCCTGATCCGTATATTCGTCCACGGCCAGAGGATTACCAGCACAAGCCGCAATCTTGAGGATGGTCTCTTTCTTCCAATAGTCCAGGGGCAGCCGTGGCAGACGCAGCCATACGACCACCCGGCCAATGCCTCCTTCTCCGGGCACAAAATTAGGTCGCCAACGATCCATTGCAAGCAACTGGCCGGCCACAGTCCATGGACCATTCATCAGAGCGGCGTCACGATCTTCCTCCTTGGCGAAACGGACGACAATGAAGCCGTCCATAAGCAAGAAACAATCCACATTGTAGTCCAGACGTCCCACCCGTTTGATCTCTTTGGCCACCCATTCCGCCGGAACAGGCCTCCCCAAGCTCCTCACGATGATGGCGGTGCTCCGCCATTCCGCACGGGTCCCCTCCAGCTCGTCCTCTGGGAAGACCACCACCTCGGTCGCCTTGTACCTCAACATCTCCAAAATCCGCGACGGCATCTGGTGGCTCGTCCACACTGGCTGCCGGGGAACTCCTTTCGCTATCTCCGCCCAGGTTCGTCCCTTCGCCACACCTCCAGGATCCCGTACTCCCTATCCACCAGTCTTCCCCGCCCCAGGTCGTAACGATCCCCCCTCCTTAGCCTCTCGGAGGGTTTTGGGACGAAGGAAAGGAAGCCCCCCCCCCTAAAACACCTGGTGTGGGTCTCTGACCTCTTCTTCATCCTCATCCAGTTTTTGAATAGGCTGACGGAAGTCTCTAGTAACAAACCGCTAAAGTTTGCACCATTTCAAGAAACTAGACATCCCTAGTACCCAAGAAATATAGTTGGATCCATCTAAAACATTAGAAATAGGCAAAAAGACATCAAACTTGTCCATGACTACAAGCATGTGATGATGAACTGATGAAAAATAAATGTAGATACAAAAAATCAATTGTATAGGTAGAATTTGGGCAAACAGATGCCAAAACAAAAAGAGCACACAAAAAAATATAAGGAACTAGTCTAGGATCATGTCAAAAAGGGGTGAACCTGTTGGTCAAAGAAATTGGACCAGTTTAGTCAATGCCAACAGAACCGGTCAGCAGGAGATGATGACATGGCTACCCCTCTGACATGTCAGAAGAATATGGTTGCTAGATGCTATCACGGTAGATCAAAAGCTGATATAGCATTTCAGACGCTGACGTGGCTAAAAGCAATATGGCAAATCCGAAGTTGAGGTGGCATCTCAGAAACTAACATGGCTAAAAGCAATATGGCAGATCAGAAGCTGATGTGGCAAACTAATGCAATAGTTGATGTGGATGTTAGAGAGCTAATGTGGCAGCTAATGTATCTGGTCAATGCTAATGTGGTAGGTTGATATGGTTGATTAGAGTGGCAAACCAATGTATCTGCTGATGTAGCCAATTGACGTGGAGGACTAATATGGCAGGCTGATGTGTCTGCTAGAGTGGTTGATTGACGTGATAGACTGATGTATCGGCAGATGACTAACTAAACCCAAATAGATTGGATTCGAGCCCACAAGTCTGATTGGATCACAATTTGAATCTGAATCCGCAATGACTTTAGCTAAAACGAGTTGGATCCTTTTAGAATTAGTTTATAAGTTAATTGAATCCTTCTTAGATTAAATGGATTGGATCCTTCTCTCGGATCCACTGGGTCTTTCTCATAAGGGATGGAGTTCTTGCCTTAATCAAGATGGTAGTGGCGGTGATGGAGGAACCGACCTTCCAAAGGCGGCGAAGGAGGAGAGTAAGAGGGTGGAACGAACCGAAGATGGTGGGAGAGAAAGCAAAGAAGATTGAGCTGGAGAAACTAAGGGCCCAGTGATGGTGCTAGGCAGCAACATCAGAAGGAGGCCATGGATGACACTAGACAGCGGTGATGGAGAAGCTGAAGGGTCCGATGATGGTGCTAGACGGTGACATTGAAAGGAGGGACATTGGAAGGAGGCCATGGATAGCTCTAGACAACAGCAGCAAGCCAAGAGGGCAGGATGGACGGTTCCGATGGAGCAAAATAGTTGAGTAGGAATAAAGGTCAGGCTCTGATACCATATTAAAATATATAAAAAAAGAATATATATAAAAGATTTATATTTATTTTCTGTATTTTGTATTCAAATTACACCAATATATACGTCAATATATAGCCTAATAATATGGCTAGTAAGAAAAGTATATCACGACTAATATGGAAATATCAATCATATTTGGACTATTACAGTAACAAGATAGTAAATATGCTTAATAGATGAATTCTAGGTTCAAGGACAACATTTTTTATCCAAGTTCCACAAACAAAATTGAGTAGGAGAGTAGGAAAGATATAATTTGAAAAGAAATTTGTAAGGAACACCCGTACCTAGTATCAGGAATCTTTTCCTCAAGGCCATCAATCCAATGCTAACAGGAATCACTCCTAGGGCCTCCTCCCACCTCACCACACCCATCAAAGAAATGGGATTAGCACGAAGCTCCCGGAGGTTCACATTGCATGGCGTTTGGTACATGAGAAAAACAATTTCCAATAGATCTCTCTAGGAGAGATGAGGAGGGAAACAAGAAGGGGGCCTTTGAGTTGCTTGAGCTCCTCTCTAATCCTCAGGATCTATCACTTACGGTCCTTGGACTGCAAGAATCAAGGATTAAGGTTTAGGATCACTTTCTTTGGGGAGACGAGGAGGGGAAGGGAAGAGTACTTTCACTTCCAGCATTAGGCATCGAAATCGAAGGGGTTCGGTGGAGATTCTTGAGCGGACGAGGGCGAAGGCGAGGGCGATCTTGAGGGACAGAGAGTCACAGTGAGAGCTCGGGTTGGAAGCCATGGTTGAGACCATGGAGGACGAGTGCGAGAGAACACAGTGGCCATCAATGAGTTGGAGCCCACTCGGAGGAGAGGCTTGAAGTGACTTTAGCGAGGGAGAGGACCCATTTGTTAACCGCCATCCTATTAATATTTATCCGCATTGTTATTACATATAAAAAGAAGAGAACAAAAAAGCGATTAAATTTCCCCTCTCAATAACATCTACATTTACATGGCAGCATTTCTCATTTTAATTTTTTTTTTTTTTATACTTTAACAGGTTAGTCATATAATGCATGTACAAACACACCCAATACAATACTCAATACAATCAGAAAATACAAGCTCATGAAGTGCTAGAGACAACTCCCCCTCCTTTAACCACAGGATATTTTCTGAATAGCTAGCCACTCTAAATGGTACCATCATCATTTCACTGAGCCTCCCACAAGTGATAGGAGCAAAAAGGAGGAATGGATCTCTTAAGCCCTGTAATCTTTTCCGCATTGAGAATGTATAGAGGCAGCTCCTCCACTCAGATTTCCAAAATCTACATTGATTCAAAGCAGATTGACTGGTAATACGCAATAATCCTTCATTCAATAGAAAATAACAGACAACAGATAATGTCATCAGATAGACACAAGCATGTATCATCTAAGATTTTTTTCTTAACAAACATCAAGCAAAATTAGCCATGAGCATGAGACCAAAATCCATGGCATTTTTTTTTGCTATAATAAACATTTATGTGACCTCGCAGAAATATACAACTCAAAAGTAACCATTCCTCGCAGACCGCTTAGGGTCATTGTATTATGAGTTGCTTACCTCAAAAGGAAAACAGAGGAAAGATGAAGGAATGAGAAACGGAAGAGAGAACAAGCCAAGGAATATTTGTTTTATCAAAGTTACAGATGGTTGAGAGAATCAACTAGGAGTACCAGCCAATACGGTTGAATTTAAGCGAGCAGGCTTTCACAGGTCTTGATATCAGCTGCCAGTCCTCCCAATACTGCCTGACTATCGGGACCCCTTTTGATGGTTTTCATCACAGCATCAAACATTGCTGACCGGAACCCGGAATCTTCAACTTTCTTCAGAATATCTTCCACCACCTTGAAACCAAGACCACCAACAAGAATCAGTTTACCCACCACTTCACCAAAATAATTTGGTGCCTTTGGCAAATCAATACCAACATCATCCAGCATTGCCCCATAAAGCAAACAGCCAGTCCCCAGGTCCCTTGGTGTGAGAACTTTCTGAGCCAACAAATACTCCAAAAGCTTGACAACAAGATCCACACAAGACTGGCCCTTGTCCAAAGCTAGATTGATGGCTTCCTTGACAACTTCCGGATGGTATTCAGGGCTCTTCAGTTCCTTCACGCATTGAAGTGCTTCATCTAGCATGCAGATGTGGAAATACTCCTCCAAAAGACCAACAGTCTTCTTATGTAGCTCGTTAGGATTTAACCTTGGTGCAGCCATTGGCTTGTCTGGGATCACAGATGGTGGCATTTGCGAAAGAGGTTTCAGGGACTGAACATTCTGAGATGAAGAATCTACTCGACCTGAAACAAGGCCAGAAGGACGAGCTGGGGGACCACTGCCCTGCAACAATGCACTAGTTTTACAAGCCATCAGGCCACCGCTACCTTGAGGTAATAGCTTAGAGTTGATGGGCAATGGCTTGCCAACTAAAGGACTCTGGACACGGTTAGTTTCTCCCCTGGGCATCGATCTGCTCCTTGGAACTTCCCAGTTGTCCCTATCCAGCCCGGGCATTCCACGCATCTTCCTTGTTCCAGGCATTCCAGGCATCATACCTCCAGTTCCAGGTCGGCTTATAGGTGAACCACCAGGGCTGAGGGTCCCCAAAGCACCAACACTACGACCATTTCTCATGTTTGCAGTTGTTCCAGGGCGCAAACCAAGGTTCTTTTCCGCCTCACTATGAATTTCAGTGATGGTCTTGGCCTTCACCTGCAAAACCAAGACAGAAAAAATGCTCTAAATATGAAAAAGAAATTGAAAATTCAAAACATGCATATATCCTGATTTTTGTCACTACATATTTCTTTCTCCAACAAATTCAAAAACACGTGATGCCTCACATGTCCAAAAAATAAAATATTTTATAATACAAACAGAATGCTGTAAGCTGAGATCAGCAAGATGGCACCGAAAGTTTACCTCTTCACGTCGAGGGACCCAGTTATTGGTACGGAGGTCAAGCACATCACGGACCATAAACCTAACTCGTGGCTCAAGCTGGGGGTTCATTGTTAGCTCCTTCAACCGGTTGAAATAAGCATCATTAAAACGACGAGATTTGGGGCTTTCATCCAACTGCTTGCCAATGGTGTTGAAGACCTGACAGATTGCCTCAACATTCTCCTCGGCAGGGCAAGCTTTGCTATCAGGCCCCAATAACTCCTGTTAACAGTAACTGTGTCAGACAATTATTTAAAATAGTGGACCACTCAAAAAATGTAGAAGAATCAGGGTTAAGATGAATAGTGTGATCTACATACTTGGACGATGTGATGCACTATTTTCTCTGGCACCATCTTCTGCTTTAGAAGCTCGCCAATAAGGCGGATGTTACCAAGAGTGCGGAGCTTCACCATTCTTTCTTTATCCCTACGTTCCATTTCTTGGTCTGGGCCTGTCAACTTTCTAATCTCAGCCCTCAGATTATCAGCACCTTCAAATGCCTCCTGACAATTATTCAAGAGCATACGCTTGAAAGTGATTTCTTTCCCATCCGGTTCTTCAGGGGGCAATGGAGGGAGCCTCTCATTTAGATCAGAACACAATTGCGCATACATGGGACAGAAGGTAGGCTCAAAAACAGCTTTTTCGAATATGAGTGTAATGACATCCTGCATCATTAGTGTGTTTTAACAACTAAATTTTTGGGAGGGACAGCAACTGTTACAAAAGCAATTGTGCATAAATTCTGGGAAACATGAAAACTAAAAAGCAACCGAGCAAAAATTTTGGGAAGCATGAAAACCTGTAGAATATGGGGTGTTGTGATTCCAGCATCAATCAGTTGGTCCTTGAGAACATCAAATTTCTCTGGAGTCAGCTTGTTCAATATACTGCATTAAAATAAATAACAGAAAATTAAAAAAGAAGTCCAAATCATATTATCTTGCTTCCACTAATCAGATAAAACAGAGAGAGACAAAATCATACACAAAAAGGAGGAAAGAAACATGTATAACAACAGATTCAGGGAAGAATAAGTTGTGCAAAACCAAAAGTAACAACTGACAGCAGTTAGACTTAGGGTCATATATAAATCCACCTTCAAAACTAAAAGATTAAAAAAAATCATATGATTAAAATTTGCCAGCAGGCTAAACTAAACAATCACGTTAATTACCCCTTTACTGTTTTTAGAACCCGTTCTTTATCTGTAAGATTGCCTCTTCGAGTAGACCATGGCACTTCAGCCTTGACCAGAGCAGGTGTAGGCCCCGCCTGATAAATTGCAGATAATGTTACAAATGTCAAAACAAAAAAGGGGATCCATAAAGACATTAACAAACAGAGGAGACTGCATCGAGTATATAAAGACTATAAAGGAGCATGCTACACATTAAACCAGAGCGATCACTTTGAAGGTGGTGAAAGTTGGTGCAACATGTCAAGCAATCAATAGAAAGATTAACACTAATGACACAATCCATAGGACATGCATTTATACATGAATTAAGCTGTGAATTCCTCTTCAGCGAATTCCTATCAGGGCTCAAGAATAAGAATACAGGTCAAAGTTAGAACTATTACATCCAATCTTGCTAAAACAAAATGGTGAAACTGAGTATAACGAAAGTAGATCATATTCTGCACCTCTAATAAGTCTACAGGTGGAGCCAAGGATGCAGTTCAATTGAAGGCACAAAGAATTTCCCAAACAAATTATTACTTCTGCTTAAGAAAGATGGTTATATAGGAAAGTGGTTGAGTTTAAAGAGGGTGAACAGAATGAAGATGTCTTCCTAGTATTAAAAGAAGAAAACAATTGAGGAGTTAATATTATAAACAAGAAGGATAAGCAGTATTACCTAGGTCAGAAAAAGGAATCTGGATGTCAACAGAAAAAAAGGATGGCATGAGTACAAGGAACCAAGAAGAAACTTCCCAGTTTGGAGGATGTAATCCTAATAAAAATTGTGATAAAGCAGAATCCACCAGCTAACCCTCATTGATGGCATAAGAAGCATTTGTTATTTTATGTGACTACATTTACTGAATACAAAAGTAATATCTGGGCATTATTTTCATGAAATTATCCACCAAATGATTAAGGAAGTCAAAAGATGTTCTTTTTTCTTGAGAAAAAGGAAAAGCACAAACATGCATGTCAGTTAGTATTAAATTTTTAAAATAAATATATGCAGACTGTCTAGCTTTATGGAGGATTGTCATAGTGTAATTTCATGTCCACATGGTTAATTTATATACTGCAATAGATCCCCACAAGTTCCTTGACAATATTGACTCCTGCAGTGGACAGAGGATCCATGGTCAAACTGTTTAATAATCCAAGTTAATTGAGAAAGAAAAGAAAGAAACCATTTTGGGAGATCTAACAGGCTATCCAACTCCAAGTAGCAACTGGGCTTCAAAGACAGACCCATATGACTACCAAAGAGTTATTTTCATTTTTCTTCACCAAGAAACAATTTCAGACCATAACATTGTTGAAACCTCCATTGCTGCATCCCTATAGCAAGCTGCCTATATCATTGTGCTTATGTTGAATGAGGTTTATTTTAGAAAATGAGGAATTCTATGTTTAAATTGAATTAGATGTGAAAGTTCAGTTTTGGATTGCAAGTACGAAAGCAAACCAGAACGGGATTACATATTTCTCTTGCTTTCCATGCCTAGCTTTCTCATTTAAGCTTTTTTGTGCAGCCCAGACCCATCTCAGGACCAGGCCAGCCTCTTTTACTCATCGACATTATCCCTGTGTTCCCATGATCATCAAATGCAGAAAGTTAGGAATTTGACATTGGTAAATATGAAGAACACATGCAAACCCACAGGAAGAACAGTAGACAACCAAGGAATTAGTCATCGATGGTTCCTCACATCCACTAATATATTATATCATATCTTCTGAGGATCTTTTCAGTCTTTCACAAGTTTTTCATGTTTCTTAAGACTTCCCTCATTTTAGGGAATATGATATAAAACCAAATAATAATAAGTTTCAGTCTATGATATTCATGGATTTCACTTAAATTGATGTTCCAGCAGTCCTTGGAATCAACTTATGATTATTTTTACCCAAATTTATGAGTCTATAGTCATATCTACATAAAAAAAGTATATAAGATTTTTTAGTTATGAAGTTTTAAACTTCTTGCTCAATTGAAATTCTTTTCCAAGTCATAGGCTGTCAAGTCCTATGGCCATAGCATTTAAGTTTGCAGTTGTTTCAAGACTAGGAAATATTGTTCCCGAGCTGTTTAGTTTCTTTAATTGGGGGTTTGCACAAAGTTACAAATTTCAAAGAATTTTTTTTTTTAGTTGAGATAGAGATCAAGTGGATAGGTGCAGTACAGTTTTTCTCTCTCCTCCCCTTTCACATTCTCCCTTCCTCAAGTTTTTTCTCTTATTTATCTTCTCTTTCTTTTCTTCTTCGGTTTGCTTGTTATTGTGCCATAAATTAGTTCTCAACCTACCTTTGATTTGGTTTCTGACTCCAGAATGATGTATTATTTTACAAGCAGTCTTAAACATCACCCAAAGGCCTATATTCCATACTTGATGGAACCTTAACCACTTTATTCATCCACTTTGATCCACACCTAAACCCCTCAAGTCCATGCACTCTCAAGAAACTTATGCAACACCAGAGCCTTTATACCCATGAATCTGATCATGAAGTCTCTTAAAAACCTTGCAAGCATACTCTCTCACATCCCATACCTAGATTCTAGTTTCAACCTTTATTGATCCTTATGACCAAAGTCCAAAAGATACTTCCTTCCTACCTCATAAAACTTGGATCTGTCCAAATCTATCATCCTCCTTGCAGCAAAAACCAAGCCATTAAAATCCAAGGTACGCCGTCTCGATACCGGGCTCCATACTAGTGCCACACTATCATTGTGCCGGTATAGTACGAGGCCTGTTCGGCGAACCAAATGTCAGTACTCCTTCCCTATACTATGTACCAGTATCGAACCAGTATGGTACAGTACACCCTATACCGATCCGGTACGGTATAGCAAACCTTGCATTAAAACCTTCTAAAAATCATAGATTCCACACCATTGCAAATATACAGCTCTGACCCCATAGAGTGTGGCATCAAAAGTAAATCATATTATTCTCAAATTAGCTTTTGCTGAAATAGCTAGTTGGATGTGTATCGAAACTCATCACAACTATAGCAGGCATCAACATGCAAAGAAGATTAAAAGAGTGTTTTCGATTGTACAAGAGTCGGGAAAGATGATGAAGAGACTTAAATTTACATAGATGGACATTGTGAGGAAGAAAAAAATTGCAAGTCACAAAGACCAGATATTAAATAACTAAAACCAAAGGACAATTAATAGTTACAATCCTTACATATGCAGGAAAGAATGGAGCTAGAAATGAAGTAAGAATATCAGCGAGCAAAGATATGAAAGACAATTGATGCAATTACAGAATTTCACCTTTAGTAGGTCTGGCGGAACAAATTAAAATACAAGCACGAGAGGTGTGGAGCTCAAGGAAATCAGGAACATGCTAAAAAGGTTGTGAACAGTGGACTTAACATTAAGAAAAAAGAAATGCAATGTCAACAAACTACCCTGAAAGAATTGGATAACACATGTTTCTCAATGCCAAAAAAAGCATTTCAAGTCCACTGCTTGAATGGTACTGTTCATAGCATAAAAAAGAGCATCGCATTGCATGAGGCTGCCAGCACTGCAAGGTCCAGAAAGGGTTAGGCAAATGCAGCCTTATCCCGACATGCAAAGAGGCTATTTCCATGCTTTAAACCATGACACCCAAGTCAAGATGGAGAAACATTATCGTTGGGTCACATCGCACCCTCTGGTACTGTTCATAGAATAAAGTAAAAAATTTTAAGCAATAGAACATCAACATGTGCTTCTGTCATGAGAAGTGGAGGACATGAGAGGAAATAAGGTGGACAAAGGAGAGAAGAAACAAATATGATCGGACAATAAATACTAGGGCCCATTGTTGCCTCTGAGCAATCACATATACAGATTTAAAGACATAAGAGAAAAACGATGAGATTGAAGCAAAATTCAAAAGTGGAAAAAAAATGGCATATATAGCTTGTTCTCAAGAAGACATAAGAGAATATGTAGTTATACAAAGGATAGCCACAACAAAGCACAAGTATGCATCTGGGGACAAGAAGAAAAGGGTGACACTAAGATTCAAAAAAATAAAACATGATAAAGTGGTGAATGCATAAAAGATTGGATGATTACTGCTTTATTATTAATTTTACAATTTAAAACATGGCATGCCAAATGCAAAAACATATTATGATAATTCACATAATTCTTAAAGGGTGTCTATAAAGTTTACAATTTAACAAAAACTACTTTAAAAGTGAGGTGCAAGAATTAGAAAGGAACCAAATCCTGAAAGTCGCAGGGGTTGAAGTTGCTTTAGACACAGTTTGGTTTATGTTAGTGGCAAACCAATAACCAACCTGATCCCGATCAGTTCCCAATTCTTGAAACTCTAACCAAAATCAATCAGCATTTTAGGATTAGAACGATAGACAAAACAACGCAAATCACAATTTGGTTGGTTCAATTTCGAATTACCTAGAGACCATAAATTCAAATCAGTAAAATGATATGTTTCCAAAAAAAATTAAAAAAAATAAAAATAAAAAAGAACAAGTAAAGCCATTAGAGTGTGAGGGACTGAAAGGCTGAAGGTGACAACTCATGAGACCCAAGAAGCTAAGGGGAAGCAGGAATCGTGAATCCTGGGGGATTAAAGAGCAGCCACCATGAGCTGCTAACGGACCACAAGGGAGGAGTTGTGACTCAGGCCATGAGCGGCAGCAGGTGAGAAGGGTTTGAATCTTTGAATAGACAAGAACTTAATCATCTAATCCCTGTCTAGGTTAAAAATATTATACAAACTATATCTTAACCCGGTTAGCATATATGATACTATAAAAGCACATGTATATTTATCTGTATGATATAGTATCGGCTTGGTTCTGATTAGATCGGTTTACTTGACCTCTTGAATTGGAAATAAGCGAGTGCAACTGGGTTTATGAAAAGCAGAACTTGTATAGAACTGATTCCCAGTTAAACGCCAACCAACCGACCCAATGCTGCCACTTCATTCAGTTCTCAAGAACTTGGAAACATGTAGCCCAAAGTTGCAAGTCAGAAGGGGCACTATATTTTATGGTGCTCAAAATTTAAAGTCATCTTGGCATCAGGATTCAAAGCACAATACGAGAATAGCATGAACACCATTATTCCAATTCCTGCTTCCATGACATAGTAATGATTAATCAATGGTCGAAATGGAGGTCAAGAAGATGACAAAAAAGGACATTGCATTTTCAGCTATGGCAAGAAAAAATACGACAACAAAAACAAGGCAAGGGAAAGTGATGCCCTTTTGTAAAGAATTCAATTTATGCATGTTATCCAAAGCGGGCCAAGCACTGAAGTGGAATGCAGTTTGATGGCATGATCCGTATCTTTGACGATAAGAAGTACTGAGCTTCTATTTCCAATTAGTACTCTTTTAGTATCATGCCTTGGTGATCAACCAATAGAATTTTTCAAAATTGTGCTTCACAACCTGGCAGCATAGGCACCAATTTATCCTCTTTCTTTTTGTGATAAAACAAGATTCAACCTTGACTAAGTCAATTGTGTGACCAAACCGATTCACGTAAAAAAAAAGAGTATTATTAAAAATTATACTACAGTCACATGTTTAAGAAGCAAAACAAAGGCCATAGAGAACAAGTAAAAGAATTATGGTGGCAATCAATGGCATCATATCCAGCCAGGCAGTTCACTCAGACTTTAAGAACATTGAATTGATAGCTATTGTTAATTCGGAGAACCATTTGACTAAGCAAGAAGTCGTCATTATCATGGTCGATTTTTCAACAACTCAGTGAATGCCATAAATGATAAGAATTGAAATGTGGTGAAAACTGAAATTCCAGTTGAGGTCAGTCAGCACGAAAAAGAAACTTCGTTTCACAAATTATGAAGATGGACTAATTGGTAATAACTAGGAGGAATTTCCTTTTTCTCCCAAAGAATATAGTAATGTGATATGACCAGAAATAGAAGGGAATCCTCAAATACAACTGAAATAAATGATTTAGAATTTGTTTAAGATCAGAGACAAAAAGTACATGAAGTGCAACTTTAGTGGGAATCGAAATGAAAATCAACAATTATAGATGGCCACAAATAACTCCATCAGGGGTCAGCACATTTGATATCATGCATTGCTTACACATAAAATAGATATAGATAAACACACATTTAAAAATAGAAGCGCTGATCAATGTAGCAAAGGATTAGATCGTTGCATGTCTCTAAAACTTGCAAAAAACTTTTGATGGCAATAAGCCCAGTAGTGTTGTATAGATCAGACTGTTGAATGAAAAGTTGGATTAGTGCCATAAATCAAGAATCACAAAGATGAGAACATGTAAAACAATTGGAATAGCTTAAAGATGAAAGAAATAAATCACTGATTGCAGGACATTAAACAGCCAACTAAGATGCTATCAGCATATGAAAAGCGGATTTAAAGAGGGATTGGTTGATATAAAGGCAAGAAGTCATGATCAAGAAACAGTAGACCTGAGAGAAAACATCTATGATTAAATTATCATTAAATGCAGAATGCCATTAAGCAATGATGCACTTGAATGGAGCAACAATGTTCAAATAGATAAATTTCATGACATCTAAAGTACTTTAGTAAACCAAATTCTCATTGGCACAATGTTCAGACCAACAAATCAAGTATATACCTAGATAAAAAGGGCATGTGGAACAAGTATCGTACATAAAACAAGAAGCATGACATTCTTTAAACATTACCAAGGAGTTAAAATTATACACGAACAATAAGTTAAGAAGGAAAAGAGGCATCTCCAGAGCATCATAGCAATACTTAATAATTACCCCTGGGGTGGAAGTTTTTGAAGAAAATTGGGAACCCAGTTGGTCTTGCTTATTAAATTGGTTTATTTCTTGTGGTCTCAAATTGGATGCATGTGCCTCTTTATTATCACGTATCGTATCCCACGACCTCTCCTCTCCAACTGAGGGCAATTGCCCTGAACGTCCACGCCAATCACGATTTTCCGGTTCATAATAGCGACTCTGTGATTGAGTTTGCAACTGGAGAGTATAAACAAATGTTAGAAGATGTCTGTACAAAATTAGAAGCACATAGAGAAAACCTTGATATAAACATAAGGAATATAGAAAAGCATGACGATAAATATTCTTTAAGCAGACATCCCAAGCAAAGTTCTCCAGAAACACATATATTTCCTAGAGAAGAAAAAAAAAATTGTAGAAAACTGCAACTCTAAGAAAGTTGGCGACACTGCTCCTCATATTTAGAAACATACAGAGAACTAACCTCGCTACTTTTATAATTCAAATGACGCATACAATTCACACCTTTGACTAGAACTCACATTGACATCACTGCGACCCCAAGTCTGATCTTCATTATATATTTCAGCCTCAATCTCCCGTTTAACTTTCAAAATATCTTCAGGGATCTCAACAACCTGTTAGGAGAAAAAATAAGCAAAAGCTGCAGGCCAGGAAAGTAGCTCATCACAAACATTTAAACTAGTGCAATGAGTATATCTAAACCCATGCATACTAAAATTTAATTTTTTTAAGTAGCTACCAAGAATATTGATGGCATTGATATAACAAATAAATGTATGAAACAAGATTAGTAACCATGATATGCCCCACAATTGAAGGAATATTGAAATTATTTGGTTTCATATATAAGTAGGGAAAGATACACAGTGCATGCTAAGTTTAAAAAGAAAAATATTTATCAATTATAATATATATATAGAAATAAAAATAATAGATAAAAAAGAAACTTGAAAATAATGGAGCAATAAGGTGATGTTCAAGTGATTCATATATAGGACGTGAATGAGGTGAACACTTCCACCAAAGAAGAAGAAGATGAAAGATGAGCATTATTAGGTATATTGCCAAGTGCAAGATGGAGAGAGATGTTGGAACATACATCAAGAGCAGGTTGTGGTTATGAGGTTGAAGATGTAGGTGGCATGGAGATGGTACAATAGGCGAAGAGATGGTGGTTATTAGGGCAATTTCGTGAGGAGGGGGGCCAACTTGGGATAATGGGTTATTATTTAGAATGATTAAGAGAGATAAAAAGGAAAGACAACACCTATGCTGCCCTATCTTTAAAATAGAATGGTTCTTATTCAATGAGATAACTATTATTCCAATCTAACCCATGGACATATACAATATAAAGTCTTGAAAAGTAGAATTGTTTTCCAATATAGGCAAATTTGACAAACTTAAAGAACTAACTCATGCTTTTTCATATAGTAGCCATATTTATTTGGTAAGACATCTTTAAATCTCTTCCCAATTGAGATTTTCCAATCAGTTGGAGATGATATTATTAAAAAATATATTCATTTGGAAATAATCCATCGACACATTCAGAGGGTTAGCCTTAAACCAATGGTAAGGTAGCTGTGAATTGGAGGTCACGAGTTCAAAACATAGAAACATGGAGTAAGGTTGTGTACATCTAGCCCTCCCCAAACTTTGCAATGGCAGGAGCCTTGTGCGCTATACCACTCTTTTTAGTCCATTTACACATTCGACATGTCTATCTTCTCTAACGACCTCAAGCAACCATAGGAGAGGAAGAGAGGATCTGTAAGGACTCATGCACGCATGTGTTTAATCCCACATCGACTATGTACTAGGTAAATCTTGAGTACTTATACAGGGCAAAGAAACCTAAATAATTACCTTCTGGCTAGGCCTTCTCTAAGAACCTCAAGTAATCATAGGAGAGGAAGAGAGGATCTGTGAGGACTCATGCACGCATGTGTTTAATCCCACATTGACTATGTACTAGGTAAATCTTGAGTACTTATACAGGGTTGCACAAGTTTGGACCTTTTGCTTATTTCAAGACTTGCTCCTACTTTAGTTGCTACATCCTTGATGGACAAACAAATTCAAGTAGACCTTGAAAACAATAAATTATATTCAAAGTGATGATGATGACAACGATGACAACGACGATGATGATGGCGATCAAAAAAGAACTTTTTAAAATAAAAATTAAATAAAAACTTCGATACCTGATGAAGTTGTAGAAGTTCGTCTCTTGTGTAACGAATGTGATCGCGACCCTCAAACTGTGAATCTCCAATCTGACAAAAGTTTAAAATAGTTTTTATATCCCAATATCCATTTATTATATAAGAGGAAACAAAAGAAAGTAGATGCGGAACCGTATACTCTTTGCAATTAAGAAAACCTGGCATCTAATCACATAAGATACAAGATACATGGAAATTCAAAAAACAACAATTTCTGGATTAAAAGATTCCATGCCTAATGATCTCTCTTTTCTTAATATATTACTTATGTTAGACGCCATGACCCAACGAAATGAGCTATGAGCACTAGCAACAAGAGCCAAAAGCCGCATACCACCTTCCAAAAGCTAAAGGCCAATACTAGAAATTGTCGGGATAAGCAATATTGATAATACAAAGCATGAGGAAAATTATTAAAAAGAAAAAGATGCTCTTGAACAAAGACTATGCATGCATTTGCACATAGAATCCCTGAACCAAGAAAGTTCAATTCACGGACTAATAAAAAAGCCATGTTCAACACCACTTACAAAAACGCTCAGAACAATCAAACAGTGATAACTACAAATTACAAATCCAAAGACACTTCATCAGGAATCCTTTCAAAATAATTCTAAAGCAACTTTTCAGCATGTAACTAAGCTCTCCAAAGTCGAGATTCCATAGATAACACAACCTTTTTGTTTTCTAAAGAAACCTGCTTCGGTGAGTCAAACTAACCAGATCAAACATGAACAATTTCAAGCAACCGATCTATAAATCCATTTAATATAATTAGAATCCCTAGCTCCGATACCATATCAGGCTAAATCCACAGTGCCAAAAAGATAAACAAAGAAAAGAAGAAAAAAACCAGAAAACAACACCAACAATATAAACTTTCACGGTTCAAATGAAACCCTAGAACCGAAGAAACGGACACGCCTACCTTGAGAGGCAGGGCGGTGCTGGCGCCGCCATGGGGGCGGAGGACGGGGAGATCCGAGGAGGAGGAGCTGAGGGAAGAGCCGCCGAAGTCGAAGCGTGGGGCAAGGAGTCTGCTGCCTCGGTTGCCGCCACCACCAGGCCTCAAGCTCAGGACCGTCTGCTCCGACTGCATACCTCGCCGGAGATCCTCTCTGCGGGCGGTGGTGTGATCGCGCGGTCGGCCGGCCGATCGAAGCCGACGAGCAAGGGCGAAGAGGAGGGCAGAGGCTACGGCAAGAGGAGGAGGGAGGAGAGACCTTCGCAAAGCCCCCTCTCTCTCTTCGGCGAAAGAGAAGGGCGAAGGAGAAGAAGGAGCGAGAGAGAGAGAGAGAGAGAGAGTATAGGGCGAGGGGAAGGAGAGAAGCCCTATATATGTCCGAGGGGGTAGGTATTTGCGTAATTAAATTCCTTCAAAAGGGTTAAGAGGTATGCTACATTCATATACAATCGGGTAGTTCTATATACACCCCCCCTATTGCTCAGGACACCCCCCCCCCCCCCCCCCCCAAAACCAAAAAAAAATACCCAAACTAACCTTTAGTGTAATTACCATATTGCCCTTGAAATTTTCTCATACACCCCCCTTCCTCCTCCTCCGTTTCGTTTTGAAAAGAAAAAAAAAAAAAACACCCCTCAAACCCCCCTTAAACCCCTCCTCCCCCGTTCCCCCTTCTCCCTCTCGTCGCCGGCATTCTCCCGATCTCCGACCACCTCGCTGGCTTCTCCCGGAACCACCTCGCCGGCTTCTCCCGAAATTTTTTTTTTTCACGGTTCGTGCTCCGTTCGGCACTGGATCGCCGAACAAAAGGCTTCTGTTCGGCTGAATAGTGCCGAACAGAAGCCTTCTGTTCGGCAATCCTCAACCGAACAGATCTGTTCGGCTGCACAGTGCCGAACAGAAGGCTTCTGTCCGGCACTGTTCAGCCTAACAGAAGCCTTTTGTTCGGCGATCCAGTGCCGAACGGAGCACGAACCGTGAAAAAAAAAAATTTCGGGAGAAGCCGGCGAGGTGGTTCCGGGAGAAGCCGGCGAGGTGGTCGGAGATCGGGAGAATGCCGGCGACGAGAGGGAGAAGGGGGAACGGAGGGTTTTGGGCGTTGGCGAGGTGTTTTGGAGGGGAAGAGCGGGGTGGGGGGGGTTTGGGGGGTGTAGAGAGCAATTTAGGTGAGGGGGTGGGGAGGGTGGGGGGTAATTTAGGAATTTTTAATTTTTTAGGGGTGTCCTTAGCAAATGGGGGGGTGTAGAGAGTATTTAATTTTTTTTTAATTTTTGGGGGGTGTCCTGAGCAATAGGGGGGGTGTATATAGAACCACCCTATACAATCGTAGGAGAAGGGGTAGTTCTATATACACCCCCCCTATTGCTCAGGACACCCCCCCCCCCCCAAAACCAAAAAAAAAAATACCCAAACTAACCTTTAGTGTAATTACCATATTGCCCTTGAAATTTTCTTATACCCCCCCCCTTCCTCCTCCTCCGTTTCGTTTTGAAAAGAAAAAAAAAAAACACCCCTCAAACCCCCCTTAAACCCCTCCTCCCCCGTTCCCCCTTCTCCCTCTCGTCGCCGGCATTCTCCCGATCTCCGACCACCTCGCCGGCTTCTCCCGGAACCACCTCGCCGGCTTCTTCCGAAATTTTTTTTTTCACGGTTCGTGCTCCGTTCGGCACTGGATCGCCGAACAAAAGGCTTCTGTTCGGCTGAACAGTGCCGAACAGAAGCCTTCTGTTCGGCAACCGTCAACCGAACAGATCTGTTCGGCTGCACAGTGCCGAACAGAAGGCTTCTGTCCGGCACTGTTCAGCCGAACAGAAGCCTTTTGTTCGGCGATCCAGTGCCGAACGGAGCACGAACCGTGAAAAAAAAAAATTTCGGGAGAAGCCGGCGAGGTGGTTCCGGGAGAAGCCGGCGAGGTGGTCGGAGATCGGGAGAATGCCGGCGACGAGAGGGAGAAGGGGGAACGGGGGGGTTTTGGGCGTTGGCGAGGTGTTTTGGAGGGGAAGAGCGGGGTGGGGGGGGGTTTGGGGGTGTAGAGAGCAATTTAGGTGAGGGGGTGGGGAGGGTGGGGGGTAATTTAGGAATTTTTAATTTTTTAGGGGTGTTCTTAGCAAATGGGGGGGTGTAGAGAGTATTTAATTTTTTTTTAATTTTTGGGGGGTGTCCTGAGCAATAGGGGGGGTGTATATAGAACCACCCTAGGAGAAGCCTTAAAGATTTTCAGTTGATATTTTTGATGACTTGATATTTTTACGGGTTGACGTAATTAGCCTAGTGTTTTGAGGGGAATATCCGCGCCTGTTGCGCTCGTGCTCTCCAAAATGTAAGCTCGGCCGTTGGATGGATGGGGTCCATGATCCGAGCCATCGGATCGACCGAGATTTTTTTGTGATTTACATATATCCCCCTCCATTTTAACTCTAGCAACTTAAACTTCAGGTTCTGGAAATTTGTAATCTGGATCTACAGCAAATCCAATTGACACTTTGTAATCTGGACAGCAAATCCAATCTTACCAACATCTGCCATGTGGAATTAACATCCAATAAAGTGTGATTTATAAAATTGGAATTACATGTTGTTCGGGGAATTTGCATCATCAAGCAGAAATTTTCGGTAAACAGTCCAATATACTTCTTACCAAGAATTGTTGTACAATTTATTTAACAAGAATATTATAGATATATAATTAAAATCTTGAAAGTATATTAGCTAATGGATGTCAATTGGTTCAGACCAGGAGAACTAGTCCAAAGACTAGACCTTGAAAAAGAAAAAGTTCAACGAATTCTAATGCCCTAAAGCCTAATTTGTTGGAATTGTGCAAGTACCAAAGTTTAAGCTTAAATTAGTTAGGTTTACTCACTGCCCTTCGATCTAGGCTCCTCAAGTTGACTTTCACTAGCCTAAGCCTAGGTCCAATATAAGCTATCTCTGTTTTACCAAAAAAAAAAAATCAAGAATAGGATGGAAACCCTTGGCCCTACCCATTATATAATTCATGAAGATCCAATTGCTTAGGATGATATCATAGGAAAAACTTCCTTGGAGTTGAAGCCAAACTTGGATATTCTGCTTATGGGCAGAAGGGTCTGACCACTAAGCTAGAACTCATATCACTTATTTAATAATATTATAATTGCAATTTTTTATGTATTTTGTCTTGGTGCCGAAAAATTGATGCTATGATGGTACATAATGCAGTCCCAGAAACTTAGGATTTCAAATTGAAGTATATGGGATACTACTTGCTTTTGAGAACATCCTTAAGTGGATCAGTTTAAGCTCAATTTTGCTGATTCCATAAGGATGTCAGTTGTGAAAATTCAGTACAATTAGTGAAAAAACAATATTGGATCCAAAATTCCCCGCCGCTTTTTGGAACCAAAACTGAAATCGAAGAATTTTTGAAATAAAAAACCGTAATCAATATCCAAAAAACTGCAAAACTGAAAATAAAATCTAAAAAGTAAAAATTATTTAACTTTTTTACTTATTTCTAAATTTTTATATATAAATATCCAAATTAAAAATATTGTCAATGATTTTCATATAACTCATACCAACTTAATCAATAAATATGTCCAAATATGATAACACAACCATCCAACAAACATAATAATTCTAAAATAATAAAACAACTATCCAACAAAACCTAATAACTCTAAATAATAATAGAATAATTCAACAAATATAATGATTAAAGTTAAAAACAAGTCCAACTACATCCAAGAAAACAAATTAAACAAAGATAATTATTGCAATGAAAAACTGAAGAGAGATGTTGGATATATTTGGTTTCAGGTTCGATGTCGGATATGGTTTCAAGTTCGATTTCAGATCGGATTTGAATCAGAAAATTCATCAAAACCAAATAATTTTTTATTTTTAAAACCATCACCAAAATCATTTTCATTTAATTTTGCTTAAAACCGCCCGTCTGGTTCAGAAACAAGCAAAATATACAGATATCCCATTGACATCTCTATTCATGCAGCCTCTTCATTTAGCTTATAGTCGACTACAACAAAATATACATGGGATATGTTATGAGTGCACATTGAACTCCAATAATGCTTGTGATCATCCTTACTCAATTTGTTTCAAACATTGATTACAGTTTTCAAAATGAAAGGACAAAAGTATTCTTATGATAGGTCCTATTTTTTATGAGAAATATGGTGGAGCTGTCTTTCCCATTCTTTTCCTCGACCAGCTGCAAAAAAAATGCTCAGCTCCAAAAATATCCCACCGACCAACTATATAATTCATCTTATTATTGTGTTGCGCAAAAAGAAAATCTTACTAGTTCTTGATACCAACTATATAATTCATCTTACTAGTATGACCTCTTATTTCGTTTATATATGACCAATAATTGACATTATAATAGTAATTATTTATTTCAAAAGATCCGGTGAAGGACTTAAATAAGAGCTACGAGTTCCAATTATAGCATTATACTAATGTGTAAACACTTTAACATGAAAGCATATTACAATAAAATTATATTTTTTAAAATCATGACATCATTTCAGTGATGGTCGCGATGATCATCATATAACGTCATGAAGACAATATAAGCACGTTTATAGTAGTAATTATTCTCAAACTATCGTGCATGTTGCTATTGCAAATGCAGTCGTCTCAGAAAACTGCTTTGGCTTACGAAGGCCGGCGATTGTGACAGCATGAAGGAGCGACAAAAACGTCGAAAAATCAAATTAGCAAACTAACAAGGACCAGTATTAGTCAAAAAGAGCCTTTTCTTCTTAAGAAGGGGCCAAATAAAAATAGAAAAAACTAGTGACGAAAAAACTGAACTCCGAGCTTATCAGCTCAGACCAGAGCTCTTATTCTTTAAGGCAATGCAGCAGCCGAGGTTAATGCAACAGCGGAGGTGAATTCAGAAGAAATATCAAGACGTTAAAGCATCAACAGGCTGATTTGTCTCTCTAAAAGCATGGATAGCAATAAAAAGAAAATAGCAACGACAAAGATTGCTTGATATCAGCAAGCAAAGGATGAAGATGCCTAAAGTCAGAGTGCACTCATGTGTTTCTATGAAGATCCAAAATTCACTTGATAACAACCACCAAGTCATCGTCTAACCAAACTGATCTGAATCTATAATGCAATATTGCAGTCATGAGACCTCTCCAGGCAGCTTTGGAGTCCAACCAGAGGCACCGAAATAGATTGAGCTCTCGTGGATGCAGCATGTACAACATTGCCTTCATGATTCCTGATTATGAAGCCCAAACCAGCAGAATCATCATTCCGAGAGGCATCGAAATTGACTTTCACCAATCCATACAGAAGGGATACCCAAAAAACCAATAATGGATAATGAGAAAATGAGCTCACTGAGCTACCAGCATCCCAAAATACCCAGTGATTTTGGCTGGTCGAACACACTAACTCGGTAAACAAGCAGGTTGCTACCTCGACAGCAAGAAGGCATAACCTTGCCACAGGATTTTGGAAAGCACTGCTGTCATGGCCAAGCATTCACACTTCATTCGACGTAGGAAGAACATGCAGAGGCATCAGTTCGGTGAGCACAGAAAAATGAATTGCTGCTTGAATTTATACAGATAAATTCACTTTATCTGTATAAATAAAAGAAATAGACAGAAACAAAACTTCAGTATATTCACTCAAAGCTCTTTAAATGAAATCAAAGTCTAAAAATTGGAAACGGAAAACCTATAAAACAGGTACTAGCTTGCATGACAACAGAGCATAAGATGAAGCAGTATTAGACTAGAAGAAAACTCCCACGATTCAAGTACATTAAAGTTCAAACTTCCACATTGATAGTTACAATAAAGGCTAGAATGGTAGTACCTATATTAGTTTTCAGCAACCTTTGATGCCAAGAGCAATTTAATTTAAGAAATATGACACTGGCACGAGGATCAGGGAAAGCATTTGATCAGATCTGAAAAACATTTGTATGGAACCTTTCATCATACAATCTCCAGCGACCGTATCTTTTTGGATGGAACACAGATTGCGGAATGTAGAAGATGGGCTTGACCAGCATCTTCGGATTCTTTAGATTGGGGGAAGCTTGCTCTACCCCCCTGCTTATCAAGTTTGCACATCCAAAAAGATCCAATACCTCCAACTCTCCACATCCCTCTGAAATCGAAACAAGGCCTCTGATGCATGGTTTAGAAAAGCGGAGTTCAAGATGCTTCAACTTAGGCATGAATCTTGCAATTGCTGCAGCCTCCTGGTCTCCGTCTTGGGGGCAGGCCCTTAGGTACTCATCTGGAACTATCCCAGCATGCTGCGAAGGGTCAAGCCAGTTCAACAGGTTTCGTTTGAGAATTATCCGATTAGGAGAATTAGTTTGATCCGCAGATCCGTAGCGATCAAAGACAAGATTTGGAGACCTTTATTTAGACTATATTTTGGTTAGAGTTGATGCAAGATTTTATAATATTGCTGGCTTCATGTGATATTTTTTTTTTGATTTAGTTATTTAAATTAAAGATTCAATATTAATTCTTTAATTTTTTCTGCTTGTATATGATATAATGTTAAAATGCTTGGATGCTTATGGGGAGAGAGTTTTTTATGCGTATGCAGCAGTTGCTACGACTTCTAACTCGTGATCTCGGGTTGGGAGCATGATTGCTAGGTTTTTCGGATCAGGGTTAAGTAATGGTTGTCACGGCTCACAAGCTGCTAGGTTTTCTTAGCAATCAGTCTCGTAGCAAAAGTGAGAAATTGTATCCCACATTGACTAATAATATATCGCCATGTAGTCAAAATGTCCAACTCAGTGGGGTGAAATTAGCAAGGGAACGAAGAAGCCTCTTACAATCCACTACAAACTCCAACTTTCTCTTCCCCCGTTCCTTCTCCCAATCCCTCTAGCCCAAGAATCCATGGTGAGCCTCGCCAATGTCCATCTCAGCACCCACTTCCTCCCCTCCTTCATCTCCATCCATGGCTGCTCGCTATTGGCGGTGTGAGAATAGGCCCTAAATGGGCTGAAGCTGGCAAGCTAAGTCGATTTCAGCCCATGGCCCAAAGGAACAAAAACCCAGGATAGAGGATCGCAATTGTGATCCTCTCTTCATCTTCCTCGGGGCATAACGAGCAGCAGCGCCGCGGCCACTAGGAACGGCCATCGACCGCACTTCCTTCGGAAGCTCTATAGAAACTCCTTCATCCCTTTGTGATTGATCCACCACTGAGCTTCTCCTCCCTCTTCTCCACTTCCTTAGTCCCTCTCCTCCTTCTCAGTTGGCCGGCATGCCACCCCGGCCAAGAACCACCACCGACATTTCTCTTCCCTATTTTTTCTTGTTCCGAGATCCACTTTATTGCTGGAAGCGTCGCCGTCGTCGGTTGACTGCCAGACCGAGCCATCCTCGGACGAGATCTCCCTCTCTGCCACTCGCCAGCTAATTCTCCTTCTCCTCGTCCCTCTCTTCTTCCATTCTAAATTGGACCAAGCTTCCTTCCAAACATGTCCTTGATGGAATGATTAACTTAATGAATTATAAATCATACCTTGATTCGCTAAATCCATCTGGATTAAACTTTGAAATGCGTGCGCAGCTTCGATCACCGATGATCTGAACAAAGATTAGCGAGAGACCTTCTGGAGAAAGAGCTCTTAATACATGTATTAGAGAAGGGGTCTGACAGGCTATTTATAGCCCTCTCCAGGGACCAAACGCCGTGATTAGTTACACACGTGAAGAGTCACCCCCCATCAAGGCAACCTTTCACTGCCGTGCAATTACCTTAATGCCCTTGTGATTATCAGGATTTACAAGTGACACTTGTGAAGATGTGGGTTCTAATTAAACGGGATCAAGGTTTAATTAAACGGGATCCAACATTCTCCCACTTGGACCATATTGACGTCATTTGTCAATGTGGGCCACAACTTGACGAGATCCCAACATTCTCCCACTTGGACCATATTGACAAGTGAAATATCCTTAGCACTTGAATGTTATAATTTTTATACGCGTGTTCTTTCTATCCTGATATCAATTTGGGCAAACTTTATGTTTGATTACTTTGAGAATAATAATACGAACCATGGCGGAAATAACACCTATTTGATCGGCGTATAACCTTCCATGATCACTATATTACTAAACCATCATAACCAAACCCTTATGAATGAACTTCTCATAAAATTCAGTCTTTGGTCACAATTTCTGCTACCATAGTATGCATAAACCATATGAATTTATTAAAGCAGAAAATACAATATATGTGATTTACAACCATCTAAAATGTGCACAATAATACATCAACTAATTTATACAGAAAAGACCCATTTGATTGACATGCTCCTTATGCAATCCCGGGGCTATTGCTTTAGTCAAAGGATCTGCCAACATAAGCACAGTATTGATGTATTGAACTGAAACTTTATGGTCTTCACATTTTTCCTTTATAACAAGATATTTTACCTCCATGTGCTTATTTCCATTGGATATCTTGTTATTCTTTATTGAGAAAACTGCTGCTAAATTATCACAATATAATTTTATGGGCCTTGAAATAGTGTCCACGATCTGTAGGCCCGTGATAAAGTTCCTCAACCAAATAGCCTGTGTAACTGCATCATAGCATGCTAATAACTCAGCTTCCATTGTTGAAGCAGCTGTCATCTTTTGCTTCGAACTCTTCCACGAGACTGCACCACCAGCTAGTAGAAAGATATAACCTGATGTTGATTTTCTACTATCTGGACATCCCGCAAAATCTGAGTCTGAGTATCCAACTATCTCCAAGAGATCGGATTTGTTGTATGTGAGCATATAATCTTGAGTTCCTTGAAGATATCTCAATACTTTCTTTGCAGCTCTCCAATGTTCCATTCCTGGATTAGCTTGAAATCTCCCCAGTAATCCCACAACATATGCTATATCAGGTCTGGTACAGACTTGAGCATACATTAAAGTCCCAATTAGTGAAGCATATGGAAAAGCTTTCATATGCTCCTTTTCAATTTCATTCCTCGGAGATTGTGATTGGCTCAACTTTTCACCTTTAGTAATAGGCACTGGGCTTGGTTTGGAATTTTCCATACCAAATCTCTCCAACATTTTCTTAATGTAGGCTTTTTGAGATAGACAAACTTTTCCCTTAGATCTATCTCTATGAACCTCAATGCCGATGACATATGAAGCTTCACCCATATCCTTCATATCAAAATTACTGGAGAGAAATTGCTTAGTCTCCCTAAGCAATGCCAAATCACTACTAGCAAGCAAAATGTCATCTACATATAGGACTAGAAAAATAAATCGACTCCCACTGATCTTAAGATAAATACATCTATCAACAACGTTTTCTACAAAGCCAAATGTAGAAATGACGTTATTGAACTTAAGATACCACTGTCGGGATGATTGCTTGAGTCCATATATAGACTTATTTAGCTTGCAAACTTTTTGACTCTGACCTTCTGAAATAAAACCTTCAGGTTGTTTCATGTAAACTTCTTCCTCTAAATCGCCATTAAGAAATGCAGTTCTCACATCCATTTGGTGCAGCTCTAAGTCAAAATGAGCCACCAAAGCCATAATTATCCTTAAAGAATCCTTCTTTGAAACTGGAGAGAAGGTTTCATGATAATCAATATCCTCCTTTTGAGTAAATCCTTTGGCAACAAGTCTGGCCTTATGTCGCTCTACCTTGCCTTTGGAGTCTCTTTTGGTTTTAAAAACCCATTTGCAGCGTACTGCAGTAGCTCCAGGAGGTAGTTCAACTAGATTCCAAACATTATTTTTAGCCATAGAATCTATCTCATCTTTCATAGCATCTAGCCATTTGGAGGAATTTACTGAACTTATGGCTTGTGAGAAATTTATTGGATCATCTATATTTCCAATGTCATAATTATTTTCTTGAAGGTATACTATGTAATCTGGTGGAATTGGAGATCTCCTTACCCTTGATGACCTTCTTAAAGTTGCTTCTTGATCCACTGGTTCTATAGGTGGAGGAGCAACATTCTCAGTGATAACTGGCACAGATTCAAGTGGAACATTAATAGTAGACTCATCCTCCTCCAAATCATTATCAATGATAGGTAGAGGAATCATTGGCTGCTTATTTGAATCTTGCACACCATACGGAGTTTGCTTTTCCTCAAAATTAATTTCTTGAGGGTTTATACTCCCACTGATTTGGTCATTTTCAAGAAATCTAGCATTTCTTGTCTCCACAATCCTCAAAGTATGATTAGGACAATAAAATCTGTATCCCTTGGACTTTTCTGGATAACCGATAAAATAACAACTAATGGTTCTAAAGTCCAACTTTTTCTCTTGTGGGTTGTACACCCTTGCCTCAGCTTGACACCCCCAAATGTGTAGATGTCTTAAACTAGGTTTCCTACCTGTCCAAACTTCATAGGGTGTTTTTGGGACAGCTTTAGTAGGAACCCTGTTTAAAATATACGCAGCGGTTTTTAAGGCATCACCCCATAGAGAAATTGGGAGAGTTGAGTGACTAATCATACTTCTTACCATCTCCATTAATGTTCGGTTTCTTCTTTCCGCAACTCCATTTTGATCAGGAGTACCAGGCATAGTGTATTGTGCAACTATACCTTGCTCTTGAAGAAATCGAGCAAATGGACCTAAATGTTGTCCTGTTTCAGTATACCTACCGTAGTATTCACCACCTCTATCTGATCTCACAACTTTAATCTTTTTATCAAGTTGTAACTCTACCTCTGTTTTGAAAAGCTTAAAGGCATTTAATGCCTCAGCCTTGTCATATAACAAGTAGAGATACCCATAGCGTGAGTAATCATCAATAAAGGTGATAAAATATTTATGACCAGTAAAACATGGGGTCGAAAAGGGCCCACATATATCTGTATGTATGACATCCAATAAATTTGTGCTTCTTATAGCACCTTTCTTAAACTTGTTAGTCTGCTTTCCCTTGATGCAGTCTAAACAAGTTTCAAAATCACCATAGTCAAGAGTTGGTAAAATTCCATCATTTACTAATCTCTTAATTCTTTTTATGGAGATATGGCCTAATCTTCGGTGCCATAACATAGAGGAATTTTCATTTATTAGGCTACGTTTTAATCCATAATGATCTTTATTTTGCAGGGATAAAAGGGATAGTTCAAAGGATGTATCAAGGTCTAATTTAAATAAACCATCCTTTAACAAGCAATTACCAACAATAATATTATTCAAGGAAAGGTTTACAAATGACCGTCCAAATGAAACGGTATATCCAAAGGAAACAAGTTTTGAAATAGATATTAGGTTTCTAGAAAATCCAGGTACATAAAAGGTATTTTCTAGGTACAAAATATGGCCAGTCTTTAAGGTCAATTTGAACGTTCCAACAGCTTCCACATGTGAACGCATCTTATTTCCCATTATGATGCTTCGCTCACTTTCCGTTGGAATTCTTTTGTTCAACAATCCCTGCAAAGTTTTACATATATGGATAGTAGCACCAGAGTCAATCCACCATGTGTTATGAGGTACATCAATAAAATTTGATTCATAACACACTAAGGAAAGAAAAGTACCTTTCTTTTCGAGCCATTTCTTGTACTTGATGCAGTCCTTTTTCAAATGTCCCTGTTTCTTACAGAAGAAGCACTTTATTTGCCTTTTGTCAGTCACTTTGGCTGACACTTTCATTTTCTTCTTCTTAACAGGAATATGATGACTGGTACCCGCCGACCTCTTTATGTCTTTTTCCTTTATGAGAGGTGAGATAAACACTCTCTTGCCTCTCTTGTTTTATTCTCTGCTCCTCATCAACACACATGGCTAGAAGTTGATTCATAGTCCATTTTTCTGTATGTGTGTTGTATGAGATCTTAAATGGTGCATACTCCATAGGCAGAGAATTAAGGACAAAGTGTACAAGAAAAGTTTCTGACATGTCTACTTCCAATGATTTTAATTGGGCAGCGATGTCACGTAATTCCATAATGTGCTCGCGTATGCCACCATTATCATTATACTTTAAGGAAGCAAATCTTGATATTAAGGTGCTGGCTAGGGCTTTCTTTGAACTCACAAATTGCTCTTCTACTGCTGTTAAGAATTCTTTTGCAGTTTTGCAATCTGGAATTGAGCCCCTTATCTTTCTGGAGATATGATTTTGTATGAGTAAAAGACTTAAGCGGTTTGACCGCTCCCACCTCTCATACAACTTTTTCTCCTCTGGCGTAGTTTCCTCCGTGGGGACAGGTGGCATGTCCTCACGAAGTGCCAGATCAATATCCATGCACCCTAAAGTAAATGTCAGCCTTTCTTTCCATTCCGAGAAATTTGAACCATTAAGTATTGGGATGCATGATGTAGATTGTGAAAAAACTGTCGGAAACAAAGCTGCAAAACATATGCTTACTATCAATATGCATGCTATAATTACGCTAAAACCTTATCTAAATCACTAACCCATATTAGCAATTTAGTGAGTAAATCAAAATTAACTTTACATGATTTACCCCTTTACGATAAAACTAATGCATTAAGTATGATATTTAATGAACTTTATATATCTAGTTGGAAAAAGTCCAAAGAATAACAGCCAGATCAGCTCCAGATCGGTGGTGGAGCACTAGGCTCACTTAAGTACCAGCCTTTCTTAGGCACGTATGCCTTTTTGACAAGCTTTTCTTAGACACCGTTATTCAATGGATAAAATTTTACTAGATATTGTTCAATGTTAATGAAGAATTCAAGGCCTTTGGGCAACAAGATTTCATCATAAATATCATACTAATAACATTATTTCATCCCACCATTAACTTTGTATAATGATTTCCCTTTGGGGCCGGTTCATTATATATGATGCAACTATTCAATTTCATGAAATGATGATAAAAAGACTCTTTATTGATTAAATTAAACTAAAGCATTCTAAAATTTATGGGATGCTTTGGCTCGTCACCACAAATATGCACAAATTTAATCATTTATATGTCTTTTCCTACATAAGATGCTTTGGCTCGTCTCATGCATATATCATCCTTTTATCATGAAAAATATGAATAAATTTAAACAATCATGTATCATCATAAGAAAGCATCTAAATTGATTATTTATGTAATAAATTCATTACAGGGACCAATATGTAATAATTGGTGTACTGTTCTGTAATAAATCCTAAGTACAGGGATCAAATAAATATATTTTAGGACCTTCCTGTAACTCAACTTTCTTCTGGGGACCGTATATGAATTTCTAAAGCCCCTTTTTCAGAATAACATATTGTCAGGGGTTTAACTGCAAAAAGCACAGTTTAGTCAAAAGGATTCGGGTTTCGGGTTGCTGGCCGATACCCAATAACCCGAAACCTGTTAATCCCTTCACCCTTTTTTTTTTTTTTAATTAACCGGATTCGGGTTTCGGGTTAAAACCCGAAACCCAACACTATTCATCTTCCCCCAAACGAAAAGAGAAGGGGGCCAAAACCAGTGGCCCCTTCTCTCCTAAACGACGGCGGCGCAACCGCCGCCGCCGGCCGTAGGCGCGGTGGCAGGCCGCGGGGCGGCCACAAGGCGGGGCCGGAGGCCGGGGTCGGCCGCGGAGGCCGCGGGGTTCGGCCGCAGGGTGCGGCCGCAGCCCGCGGTCGCGGGCCGCAGGGGCGTCGGCCGGAGGCCGTGCTGCGGGCGCCATGGGTGGCGCGGCTGGCAGTGGCCGGGGTCGCCTAGCGGCGGGCCGCAGGCCATGGCGGCCAAAATTTTTTTTTTTTTTTCTTCTTCGCCCGCGGTGGCCATGGCGGCCACGGCGGGTTGCAGCCGCTGCCGGCTCGCCGGGGGGCGGGTCGCAGCGGCAGCCGGGGAGTCGGGCCGCTGGACAGTGGCCCTGTTGGCCACCAGTTGGACGGGGAGAGCCGCTGCCATGGCCGCCGCTCTCCCTTCCTTATTTTTCTTAAACAAAGGTGGAAGAAGGGGAAAACAAATGAAGGTTTTAGTCCCACATCGCCCAAATGAAACGATTTCATTTCTTTAAGTAATATGGGCAAAAAATTTCATTCCAAAAGAAGCTTTTAGTCCCACATCAGAAAGCCAAAAATCTTTTATATGTTTAAATAACATCGGGTTCCCAAGGCCTTTCGGTCAGCAGATTAAATAGGTATAATTTATTTTGAAATCCATCTGCTCTGATACCATTGATGGAATGATTAACTCAATGAATTATAAATCATACCTTGATTCGCTAAATCCATCTGGATTAAACTTTGAAATGCGTGCGCAGCTTCGATCACCGATGATCTGAACAAAGATTAGCGAGAGACCTTCTGGAGAGAGAGCTCTTAATACATGTATTAGAGAAGGGGTCTGACAGGCTATTTATAGCCCTCTCCAGGGACCAAACGCCGTGATTAGTTACACACGTGAAGAGTCACCCCCATCAAGGCAACCTTTCACTGCCGTGCAATTACCTTAATGCCCTTGTGATTATCAGGATTTACAAGTGACACTTGTCAAGATGTGGGTTCTAATTAAACGGGATCAAGGTTTAATTAAACGGGATCCAACAGTCCTCGGTTTTTCTCTTTATGGCAAAGCCACCGCGACACTGTGCCACCGGTCACAACCACCTCGCCGCTGGTCGCGCCTCCACAAGCCGTTGGTCGAGCCACCGCCAGGCCATCGGCCACCTCTTCCTCTCTTCTTCCTCTTCTCCTTTCCTCCATGTTGCTTGGCTCTCGGGATGAAGATCACTTGTTAAGCCATGCCCAAACTTGGGCCCACTTCAGCTATCTTGGGCCTTGTTGGGTCGTGCCTACCGTGGGCCCAACTTAGGCCCAGTTCAGCCATCTTAGACCCTGTTGGGTCGTGCCTACCGTGGGCCAAACTTAGGCCCAGTTTAGCCATCTTAGGCCTTGTTGGGTCGTGCCCATTATGGGCCAAACTTGGGCCATGACCAATGTGTGCCAAACTTGAGCCCAGATTAGCTATTTAGGCCCTGTTGGGTCGTGCCCATTATAGGCTAAACTTGGGCCAAGTTCAGCCATTTTAGGCCCTGTTGGGCCGTGCCCATTATGAGCCAAACTTGGGCCCGGTTCAGTCATTTTGTGCCCTATTGGACCGTTCCATTGTGGGCCAAAATTGGGCCCACTTCAGTCATTTTGGGCCCTGTTGGGCTATTCCCATTGTGAGCCAAGTTTCGGCTCAGCTCAATCATTTTGGGCCCTACTGGGCTGTGTCCATTGTGGGCCGAATTTAGGCCCTGTTCACCCATTGTGGGTTGTATCCATTGTGGGCTCGTTTATCTATTGTGGGCCTGTTTATTTGCTGTGGGCCCGTTCACCCGTCATGGGCCCATTCATCCGTTGTAGACCCGTTCACCCTTTGTGGGCCCATTTATCTATTGTTGGTCGCATTTCTTTTGGGCCTTGTTGGGCCCTATTCATCCATTATAGGCCGCATCTGTTCATTATGGACCAAATACATTGATTGATCTAGCTCGACCCAGGCCAAATATCTCTTTTTCAATTTTGGTCAAACCGGACTGAATAGGCCAAGCCTCTGATTGGACCTAACTAAGTGGATCAAGCTTAAAAGCTCAAATGGTCTTAGATTGTGTATCTCTTTCTCTCTTTAAGCAAGCCCATGTTCTGACTAGATCTAAACTTTTCCTTTGATGGTCTATCCGAAACATTCGGACCAAGCCCAAGATCAGGATCAGACCAAATCCAGACCCGAGCTGACATTCTCTCTCCTCCTTTTTGTTCCTTTAGACAAGCTCAGGGATCCTAATGCAAGCCATGTCTTTTTTGTAACTCGGATCCAAGTTGACCCAATTTGGAAATTTCGAGCCGCTCCGGTACCCGGGCAGTAGACCGGCCATTACTCCAGCCTCAGTTAGATTTAACCACTTTCGATCTTCACCTCTAACCCGTTGAATCCTCCTTGCTCGGATCGAACTGGTCTCGGTTGAATTCAAAGCAATAACGTTATTTTGTAATTTATATCTTAATAATTTATGATGCACTTTTAAGTACCTGTTCATTTTTGCATTGGCATTTTCTTGGTTGCACTTATCTATTGCAGATTTATAGTCACAATGTAAGGAAATAGGTGGTAAAGGTGACTTATCTACAGCAAGGTCTATTAGTAGATCTCTGAGCCACTCAGCCTCTGTGCTAGTGGTGTCTAAAGCTATCAGTTCAGACTCCATGGTATTTCTAAATATCAAGATTTGTTTGGTGGATTTTCAAGACACAGCCGCACCTCCTAGGAGAAAGACATATCCTGTGGTGGGTTTAACATCTAAGGTATCGCTGATCCAGTTAGCATCACTATAGCCTTATAGAACAACAGAAAATCTACTAAAATACAAACTATAGGACTTGGTACCCATAAGATACCTAAGGATCCTCACTAATGCTATCTAGTGATCTCTATTTGGATTAGTAGTATATCTACTAAGTCTATTTACAACATATGCTATGTCTGGCCTGGTGTAGTTTTCTAAAAATCCTAAGGAGCCTATGATTTGAGCATATAGGCTTTGAAGGATAGGAATTCCTAAGTTCTTCTTGAGGTGTGTAAAGGGATCAAAGGGAGTTGAGATAGGCTAACAATCGGAATAATTAAATTTATTGAGAATCTTGTCTACATAGTGAGTTTGGGATAACTCAATTCTATTTGCACTTCTAATTATATTGGTATTTAAAATTAAGTCAGCTTATCCCAAGTCTTTCATATCAAACTTATGACTTAAGAATTGCTTTGCTTCATCAACTATCTAAAGATCTGTTCCAAAGATCAGTATGTCATGTATATAAAGGCACAAGATTACAAATTTATTTCCAACTCTTTTATGGTATACACATTCGTCTGTATATTGATTTCAAATCTAAATGTTAGTATGGTTTTATCAAATTTCAAGTGTCATTGTTTGGGTGCTTGTTTAAGACCATAAAAAGATCTGACTAGTCTACAATCTTTATTTTCTTGGCCTGGGATTATAAATTTCTCTAGCTGGTCCATATAGATTTTTTCATTTAAGTCTCCATTTAGAAAAGTTGTTTTGATATCCATCTGATGAATTACTAATCTATGGATGAAGGCTAATGCTATAAGGACTGTAATAGTCGTAATCCTAGCTACATGTGCATAGATATCAAAGAAATCTATCCTAGGTCTCTGAGTAAAACTCTTGGCAACTAACTGATTATGCCCAAAGAATAACACGGCTATCGCAGTATATATTGGGGTGTCGATTCCATAGGGAGAAGGTAGAAACACTAAAAGAAACTACAAAACTAAGGAGAAATATTAAAGCAGTAAAATATGATATGAATATTTAAAAGTAAATTGACAATTAGATTGTAGTAGTAAAAAGATATGACCAGAATTAATGGCAGCAAAGCATCGGAAATTTTTCACTTGAATCAGGTAATTCCACTCTTATTTGATCCATTAGATAACTCAATTAGAAATCATAGCACCAGATTTTCTAATCGAAAGATATAGCATTACAATCAAAATATTTAGTGGTAATTCTAGAAAATCATTCTTCTCTTTTAAAACCAAGAATTGTTATCCTATTAGACTCAAATTTAAAGACAAAAATATATCCAATGACAATATTTCAGCAAAAAATCACACTAACTAGATAAACAATCAAATCTAGATATAATCAAGCACCTCAACAATTCTATAGAAAAAGATATGATTGGATCTATGAAAAGAATCAGTTCAAGATTATCCCAATACAAGAAAAGATCTATTGATGAGAGATGATAAATAAGAATTGTATCAACACGAGAATCTATTACAAAGATCAAATATGAATGAAACTACCATCATCCAAGCGAGTTCTTCCCTAGCTTCACCAAAGAATTAGCTCTCCATGAATTTCTGGCTCCTCTTGATGATTTCTTTATAATGCAGCCTTTTCTCTCCCAGAACAACATGCTCCTCCAAGTATATATATGGTTTTTGGGGCTAAAAACCCTAGGAAACATGACTTAGACATGACTTTACCCTCTAGCACCAACGTCAGCATGAAGTTTGGGAGGCTCTTTAGATCGCATCTAATCTCCAAATTTTACGTTCTTATAGTCATTAGAAATCCTTAGAAGTCTAGTTTCCAACAAAATTTGAATCATCTCAATTGGACTTATGTAGCTCCCGAAATCATCGAAATACTACACAAAGGTCTGATCAATCAGGGCCCAGGCTGGCGGTTTAAGGAAACCTAACTTTGCAACCTCATAACTTTCTCTCTGAAGATCCAATTGACCTGATTCTTGATGCATATGAAACCTCCACATGTCTACTTCATCCCCACCAAGTTTCATTTTATTCGGACTGCAATGGGATATTCAATCTCCTTAACTCCATTCCTACAATAAAATCACCAAAATCAATTAAGACTTGGACACTTTGTGAAGTAAAGCTTAGATTAAAAAAATATCATAAAAATACCCAAATCATGCTTAAGTCTTAACAATTTAGCCTAAAGTAGTAGTGTTAAAAGGTACATTTTCATGCACCTATCACACCTCCCAACCAGCTTATTGCTAGTCCCTAACAATTTAAGCGAAGAAAAAGAACGGACTATATCCAACCCAGTGTAAACAGCTTTTGCATGAGCTAAGCAATAATATTCAAGTATAACAAACAAAGTACTTGCAAGAGATCAACAATACTATCAAAATCAGTCCATCAAGAGCAACTCCTAGAATTCGTGTGTGTGTGTACTCTAAGTTGTAACTATCTAACCACCAACCCTGACACATACAATGTCGAGAACATTTCAAACAAAAGCTTCGACTCCATATCTCACAGGTATAATATTCGATAGTAGACTAGTGTAAAGGGTCTCTCTATGGAGTTGAGAAAGGGTGTTCATACAAATATATGAGAAGGCAAGTGTTCATGAACAAGCAACAAACAAGCATTGATCTTATGATAGGATCACCAACCAATGGGAACTCAATCATTCTTACCACAAACCCATTTAGGATCAAAAAGGTCAATAATAAAAGGTTGTAATGAGGCTAAAGTTAAGTAAAATAAAAATAATAAAAGGATGGATAAGAGAATTCAAAAGAACTTTCCAGTACATGCTAGAGGTCTTCACAAGATATAACATCAAACACAACTTCCACGAACCGCTTGTACCTTTCTTTTTTTTTTCTCTTCTTTTCTTTTTTTTTCACGCTAGTCATACCATTTGGTTGTATTAGGCTAAACATGTGGGTTATACAACCATGATACTTGGTTATTTCATCAACAACTTCATACTAGCATTTTGAACCTGTGACAAGCGGTTTAGGAACCAATAGAATCATTTTCAGAGTGGAGATTAGAGCCTGAGACATTTTCAAGGCCTGTGGTAATAGAAAGTTGAAGCTGCTGGTGGAGTTGATTTGTTTCTTTGTTTTTTTCTTTTCTTTTTCTTCTTCCTTTTTCTTTTTCTTTTTTTTCTTTTTTTTTTTAAACACAACCGTTGGTTGCAATCATGGAGTCCATTTCAGCAAACCTGCCAGCACCAATGAGAAACCACCACATTACATCCCCTTTCTTGTCTTCATTATTTGTGGACCAATATTTTGTTAGATTTTTATTAAATAATGATTAAAAGTTTTCATACTTAAAATATATATATTATATATATATGTTAATAAGGGAGTTTGGCTTGGTGGTTGGTGTGTTGTTTGGGTGGGGATGAGATAACAGGTTCGATTTCCATTCCCTCCTTTTTATTTCTATTACGTAAAGCTTGGTTTTCTTGTGCTCGTTGGGATGTTCCCTCCTTGTCCGAGCCGAGCTCGGTTCTCTTGTGCTCGTTGGGCCTGTGCTTGTCTGAGCCGAGGTTCACTGCAGCCGAGCTGGGCATGTGCTTGTCCGAGCCGAGGTTCTCTGCAGCCGAGCTGTGCCTGTGCTTGTCCGAGCGAAGGTTCTTTGCGCATGTGCTTGTGCTCGCTGGGCCCTGCCTCTGCTCGTCCGAGGTTCTGTGTGCCTGTGCTCGTCCGACCCACCTCAACTGAAGCGCGAAGAGCCGAGGCCGAGGTCGGACCACAGGTGTGATGAGCCCAGAGGAGCCGAGGTTGGACAACAGGTGCGATGAGCCAAGAGGCGCATGAGTCGTGCTTCGCACCCTTAGCACGAGGAGCCACGTCGCTTCCTCGATAGCACCTCTTCGCAACCGACCTCGCATCCGCTGGCCATACTCCCAGTATTTTTTTTTTTTAAACTTTCTTACCGGTTTTGACCGTTGGATCGGTTTTGGGTCGCGTCTGTCCCGAAGAAGTCTATAAATAGACCTCTTCGGATTAGACAGGAGAAATATAGAAAATTGAAAACGGAGAACTTCTATTCTTCCTGTTTGCTGTTTTTCTTTCAATTAACGGGCTTGCTGCATACTGATTCTGGGTTCGAAAGCTTCTTTGATCCGTGCAAATCATTGAGGCAGAAGGAACAGTGCGAGAGGCTGTTGTATCTCAGGAGTAGAACGCCATCCAAGCCTAGTGCACTGTAAGGCGGCGAAATCTACTTCAAGGAAAGTGACCAACATACCACGCCTCAGCATCTCGGGTTTCATTTTTCCACTTTCTCTATTTATTTTCTATAAGCCTATTTCTGCCTATTATTTGTTGAAGTAGAGTATTATAGATTTAAAATTTTCTGGGACAGTATTTTTCCAACATTCTTGAAGTAGATCCTCCTACATATAATAGGCTAGTACTTAGAGTTACCCCAATGGCCAATGCAAGTGACCCGGTTCCTCCTGAAAAATTTAATGAAAATAACTTTAAGCCTTGGAGACAGAAGATGGAAATCTTCTTAACCACACTTGGGTTATTTTCCATAATCTTTGACTCTCCTCCAAATGAGGAAGAGAATGAACCAGCTAGAACTTGTAATTTGGAGGAATTTAAGAAGAAAGACTACCTGTGTAGGGGAAGGATTCTGTCCTATCTTACTGATCCCCTTTTTGATGTCTACTGCACTTTTAAAACCTCCAAGGAGATTTGGGATGATCTTAATAAGAAATATGGTATCCAAGATGCCGGAATGGACAAGTATGCTGCTAGTCAATTCCTGTCTTATAAGATGGTTGACACCAAGCCCGTAGTTGACCAAGCCCATGAGTTAACAGTGATTTATCATGAGTTAGGCTTAAGGGGAATGGGAATAACTGAGAGCCTTCAAGTTGCTTGTACCATTGACAAGCTCCCACCTTCTTGGAAAGACTTTGGGTTATCCCTGAAACGTAAAACCGAGGATATGACAATGAAAACTCTATTGTCTGCCATTAGGATCCAAGAACAACACCTTGAGAAAGATAATGAGCAACTCATGAATCCTGAGCTTCTAACCAAGGTGAACTTTGTAGAAAGCCAAAATAAGACCCATAAGTTCAAGAACTCCAAATTTGAAAAGGGTGGACCTAGAAACAAAAGAAAACCTATGAAGCCAAAACACCATATCAATAAGAATGATCGGAAGCCGATTTGCTACAATTGTGGGAAACTCGGTCATATGGCTCGAGTATGCCGGATGAAGAAGAAGAAGTATCAGAACTATGAACATGCGCCTTCTCAACCTGCAAATCCACAAACCAACATGGTGCTATCCAATATTGGTCCTACTAGTACTGATGATCGGTATGTAACTTTAAGTCCAGAATTAAATTTGGCAATTTGCTCTACCGATTGGTTAGTGGATACAGGTGCGAATGTTCATATGTGTACTGATCATACCCTTTTTACTACTTATCAGGTCCGGAGTGGCCTAACAGTAACTATGGGGAACTCCACCTCGGCACGAGTGCTTGGAACTGGAAAAGTACTTCTAAGGCTTACGTCTGGGAATGTGCTTACACTATTTAATGTGTACCATGTGCCCGATGGAAGGAGGAATCTGATCAGTAGATCTCTTCTAAATAGGAGTGGTTATTCTTTGTTATTTCAATCTAAGAAAGTAATTATAACAAAGAATGGAACATTTGTAGGCAAAGGTTATGAGTGTGATGGCTTGTATGTAATAAATAATGTATCTTTGGATTTTCCTTCTGATAACAATAATAAAATTGTGCTTTCAATATGTTCTTCATCTCTTTGGCATGCTAGATTAGGACATGTGAATAATAATACTATTAAAAGAATGATTAGCTCTGGTTTATTATCTAATGTTTCATTAAATGAAAAGGAAAGGTGCCAAATTTGTGTTCAATCTAAACAACCTAGAAAACCATTTAAAATAGTAAATAGAAATTCAACTTTATTAGAATTAATACATTCAGATGTATGTGATCTAAATGGAACTTTGACTAAAGGGGGTAGAAGGTATTTCATTACCTTCATAGATGATTATTCTAAGTATTGTCAAGTTTATTTAATGAAATCTAAAGATGAAGCATTTGAGATGTTTAAGACTTATAAATCTTTAGTAGAAAATCAACTTGACAAGAGAATAAAGATTCTCAGGTCAGACAGAGGAGGAGAATACACCTCTAATGACTTGAATGAATTCTGTAGAGTTAATGGAATTCTACATGAAGTTACACCTCCCTATTCACCTCAGTCTAATGGAGTGGCTGAAAGGAAAAATAGGACTCTGCAAGATATGGTAAGATCTTTGCTTGCCAACTCAAGTTTACCTGAGGTTTGGTGGGGGGAAGCAATGCTTACTGCATGTTTCCTGCTTAATAGGGTTCTATTTAAAGGTTCTAACGAATCTCCTTATGAACTTTGGAAAGGAAGAAAACCTAACCTAAACTTTGTAAAAGTTTGGGGTTGTTTGGCTAAGGTTAATATTCCTTTAATCAAGAAAAGAAAATTAGGACCTAATACTTTTGATGCTGTGTTTCTTGGTTATTCTCTTAATAGTGTTACTTATAGGTTCTTAGTCATTAGTTCTGATATTAATGGCATAGAAAAGAATACTATAATTGAATCTAAAGATGCTTCTTTCTTTGAAGACATTTTTCCATTTAAGGATAAAATAGAAAAGCATGTAATAAATAGATCTAATGATGCATCTTGTAGTTCGCCATCTAATTCTCTAATTATTCCTAATAATGAAAATAAAAATGAACTTAATGATATTAATGAACTTGGTAAAGGGAAAAGAATTAGGAAAAAGAAAGATTTTGGATCTGATTTCTATACTTTTATGGTTGAAGATGATCCTAAAACTTATAAAGATGCTATGAACTCATTAGATTCTATATTTTGGAAGGAAGCTATTAATAGTGAAATGAATTCACTTATGACTAATAAAACATGGTTTTTAACTGACTTACCACCTGGTAGTAAGGCTATAGGTTGTAAATGGATATTTAAGAAGAAATTAAGACCTGATGGTTCTATTGAAAAATATAAAGCAAGATTAGTTGCTAAGGGCTTTTCTCAGAAAGAGGGTATTGACTACTTTGATACATATTCTCCTATAACTAGGATAACCACAATTCGTACTTTAATTGCACTGGCTTCAATCCATAATTTGATAATTTATCAAATGGATGTCAAGACTGCCTTCCTTCATGGTGATTTAGAGGAAGAGATCTATATGGATCAGCCAGAGGGATATGTGGCTCAAGGACAGGAAAGAAAAGTTTGTAGGTTAGTCAAATCCCTCTATGGTTTAAAACAAGCTCCTAAGCAATGGCATAGGAAATTTGATAAAATAATTGTTTCTTATGGCTTTAAAGCAAATGAATCAGATAAGTGCTTATATTCAAAGTTAGAAAATGATTCATGTATTATCTTGTGTTTATATGTTGATGATATTTTAATTTTTGGTACTGATATGAATATGGTGACTGATATCAAAACTTTCTTGTCTAATAATTTTGATATGAAAGATTTAGGTCAGGCAGAGATAATTCTTGGTAACAGGATTACCAGAATACCTGATGGTATAATCTTTGATCAATCACAATATATTGAGAAAATATTGAAGAAATTTGATAAGTACAACTGTAAACCAGTGAGTACACCTTATGAGCATGGTTTGAACTTGAAGTGCAATAAAGGTGATCCAGTGGCCCAAGAGAAATATGCTCAAATTATTGGGACACTGATGTATGTTGCAAATACAAGTAGACCTGACATTTCTTATGCTATAGGAAAGCTCAGTAGGTTTAATAGTTGCCCTAGTCTTAGTCACTGGGAAGCACTGGATAGAGTACTTAGATACTTGAGAGGTACCATGTATTATGGTTTACATTACTCAAGATTTCCCGCTGTACTTGAAGGATACAGTGATGCTAGTTGGATCACTGATTCAGTGAATCGAAAAGGAACTAGTGGATACATATTCATGTTGGGTGGTGCAGCTGTTGCTTGGAGATCATCCAAACAAACTGTGATCACAAGATCCACTATGGAGGCTGAGATTGTAGCCTTAGATTCTGCAAGTCAAGAAGCAGAATGGTTTAAGAATCTTATGTCTGAAATACCTATTATGGAAAAGCCTATACCTGCTATCTCTTTGTTATGTGATAATGAAGCTGCAATTAATACTTGTAGAAATACTGAGTATAACAAGAGAAACAGAAGACACATTAGTGTGAGACATAAGACTATTAGATACCTAATTAAAAATGGTATCATAACTTTGGAATTTGTTGGATCTAAAGATAACCTAGCAGATCCTTTAACTAAAGGACTGGCTAGAAGCAAAGTCATAGAAACATCAAAGGGGATGGGACTGAAACCCATAAGGAATCATTGACAATGGCAACCCAACCTTTTCTGACTGGAGATCCCAAGACGAAAGGTTCAACGGAAAAAACAAGTTGTTTAATGATTAGTTAGCACTATTATAAAATGACTTTATGTCATTTGGTCTCTCCTTGTGATGTGAGTGCTAAATACAGCAGAGGTATACGGAAGAGTTTAAAACTCTGAATGAGTCCGAGTTTATGGCAAGGTGCTGTGCTGCGAGCACCCTTGGAGGACTCACCTATGTGAGTGTGACTGTGTGGCCGCAGTCTATGGGGATAAGGGTTTAACCCCTAGAGCACTCATGAAACTGAGATATTGGTGCATAAGGCCAGAAAAAGCACCACCTATAATGAACCCAGTATTTGCATTTGTCATGGGTGAAGTATATAGAAATCTGAACCAAAGGATTTGGTTCAAAGCTTTTTAGCTACCACTATACCTTTCAGATGAAAATATACTTTCACTAGGTAAAGATTCAAAGCCGCAAGCTACCTTTATTGAAGTCGTGACATAAACAAGCCCGATTTGACTATTTTTTATTTTTGAAAACATTTTAATCAGGTGGGGGAATGTTAGATTTTTATTAAATAATGATTAAAAGTTTTCATACTTAAAATATATATATTATATATATATGTTAATAAGGGAGTTTGGCTTGGTGGTTGGTGTGTTGTTTGGGTGGGGATGAGATAACAGGTTCGATTCCCATTCCCTCCTTTTTATTTCTATTACGTAAAGCTTGGTTTTCTTGTGCTCGTTGGGATGTTCCCTCCTTGTCCGAGCCGAGCTCGGTTCTCTTGTGCTCGTTGGGCCTGTGCTTGTCCGAGCCGAGGTTCTCTGCAGCCGAGCTGGGCATGTGCTTGTCCGAGCCGAGGTTCTCTGCAGCCGAGCTGTGCCTGTGCTTGTCCGAGCGAAGGTTCTTTGCGCATGTGCTTGTGCTCGCTGGGCCCTGCCCCTGCTCGTCCGAGGTTCTGTGTGCCTGTGCTCGTCCGACCCACCTCAACTGAAGCGCGAAGAGCCGAGGCCGAGGTCGGACCACAGGTGTGATGAGCCCAGAGGAGCCGAGGTCGGACAACAGGCGCGATGAGCCAAGAGGCGCATGAGTCGTGCTTCGCACCCTTAGCACGAGGAGCCACGTCGCTTCCTCGATAGCACCTCTTCGCAACCGACCTCGCATCCGCTGGCCATACTCCCAGTGTTTTTTTTTTTTTTTTAAACTTTCTTACCGGTTTTGACCGTTGGATCGGTTTTGGGTCGCGTCTGTCCTGAAGAAGTCTATAAATAGACCTCTTCAGATTAGACAGGAGAAATATAGAAAATTGAAAACGGAGAACTTCTATTCTTCCTGTTTGCTGTTTTTCTTTCAATCAACGGGCTTGCTGCATACTGATTCTGGGTTCGAAAGCTTCTTTGATCCGTGCAAATCATTGAGGCAGAAGGAACAGTGCGAGAGGCTGTTGTATCTCAGGAGTAGAACGCCATCCAAGCCTAGTGCACTGTAAGGCGGCGAAATCTACTTCAAGGAAAGTGACCAACATACCACGCCTCAGCATCTCGGGTTCCATTTTTCCACTTTCTCTATTTATTTTCTATAAGCCTATTTCTGCCTATTATTTGTTGAAGTAGAGTATTATAGATTTAAAATTTTCTGGGACAATATTTTCCCAACATATTTATCATCCTTAGCATGTACTTGAAAGTAAAAAGTAGGAAAGATATAATAATTTAGGTTCAACTCCAATGTGGAGGGGGGTAAGGATATATGGGTTTACAAAGGAAAGAGTTCTTTTTTTTTCTGGCTCAAAATTGTCACACCCCAAATCCGGATCATAACACGGCCGTGCTATTGCAATCTTATGCACACAATAACACGAAGCCACTTAAAATTTCATAATAAAAATAAATAGTTTCATTTACTAATGTCATAACATTATTCATGAAGTTGGAGCAGTACAGAGCTTCTAAAATTTGATTATTATATAACATTTTCAGTTACCCCAACCCTGAATAACACCAAGCTCCCTGCTCCTAGTAGTCTTATTTCTCTATAGAAAAAGAAGATAAAAAGATATGAGCTACACAGCTCAGTAAGTAACCAAGTACTATCTTATTGGATCAAGCATAATTATGCTAATGCAGTATTTAAGAAGCTAACAGTTATGGTAAAATAAAGCATTTTATAGATGATATACACAAATCAGGTCATAAAGCAATGCAGGTTCTATCAATGAAAGTTCATAAATATAAATATGCATCATATAAAATTCTTGCCATTATTCATGCTTTGAAATCCGTACTTATCATAATTCATGCTTTGAAATCCGTACTTATCATAATTCATGCTTAAAATCCGTACTTGTCATAATTCATGCTTTGAAATTCATACTCTTAGATAATAGTGCAGCTATGGTCACTATTATTACCCATGACAGGGCCATAATCTTTACTAACTATTATTCCCCGTTGGCAGGGTCTAAGCCAAGCAATTATAACCCGCTGGCGAGGGCCGTATGTCGAGCTACTATAACTCGCTGGCGAGGGCCATAATCTTTGCCAACAATTATTTTTCGTTGGCAGGGTCTACACCAAGCTACTATAACCCACTAGCGAGGGCCGTATGCTGAGCTATTATAACCCGCTAGCAAGGGTCGTCTGCCGAGCTATTATAACCCGATGGCGAGGGCCGTACATAGCAATCTGAGAGTTTCTAAATTATTATTCTTTTTCTTTCATAAATCATAATCATCATAAATAGGTTGGAAAATGATAAATGGCATCATATAATTTAAAATGCATAAACATGCCTCAAATATCATTTTTCATGCAGTCTAACATAATCATAATTTCATAACTCATACAATATTAAATATTCATGAAGGATGCCCTTTAATCAAATTCATGAATCATATGCAATCATATACTTGATCCTAATTTTGAGAAAATATATCATATCAAATACAATTTCATAATTTCATACTTACAATTAAACAGTAAATTGAAAATCAATAAGATGGTGCCAGGGTTACTTACCGCAATTTGCTTTCCAATTTCTTACGTCTGGGTGACAATTCCTTGATTACCTAAATAAATCACATAGGGGTCACATTAATCCCTATTTATTTCATAATTTTCTAATCATGAATTTACTTGCTTGGATCTTAAATCCAATTTACTTAATTTAGAGCCCTTGACCTCGATTTAGAACTCAATTGGGTTCACGTAGGTCAATTGGGTCTTTATTTAAAGAATTGGGCTCGGTTCCTGATTGGGTCTAGCCCTATCGGATCAGTTTGATCTTCTGATTAGGTTATTGGGCTCAATTTCAAGTCCAATTAGGTTTAATTTTGGTCCAGGGTCAATGTGGCTCATTTAGGCTTGAGTCAGGGTCAGCCCAAAGTCAATTTGGTCTCAATTTAGTTAAACTGGTTTTGAATTGGGCTTGATTCATATTCAATTTGGGTCTGCTGAGACTAACTCAGCTTAATTGGGTTCGGACCCAACTCAATTGGGCTTAATTTCGCTCGGATTTAATCCAATTTATAGTTTGGGCTCGTCCGGACTTAGTCCAATCTGATTGGGCTCAGTTTTAGTCAAATTTGGCTAATCCATTTTTTCTTTTCTTTTATTTGGGCCTAACAGGTTCGGACCCGAACTTGGATCCGACCCGTTAGGTCGGACCCGTTAAGGGTCTTTTTTTTCTTTTCTTTTCTTTTTTTTTTTCTGATACCAAATGTCACGCCCTCGCCTGCGTGAGGCACTTGAGGCACCTAGTGCCCACGTGGGGGCCACATGAGGCACCTAGTGCCCACGTGGGGGCCACATGAGGGGGAACACGGGGCTCCCCTGCCAGATATTGTCCGGTTCTGGAGCTTCACGCAAGCGTCCTTCACCCCTTCCTGATTTTATTTTTCTTCCAAAACGCGTCTGCAGGATTAGGAGACACCCGTCTCACATGCCCAGGCTCTGAAACGAGTCTTTTCGATGTGGGACTATTGGGCCTCACACCCTTTCCACCATCGGATAAGAGTCGTCCTCGGCTCTGATAAAAATGCTTCTAATGGATAAAACATGGGTTAGCTTGAAAGGCTCAAACATTCATCCTAAATTGACCTTCATCATCTCCTAAGTATAATCAACCAATATACCACAAATTGTGTAGTAAAAATTTCCAATAGAGCAACCAATTCAAAAAAATCAATGAACGCATGCCACAAGTCTCTGAACATGATGAACTCTCTCTCTCTAATGCTCACCAATGCGTAAATACTTAAGTTTGAGAGTTCTCTAATTGTATGCATTGAACATCCATCAAACCACAAGGCTTAGATGCGTGCATAAAAAAAAGAATTCTAAAGGTGTCTTAATAGTGTGACTAAGATAGAAAATTGACTCCAGCAAAAATACTCTGTAATCATTTGTTTTTTTTTAAAGCAAATTCATGCAAAAACACATACACATGGGCTGCCCTCCCCCAACTAAAACATGACATTGTCCTCAATGTATGGAAATAAAAGCATAGGAAACAAAATAGGATAGAGGTCACCTGATTAGCGGAACACAAATCCATGGTAAAAACAGGAAGCTGGCAAACCTGAAAATTAAACTAAGGAAACCAAACGAAATAAAACAAGACAAGCAAAAACAAAAACTGAAACAAAGACAAAATAAAGAAAAACAAAAAGAAACAAGGAAAAAGAGAAACGTACCTACATGGGCATAGCATCACTGTTCGTAGATGGGGTCCATGAGAAGAATATCTTCCTCTACCTCTTTCTCAAGGATCGGCTTGAGTCTCTGGCCATTTACCTTAAACACCTGACCATCTCTAGGATCTTCTATCTCTACCGCTCCATTCTCAAATGCATGCTTTACCACAAAAGGACCAGTCCACCTAGATTGTAATTTACCAGGGTGTTTATGAAGCCTAGAATCATATAAGTATACTCGTTGATTAGGTGCAAACATTTTTCTAAGGATATTTCTATCATGAAATGCCTTCATCTTAGCCTTGTAAATTCTAGAATTTTCATAAACTTCATTTCGCAACTCTTCTAACTCGGTCATCTGGAACTTCCTAAGCTTACCGGCTTCAAGTAAATTAAAGTTAAAGTTCTTAATAGCCCAATAGGCTCTATGTTCTAGCTCTACCGGTAGGTGGCAAGGTTTACCAAAAACAAGCCTATAAGGTGACATGCCTAAGGGGGTCTTGAAAGCTGTATGGTATACCCAAAGCGCATCAGTTAATCACAATGACCAATCCTTTCGGTCGGGGTTAACCGTTTTCTCTAAAATATGCTTAATCTCTCTATTAGCAAGCTCTACCTGCCCACTTGTTTGAGGATGGTAAGCTGTAGAAATCTTATGCACCACTCCATCTTCCTCATCAATGCTTCAAAGAAACGGTTACAAAAATGTGTACCCCCATCACTAATGATAACATATGGTGTACCAAAACGAGACAACACATTTTTCTTTAGAAATTTAATTACCATCTTATTGTCATTGTTCCTACAAGTTGCAGCCTCTACCCATTTGGACACATAATCTACTGCAACAATAATATATGGATAACCAAAAGAAGGAGGAAAGGGTCCCATAAAATCTATACCCCAGCAATCAAAAATTTCTATCACTAAAATTGGATTCAAAGGCATCATATTACGACAGGACAAAGCTCTTAATTTTTGACATATCTCACAAGAATGATAGTAAACATTTGTGTCTCGAAACAATGATGGCCAATAAAATCCACACTGCAAAATTTTTGCAGCAGTTTTCTTTATAGAGAAATGGCCTCCACAAGCTTGGGAATGACAGAATTCTAATACACTTGCTATCTCATCATCTGGGACACATCTCCTCATAATTTGGTCAGGATAGTACTTAAAAAGATGTGGATCATCCCAATAAAAAAAATGTACCTCTGTTAAGAACTTTTGTTTATCCTGTGCATTCCAGTTTGATGGCATCTCACCTGTTACCAAATAATTGACAATATGTGCAAACCACAGCATGGAGGTGATAGAAAATAAATATTCATCTGAAAAATCATCACGGATCGGTGGTGTATCTATAGTACCCTCAAACATTAGCCTTAAGAGGTGATCAGCCACCCCATTCTCTATACCCTTCTTGTCCTTGATGGTTAGATTAAATTCTTGCAAAAGCAAGATCCACCTAATTAATCGCGCCTTAGCATCCTTCTTTGCGAGAAGATACTTAAGGGCTGCATGATCTATAAAAATTATAATAGGCGAGCCAATCAAATAAGCACGGAATTTATCTAATGCAAATACTACAGCTAGTAGTTCTTTTTCAGTAGCAGAATAATTCATTTGAGCACTATTTAAAGTCCTACTAGCATAATAAATGACAAAGGGCTTTTCCTCTCTCCGTTGACCTAAGACAGCCCCTACTGCGTAGTCACTTGCATCACACATAATTTCAAAAGGTAAACTCCAATCTGGTGACTACATTATGGGAGCCGAAGTGAGCTTCCCAATGAGCATTTGGAATGCCCCTTGGCACTCTTGTGTCCACTCAAATGGGGTATCCTTAACTAGAAGGTTACACAATGGTCTAGATATGGCAGAAAAATTCTGGATAAACCTCCTATAGAAACCAGCATGACCAAGGAATGATCTAACATCCTTCACAGTCTTAGGTGTGGGCAACTTAGAGATCAACTCAATTTTGGATTGATCAACCTCTATTCCCCTAAAGAAAACAATATGGCCCAAAACAATACCCGAAGGCACCATAAAATGGCATTTCTCCCAATTCAATACAAGACCTTTTTCTTTGCAACGAGCTAGAACCCTTTTTAAATTAAACAAACATACATCAAAGGAGTCACCAAAAACAGTCAAGTCATCCATAAACACCTCCATGCAATTCTCAACCATATCACTAAAAATACTCATCATGCACCTTTGAAAGGTAGCTGGAGCATTACACAAACCAAATGGCATACGACGAAATGCATAAGTTCCAAAAGGACATGTAAAAGTGGTCTTATCCTGGTCCTCTAAAGCAATTTCAATTTGATAATAACCAGAATAACCATCTAAAAAACAATAAAAGGGATGACCAGCTACACGCTCTAAGATTTGGTCGATGAATGGAAGGAAAAATGATCTTTGCGAGTTGCAGCATTTAACTTCCTATAATCAATGCACATGCGCCAACCAGTTACTGCTTTGGTCGGGACAAATTCTCCTACATCATTCTTCACAACTGTAACACCTGACTTTTTAGGAACTACCTGCGTAGGACTAACCCACTTGATATCGGCAATCGGATAAATAATACCTGCATCTAACAGTTTTAAGACTTCATTTTTCACAACTTCTTTCATAGTAGGGTTTAGCCTACGTTGGGGGTCTCTACGAGGGTTAGCTCCCTCCTCCAAGTGAATCCTATGAGAACAAATTAAAGGGCTAATGCCTTTAATGTCGGCCATAGTCCATTCGAGTGCAGATTTATGCTCATTCAAAGTTGTGAGTAATTTTTCACCTTGTGATGCACTTAAGTCAGAAGAAATTATTACATGAAAGGTATCACTTGGACCAAGAAATGCATGTTTCAAACCCTTAGGCAGTGGCTTTAACTCGACTTTTGGGGCTTCAATGGTAGATGGCTTCGGTTGTTCTCGCATCAAGGGCAGCTCCTCAAATCTTGGTTGCCATGTCCTCGTCCCATAATCCCGAGATGAATAAAAAACAGCACAAATATTAGTAACATCATTAGAGTCAAATGTGCTCTCAAACCCAAAATTAATAAGAAAATGTTTTCCCGACAACGGCACCAAAATTTGATTACGCCCAAAGAATAATGCGACTATCGCAGTATATATTGGGGTGTCAATTCCACAAGAAGAAGGTAGAAACACTAAAAGAAACTACAAAACTAAGGAGAAATATCAAAGCAGTAAAATGTGATGTGAATGTTTAAAAGTAAATTGACAATTAGATTGTAGTAGTAAAAAGATATGACCAGAATCAATGGCAGCAAAGCATCGGGAATTTCTCACTTGAATCAGGTAATTCCATTCATATTTGATCTATTGGATAACTCAATTAAAGATCATAGCACCAGATTCTCTAATCGGAAGATATAGCATTACAATCAAAATATTTAGTGGTAATTCTAGAAAATCATTCTTTTCTTTTAAAACCAAGGATTGTTATCCTATTAGACTCAGATTCAAAGACAAAAATATACCCAATGGCAATATTTCAGCAAAAAATCACACTAACTAGATAAACAATCAAATTTAGATATAATCAAGCACCTGAACAATTCTATAGAAAAAGATATGACTGAATCTATGAAAAGAATCAGTTCAAGATTATCCCAACACAAAAAAAAATATCTATTGATGAGAGATGATCAATAAGAATTGTATCAACATGAGAATCTATTACATAGATCAAATATAAATGAAACTACCATCATCCAAGCGAGTTCATCCCTAGCTTTACTAAAGAATTAGCTCTCCATGAATTTGTGGCTCCTCTGGCATAAGTGTGTTTATCAGGTAAGTTTGGTGACACTCATCGTCCTCCTGTGGCTGTTTGCTTATGTGGAAAATATTGACCTCAAGGGTCATATACCCAAAGGACAACTTCATCAACCCATTCTTGCAATTAATAAGAGCATTAGCAGTAGCAAGAAAATGTCTACCTAAAATAATGGGAATTTTTGATTCAGAAATAACAATAGAGTGTGTGTCTAGAATCAAAAAATCAATAGGATAGTAAAATTTATCAACTTGAATCAATACATCCTCAACTATCCCCCTTGGTATCTTTACTGATCGATCAGCTAACTGTAAGACCACAGAGGTGGGTTTGATCTCTCCTAATCTCAATTGCAAGTAAATAGAATAAGGCATGAGATTAACACTAGCTCCCAAATCAAGTAAGGCCTGTGCAAACTCATGATTCCCAATAATACAAGAAATTGTGGGATATCCTGGGTCCTTATACTTTGGTGGGATTCTCTGCTCAATCAAAGCACTTACTTGTTCTGTCAGAAAAGCTGTTTTCTTAACATGGTGTTTTCTTTTTACAATGCACAAATCTTTAAGGACCTTTGCATAAGTTGGAACCTGTTTTATTACATGTAACAAAGGAAGATTAATTTTCACTTACCTTAGGTTCTCTAGGATCTCGCCACTATGGTCCATAACTCTTGAGGTAGACTTGAGAGCTTGAGGAAAGAGCACTCTAACTGAACTCTTCACTATCTCTTCCTCTCTTGGAACATCAACTACATCAGTACTCAATTTCTCTTGTGTGTCCTTAGGCTTGGGAACCCCTTCTATAACCTTACTACTTCGAGTAGTTATGGAATTAACCTCCTTAAGATCTTATCTATCAGGGTTAGAAGTTTGTGCCATATGCTGACCTTGGGGATTCGGTTGAGCTTGGGATGGAAATTTTCCTCGCTCATTTACGGTTAAAGCACTAATCAACTCAGACACTTGACTTCTAATCTCTTTATTTTCCTCAACCACCTGAGTAATCATTGATTCAAACTTCTGGTTTGTCTTATTCTGAGCCTCAATAAAAGCATGTAATGTGTCCTCTAAAGGATTTCTAGAAGATGGGGCATGGTATGGAGGTGTAGAATAAGCTCTAGGCAACTGTGGTTGTGCAGGATGTTGCGGGTCAGATTTCCAACTAAAGTTAGGATGGTTCCTCCAACCAGGATTATAGGTATCTGAAAAGGGTGTAAAAGGCTTCTTGTACATACCTAGGACATTACAATGTTCCTCATACACACCCCTCATTTCAGCAAATGTGGGACAATCTTGAGCTAGGTGATCCACTCCACCACACACAAAACAGGATCCATGAGACTCAACACGAGAAATAGTATGTGTAACCTTTGCATCCTTCGTTCTTAAGGCCTCTAACTTCCCAGTCAGAATCTCTACCCAGGCCTTTAGATTATCCTCCTCTCTAAGATGGTAAATTCCTCCACTAGAAGGAGTAGATGTAGGTCGTCACCTACTAGTACTATCAGTCGCACTAGGTCCTGTCCAAGTATGAGCTTTCTCAGCTAGGTCATTCAGGTATTCTATGACCTCATCCGGATCTTTCTGCAAGAACTCACCGTTACACATTATCTCTACAAATTAGAGCTCTCTAGGTGTAAGTCCCTCATAAAAGTAACTAACTAAACGCCAACTCTCATAGCCGTGATGAGGACACAATTTCAACAAGTCTTTAAACCTCTCCCACACCTGATACAAAGTCTCACCATCCTTTTGTGCAAAGGTTGAAATCTATCTCTTCAAACCACTGATCTTATGGTGGGGAAAGTATTTGTTAAAGAAAACCTGTGTCATCTCATCCCAAGATCCTATTGATCGCGGTCTCAGTGAATACAACCAACTTTTCGCTCTATCTTTCAGAGAAAATGGAAAAAACTTAAGTCTAACTGCATCTATTGTACCGAGTTGACTATGAAAAGTCACCATTACCTCCTCAAACTCTCTAATGTGCATGTAAGGATTTTCATTCTCTAAACCATGAAAGGTAGGAAGTAAATGTATCATTCCTGGTTTACAATCCTGTTGTGGAACAATGGGTGGAAACATAATGCATGACGGTGTGGCTGTGCGTGTAAGATGGAGATAGTCCCAGAGAGTCCTAATGGGCTGATCTTCATGATTGCTCATGGTGTTAGAATTAGATGGCGTATCAGGCAAATTCACAAAAAAAGTGTTAGGTTCTAATTCCAGTCTTTTTGCAAATCTACCTAACTCGTCTCTATGCCTACGCATGCAACACAAAATATATGTATATTATTTTTTATTTTTTTTTGCACAATCAAATCAAAACTATGAATGAAATAAACTGAAGACAAAAAGTAAGAGGAAAAAAAAAAAGAAGAAGGAACGAGGTTACCGCTTTGACGAATTAATACAGCAAACCTATTCCTTGAAGTGTTTCTTGTACCGTTCTCCCCGGCAACAGCGCCAAAATTTGATTACGCCCAAAGAATAACGCGGCTATCGCAGTATATATTCGGGTGTCGATTCCACAGGGAGAAGGTAGAAATACTAAAAGAAACTACAAAACTAATAAGAAATATCAAAGCAGTAAAATGTGATGTGAATGTTTAAAAGCAAATTGACAATTAGATTGTAGTAGTAAAAAGATATGACCAGAATTAATGGCAGCAAAGCATCGAAAATTTCTCACTTGAATCAGGTAATTCCATTCATATTTGATCCATTGTGTTGCCCAAGGTGACAACCCAAGAGGGAGGGTGAATTGGGTTTTCTAAAAAATTATGTTCCCTAATTTACTTTGAATTGAATGCAGCGGAATGATAAGATGTTATTTACTTTAGCTCTAGGCAATTACAAGTAAAGCAGTTGAAAATTAAGTTAGAGCAATTATAATCTATGTGAATGGTAAGAATGGAGTGGAAGCTAAGCAAGTTCTAAACAATCACTTATAAATCAATAGGAAACAAAGCTAGAGTTATTACACAATCAAGTATGAATGTAAGGCATAAAACACAAGAGATAAGGCATCACAAATACCAAGATGTATAGTGGTTCGGTGCACCTCAGCACCTACATCCACTCTCCAAGATCTCTTGGAAATTTCACTATAATCCCTCAGATTATAGTCGGTTGTTTTACAAGCTCACAACCTAACTTGTTGTTTTTACGAGATCACAACGAACTCGGTCGGTTTTCACAGGCACACTGACTAGAACCATCCGATTATTTTTTGGGTTCACAATCAAACCCAGTTGGTTTTTTCCGGTTCACCAACTATAACCTTACACCTGGTTTTTCCTTTGGCTCACTAACAAACCTTAACCCTTTGATTCAATCCCTTGATTGAATCAAGTTACAAGATATTAGAACAAGAGTTTAAAGCAAATACAAGCTTCTTAAACAAGCAGATATAGCAAATATAAATAAGTAGAGTAAAGAAAAGAAGCCCTCAAACAAATTTTGTAGATGAAGAAACTTGGCTTCTTCTTTACTTAACCCTCTTCTGATTTCGCACGAGGTAGAGGATCACTGAGGCAGCACACAGTTGGAGAGGAAGCTTTAGGATTCACTCGGATGCTCTTCTTCTCTCTCTTTTGCTTTGAATGGCCCTTTTGTGCTTTTGGAAGGTTTTTCTTGAAATCTCTTTGAAATCTCTTCCCTATGTGTTCTCTCCCACTTTCTTAACTTTTCCTCTAGCTCTCCCCTTGATTTTATAGCTTTGGATGGCGTGGGAACAAAGATCTAGCCATTAGAGACAAAAATAGAGCCGTTGGAGTTGAGAAAAAAACTAGCTGTTATGCCTCCCAGCGTGTTCGAGTCGACTCGGCTGAAGTAGGAGTCGACTCGTGAATAAGAGTCTGCCGGCACTGTAGCTGGGAGTCGACTCGAGCACTGTAGCGCTGAAATAGGAGTCGACTCGAGCACTGTAGCGCTGAAAATCAATTCTCTATCTTTTTGTCTGTTCTCAGTCGGAGTCGACTCGCAGAGTTCCGGAGTCGACTCGAGCACTGTTCCTTGAAACTCCAGAGTTTCAGAGTCGACTCTGAACTTTCAGGAGTCGACTCGAGGACAATTCTTTTGAGTTTTTCTTTAGAATTGTCCCTCCAACTTGAATCCTTTGAACTTGAACTTTGGGCCAATGAAGTGTAGCTTTCTTTCAACTTTTCTTGAGAGCTTTTGAGACCTTCTTGTATTTTTCCAATTTGCTATGTTCCTTGCAAAACAAATTATCTTTCTTCTTGCAACACAAACATTAGTAATTATACTTTCAAGGTTTTGTGATCATCAAAATCAATCTTTGGGTCATCACATTGGATAACTCAATTAGAGATCATAGCATCAGATTCTCTAATCGAAAGATATAGCATTACAATCAAAATATTTAGTGGTAATTCTAAAAAATTATTCTTCTCTTTTAAAACCAAGAATTGTTATCCTATTAGACTCAGATTCAAAGACAAAAATATACCCAATGGCAATATTTCAGCAAAAAATCACACTAACTAGATAAACAATCAAATCTAGATATAATCAAGCATCTCAACAATTCTATAAAAAAAGACATGGCTGAATCTATGAAAAGAATCAGTTCAAGATTATCCCAACACAAGAAAAGATCTATTGATGAGAGATGATAAGCAAGAATTGTATCAACATGAGAATCTATTACATAGATCAAATATGAATGAAACTACCATCATCCAAGCGAGTTCATCCCTAGCTTCACTAAAGAATTAGCTCTCCATGAATTTCTAGCTCCTCTTGATGATTTCTTTATAATACAACCTTTTTTCTCCTAGAACGGCGTGCTCCTCCAAGTATATATATAGTTTTTGGGGCTAAAAATTTTAGGAAACATGACTTAGACACGTTTGCATGCGTTTTCCTGACTTTATCCTCGAGCACCAACATCAGCATGAAGTTCGGGAGGCTCTCCAGATCGCATCTGATCTCCAAATTTCACGTTCTTATAGTCATTAGAAAGCCTGGAAGTCTAGTTTCCAACAAAATTTGAATCATCTCAATTGAATTTCTGTAGCTCCCGAAATCATCAAAATACTACATAAAGGTATGATCTGTCAAGGCCTAGGTTGGCGGTTTAGGGAAACCTAACTTTGCAACCTCATAACTTTCTCTCTGGAGCTCCAATTGATCTGATTCTTGACGCATATGAAACCTTCACATGTCTACTTCATCCCCATCAAGTTTCATTTCATTCAGACTGCAATGAAATATTCAATCTTCTTAATTTCATTTCTATAATAAAATCACCAAAATCAATTAAGACTTGGACACTTTGTGAAGTAAAGCTCATATTAGAAAAATATCATAAGAATACCCAAATCATGCTTAAGTCTTAACAATTTAGCCTAAAATGGTAGTGTTAAAAGGTACATTTTCATGCACCTATCACTAGCCTAGCCTTAAATTTATCTACAGAGCCATCAGGCCTAAGTTTCTTCTTAAAGATCCATTTGCACCCTATAGTTTTACAGCCAAAAGGAATATCAGTCAATACCCAAGTATTATTTTGAATAATTGACTACATCTCATTGTCTACAGCTTTCCTCCAAAAAAGTGAATCCAAGGATTTCATTACATCCTCAAAAGTAGTTGGAGAGTCCTCTATAAGAAAGATATAGAAGTCATCTCCAAATATTTTCTCTGCCCTGGATCTCTTACTCCTCCTAGGTTCTACTTCTACTTCTATTTTTCTTATCCTTATTCTACTAGAGCTACTAGCTATACCACTATCTACTCTAGTCCTAAGCAGAAAGGTATCTTCAAAATATGTTACATCTCTGGCTTCTATGATAGTGTTGTTACTAATATCACTTTTCTCTGAATTAATCACCAGAAATCTATTGGCATTACTATTGGTTGCATATCTATGAATATGACATCCACTGTTTTAGGCCCTATTTTCTTTCTCTTAAAATTAGGTATTTTCACTTTTGCCAAGCACCCCCACACTTTCAAATAGCTTAAGATTAGATTTTCTATATTTCCAAACTTCATATGGGTTATAGATCATTATTTTTGGAGGAAATCCTATTAAGGATATAATAGGCTGAAACTAGAGCTCCCCTCCCACAAATTCTATGGTACTCCTGAGCTTATAAGCATGGAGTTAACCATATCCATTAAAGTCCTATTCTTTCTTTCTGTTACTCCATTTGATTGGGAAGAATAGGGAGCAGTCACTTCATGAATGATTTCATGATCTTTACAAAATTAAGTTATATCATTAGATGTATATTCACCTCCCCGATCTGATTTAAGAATTTTAATTTTCTTTTCCTGTTGGTTCTCAGCTTCGATCTTAAAAATCTTAAATTTGCTAAGTACTTCATCCTTAGTTTTAATTAGGTAAATGTAACAGAACTTGGACAGATCATCTATAAAGGTCACAAAGTATCTGTTATTTCTTCTAGAAATTCTACCAGAGTCACAAACATCACTGTGCATCAACTCTAATAGATCTGAATCCCTATTAACAGATTTAAAAAGCTTCCTAGGGAGTTTGGCTTCTACACAAGTTTCACATTTCTCATGGTTCTTAAGATCACTTTTTGGTATTAAATTTAGATTTATTAGTTGCTTAATTGTATTATAATTTATATGACCTAATCTACCATGCCAAATAGAAGGAGGTTCTATATTCATGATCAAAAAAATTTTATTAATTGAAGGAACTATTATATTCAACTTAAACAATCCTTCATTAAGAATTCTTTTCCAATAAACATTACATCATGAGAAATTATAACTTTATTATGCTCAAAAACAAGACGATAGCCTTGCTGGACAAGCAAGGAACTACTAATTAGGTTTCTTCTAACGACCGAAATATGTTGGACGCCATGCAGGGACAGGATTTTTTCAGAAGTAAGCTTTAAGTCTATACATCCCACTCCTAGCACATGCGCCTCCAAGCTGTTTGTCATGATTACAGCTCCTCCACTTAAGATCTGGTAAGAAGAAAATCAGGAGCGATGCGAACAAATGTGAATACCAGCTCCGGTATCAATCCACTAATCAAGTGCTTGTAAAATCATGTTAACTGCAGAAGTGAAAGAAACAGACCTGAAAGTAGTCTTAGAGGAGCCAGCGCTGTAAGTCACCATGTTGACTTGAGTACTGGTTGTGTGTGATCCTTTTTTCTTAGATTGAATAGGTGCGGTCTTCTTATAGAAGCACCGGGGAGCCAAATGGTTGGTCCGACCACACACATAACCGAAACAAACACCACCTTCCTTTTTCTTCTTCTGCTCTTGGGATTGGATAGATTTTTCATTGTAGTGGTTAGGATTTCTCGGGTTGTAGAGCTTCTTTTTGTAATGCTAATTTTTGAAGGATCGGTTCTGATTTTTCCTAGGTGGGGCCTCTCATTATAAGCATTATTTTGGTATTTAGTAGAAGTTTTACTCCTGAGCCTATGTTGCTCTTCAATTCTAATCGAGTTCAAAATTTGGGTTAGGGTGAGACCTTCTTGGGTATGGCTCAGAGTCTTAGCGAAATCAGACTAAAAATTAGGTAGTTTGTCTATCAGACAGGCCACCAAAAATGATTCATCCAAATTGGTTCCATTAGCCCTAAGTTGGTAGATCAGAATTTCAAAATCATGGATTTGGTCATTCATTGGCTTTGAGTTCACCATCCTAAAGTTATTGAAGTCGGAGGACTTGACCTCTTCTCCAACATTACCAAGACCATATTTGCTATCTAGGGTGTCCCAGAATTCTTTGGAGTGCTTGGCTGTGTAATAAATGTCATGCAGCCTTCAGAAAGGGCATCTAGGATTCCATGGATGCAATGATAGTCTATCGCATCAGGTATCCTAAAAGGTGTGTTGGTGGAGCCAGAAGGTTCAATTTGGGAGAAGAATGAACTTCAGTTTGGGTTTGAGTTTTGGCAAGTAGTAGGTCGTGAAGTAGTTGGGTTGGATCCGTTATCAACTTCAGTAGTGCTCTCATCTATGGCTGAGATCAACCCTAATGTGGTGAGTCAGAGCCGCATTGGTTCTGCCACCTCCTAAAATTATAGTCATCAAATTTTTCAGGTTTGGCATTAAGATGGTCACTAATGTTAGAGACCATAGGTTTAAGGTTATAGAAAAGAGACAGAAACCTAAATGAAAGCAAAAAGTTTATATCAAGAGATTGCACTAAAATTTACATCGAATTTTGAATGTCTAGTTGATATATTCAAAAAATAATAACCAGATCAGCTCCAGATTGGTGGTGGAGCGCTAAGCTCACTTAAGTATCAGTTTTTTTTAGACACGTATGCCTTTTTGATAAGCTTTTCTTTAACACTATTAGTTAGTGGATATAATTACTAGAAATTACACAAATTCAATTTTTGCAAAAGCCTAAATGCAAACTTAAATTTGTTATTTTGAATTAATCAATTTTCAAACTTTCTGTTTAAATTTTTTGAATTAGTAATACTTAATTATTAATTTAGTGCTAGCTAGACAATTATTGTAATTGAAATCTAATATATCAATTCAATGAATTATATATTAGAATTGATTTATTGCCTTGTTAGAATAATTGATTACTAATTTTGTGCTAGCAAATCAATTATTGTAATTGAGATATAAAATGTTAATTCAGTGAATTATAAGATTTTATTATTTTATTAGAATAATTGATTACTAATTTTGTTCCAGCAAATCAATTATTATAATTGAGATATAAAATGTCAATTCAATGAATTATAAGATTTATTATCTTATTTGACTAATTGATTACTAATTTTATGCCAGTAAATTAATTATCATAATTGAGATCTAAAATGTCAATTCAATGAATTATAAGATTTATTACCTTATTAGAATAATTGATTACTAATTTTGTGGTTGTAAATCAATTATTATAATTGAGATCTAAAATGTCAATTCAATAAATTATATAATTTATTACCTTATTAGAATAATTGATTGAGATCTAATAAGTCAATTCAATGAATTAATTATTATGTATTAACCAATTTCTAAATTTTTCGTTTGAATAGGATCTGAAAATTACTCTTTGAGGAGTCCAAATGGAAGTATGATAAATCTCTTGGAGGTTAAATAAATTATTACCTTTTTAAAATGATTTACTGAATTATATATTACTAACCAAAAAAAAATAAACACTTCTTTGAATTGTTACCAATATATCACTTAAATAAACAGATAAATGAAATAATTGCAATTAATAGAAAATCATAAATGGAATAATATATATATATTATTCGGGATCAAAATAAATCTATTTTATCATTAAAAAAATCTATTCTAGCACAAAATAAATCTATTCATTTAATAAATTCAAATCATAAACTTGCAAATCCTACAGATCTACTAATATTAAATTTAAAACAAAAGTTAGAAAAAATAGCTTGATTGAAAGTAGGTCGAAGTGCGTAGACGCTGTCCCAAAGAAATGTTTGCCCCCATGTATGAGTCTTCCGGCAATCCTCCTTAGAGATACAACGATCCTAAACTTTTTCGGTACGTATCGGAAGAAGCCAAATCAAATCCGATCGAACTTGCAGATCGAGCGAAGAACGAAATAAAAAAAATAAAATAAATTGAATAGAATTGCAAAAATAAAAATCAGAAGTGGCTAAGAGGAAGAACTTTTTTTCAGAATTTTTTGATATTTTTCTCTAATTTTTCGTCTCCCGAAAGAGATGAAATCAAAGGGTATTTATAGAGATGTTTTAGATGGGCTTTTTGGTCTTTTTGCGTATGCGTTCACGCCTTCCGCGGATGTGCCCGCGGTGATTTTGCGAACGCATTTCACGAAATTCAAACGCGCATGCGGTCGAGTCTCAGGCCACGTGCGCATTTAAATTTTTCCAACAGAAGTTGGTGCCGAGTTTTTAACACGAGATTTTTTTTTCCTCTTTTCTCATGCGAGAGAAATCTATTTTTCATTGATGGAAATTGATGTGGTTCAAATTTGGCCCGAGGGTGAACACGCCGGAGGAGCTATCGGTCGAGATGGAGAAAGGACATCACCTCTCGTGCGCTGGCGTATCTGCATAAAGCCTTATCGGTGATTCTGATGAAGGCCCTCCGATGCTTAAGTTAACATGGAGCTTTTGTTGGCTAAAGGTGCTCAGGCGTTATCTGATGGAGCTATTTATAGTCTCCGCAGAGGTGTTCAAGTGGCGGAGGTATGTCCCTGCGCGCGGTATGGCACTAGTGTGTACCGTGGGGTATGGCCCTTATCAGCAGGCGTGGCTAGGGCAGCAAGGCATAGTCCTTTGTTGACGTGTCTTGGCATGGCCGTCAAGCAAAGTATGGTGCGGTGAGATTGCCGCAGGGCATAGCCGCAGCGCGTATTCGGCGAGATTAGCTCGGCCTTTGGTGGGGATCGAGGTCAGCTCGGCCTTCAATGGGGGCCGAGGTCAGCCTTGCCTGTTTGGCAAGGCACTGAGGTCGGGTTGACATGGGGGCCACGATAAATATTCGGTGAGATTGGCTTGGTGGGTTCTGAGGTCTGCTCAGTAGGGTGCCCCGAGCTCAGGTCAGGGCATCATTATCTGCGGTGGACGGAGCCTTTTCGGCTTTTGGTCGACACTACAAGGCGCCCTGACTTCGGGCCAGGACGCATCATTTTCGTAGACTTTAGAGGAGGTTGCTGCAGGTCGTAGTAACGTAGAGATCTGGCCGAGGTCGGCTTAGTCTTTGGTGAAGTCCAAGATGCTAAGGTACTACTGGCTCTCAGCGAGACCGAAATCTGGTCTAATTGGCGGTGAGGTCTAGTTGGCCAAAATGAGGTGTCCCCTGTTCCCATTTTGCCCCTTATCAGAAATCATGCACTAAAAGAGCAACAAGTTTTTAACATATTTGAGGCAAGGAAGACAAAAGGGTAGTCAACGTTGATGCATACCAACGTAATACCGACGCCTGTTTAGGCCGCGAACAGCGGGATCTCTCTCTCTCTCTCTCTCTCTCTCTCGCTCGCTCGCTCGCTCGCTCGCTCGCTCTCGCTCGCTGGGGGAGCAACGACCGTTTCAATCATCCTTCCTCTGTTTCCGCCACTCCTCTCTCTTCCCCTCCTCAACAGCTTCCGTTCTCCACCTTTTTCTCCATTTTTCCTTTCCTTTTATCTCTTTCTCTATTCCGACCTCCTTTGTCTCTCTTCAAAGTTAGTGTGATTTGAGAGGAAAACGAAGCAGAAAAGAAAAAAGTAGAGGAAATGGAGAAGGAACAATCTCCTCTTCCTCAGAAATCCAACAGCTTCTCCTCCTCCAGCAGGGAAGAGAAGCTCCGAGAATCTGACAGGAGCCTCTCCTTAGGTGCCATCAAGTTTGAAGAAAGGCGCGAGAAGCAGGAGACAGATTACAAGGAGGAGGACCGGATAGAGGAAGAGAAGGAGAATGACGACAAGGAGCAGGAGGAAAGGGAGGAAGCAAGCAAGGAGAATGTCAAAGAAGCAGAACCCAGCTTCATTGCCATCTCTGAGGAGATTGATCATTTCCTCGGCATCCTTGCCAGCCTCCAAGATGTTCAGGATCAAATCTCCGAGCCGCCTGAGCTCCCTGAATCGAACATCGAGAAGTTCGTCGCCATGTTGGAGAAGGAGATTGCCACGTATGAGTCCGGCGAGCAAAAATGGTCTCCTGACCATGACGAGATCTGCCTCCTCGATGCCTTCAATCGACTCCACAAGCTGACGTCGGCGCTCACACCATTCTCCTCGGATGCCAGGTACAACCATGCCATGAATCGCACCGGCAGTGTCCTCCACCACGCCATGACCTTCCTTGAAGACGAATTCTTTTCGCTCCTCGATGAGAATTCCCGAGCAAAGCAGCAGGATCCAGGCAGCACCAGTTCGAAGACCAAGCGGCCGCCATCTTTCAGTCGACAGCAGCAGCAACCACACCAACAACATGAACAAGACCGGTGCGATTTGGCCCCAGCCGAATCCAGCACCAATGAAGATTCCCCAACATATCCACCGGATGTCGTGGAGAGATTACGAGGCATCGCCACGGCGATGATCTCTGCCGGGTATGTGACCGAGTGCTGCGAGGTGTTCAGCGTTGCTCGGCACAACGCCTTCCACGCAGGCCTGTCCAGCCTCGGATGTGAGAAGATCAGCATCGATGATGTGCAAAAAATGGCTTGGGATTCTCTGGAGGGAGAGATCGCGACGTGGATCAGGGCCTTCCGGCATTCGATCACTGTCTCATTCCCCAGCGAGCGCGAGCTCTTCGATATAGTCTTCTCCGGCCACCAAGACATAGCCAACACCCTCTTCAGCCACCTCGCCCTCGGTGCCATCTTTCAGCTCCTCAATTTTGCGGAGGCCGTCGCCATGACGAAGCGCTCCCCTGAGAAGCTCTTCAAGATGCTCGACATATATGAGATCTTGAGGGACTTGATGCCCACCATCGACGCCATTTTCTCTATTGAGGCGAGCGAAGAGGAGCCATCCTCCTCACCAGCGATGGATCTCAAGTCAGAGATCTCCGCCATCCAGTCCCGTCTCGGGGAGGCGGCGGTCGCGATCTTCTGCGACCTCGAGAGCTCGATCAAGACCGACACTGGAAAGACACCGGTGCCCGGCGGTGCCGTCCACCCCCTCACACGCTACGTCATGAATTACCTCAAATATGCATGTGAATACAAGAACACATTGGAGCAAATCTTCCAAGATTACCAGAGATCTGAGAAGCCGTCATCCTTTGACGACGACGGCGGCGATGCGCCATCGGGCAGCACTAGCAACCATGAAAACCAGAAAAACAACAGCAACGCAAATGATCCAAAACCATTTACAGCGCAATTGATGGAGGTGATGGAATTGCTGCACGCGAATTTGGAGTCCAAATCCAAGCTCTACAAGGATCAGGCACTGTGCAACATATTCTTGATGAACAACGGGAGGTACATCATGAAGAAAATCAAGGGGGCAGCGGAGATCAATGAGCTTCTCCGCGATGCATGGTGCCGGAAGAGGTCATCAGATCTGAGGCAGTACCATAAGAACTACCAGCGTGAGACGTGGTCGAAGGTGCTCGCATGTTTCAGGGATGGAGAACTAAACGTGAGGGGGAATGTGTCGAAGCCGGTGCTAAAGGAGCGATTCAAGAGCTTCAACGCCATGTTCGACGAAATCCACAAGACGCAGAGCTCATGGGTGGTGAGCGACGAGCAGTTGCAGTCGGAACTGAGGGTGTCCATATCGGCGGTGGTGGTGCCAGCGTACCGCTCATTTCTGGGGCGGTACTCGCAGTACCTCGACCCGGGGCGGCAGACGGAAAAGTACATCAAGTTTGGGGCCGATGACCTCGAGAATTATATCGATGAGCTCTTCGATGGCAATCCTTCTTCCATGGCGAGGAGGAGGACCTGAGATGGGGTGAGAGTTAGGCCAGGAGGGCTTCGTATCATCTTTATTATCTTCCCCCTCTCTTTTTTGGCTGTTTTTATTTGTGTTAAGAGTTGGAATGAAGAGAGAGTCTTATATTCTGTGAAGAGACAGAGATGCATGTAACATCTAAAGGTTTGTATTCGTTCGTATATGTCTTCAAACATTCAAGAAATGTCAAAAATTTGGCATATCTCCGTGCTATATAATTCATGAAACCATACGTGTTCATGCTGACCGGCCCAGTATTTGCGGAGGCTGAATTCTTGGTAAATGGCGTCCTAAATGCAGCTTGTGTTACTTCTATCCACCTCCAGAATTTCTCCGAGGTGCTTTTATTGAGTGCAGAATGCACTCCTTCGGCCAAAACCAGACCAAACCTTCGAAAACTGCTATCTGGTCGAAAGTATTTGTAGTCCAAAGATTTTATTTTGCTAGGCTTGGAACATTGACATAAAACCAAGCAACCAACTATTTGAGGTGGTACTTAAAATTATGCCATAAGTTTGGTGCTTACATATCGATACCATGTCATCTGATTGGCTTGGGTGATTGGTTCTATACAATAAATACGGTGCTTACATTTGATTCCACGACATCTGCTTGGCTCGGGCTTGACTACTGAGCTAACAAAAACTAAGGGTCACATTTGAACCCCTGGCCTCATCCAATCTAGTGATATCCAGGCCCATCCAAACAACTATATCTGCTGGATTGGTTGGGCGATGCCCTGGCCTGATCCACCCAGTTTATGCCATACATAAACTATCAAATTCTATGCCTAGTCTAATAAGGCCCATTTGAGAGGCCAATGTATAGTAGCCTTACACCGGGATATATAACTATAGCTTGTTAATTTTGTTTGGTAAGAAATGTCTTCCAACTACCATGAGGGATCAAGATAAGCCTCCGGCGATGAGCGTCGGCAATAGAAGCAACCAGAATTGGAAGAAAACATGATCAATTTCCGAAAATAGGAGAAGTAGAGCATCTTCTTTTTGCCGAAAATCCGGCGATCACCGGCCGACATCAAGGCTCCAAAGATTCAGAGAGAGAGAGAGAGAGAGAGTGGCTTGAGGGGACCGGGTCTTTACATGATTTTCGGCTATGATTGGCCACGGCAACAACATTGATACGATTGACGGCTGCAGAAAAAATCGAAGAGAAATCCGGCGACAGTTGGGTTCTCTCATAAAGTGGAAGAGGGATTAAGGAGGAGAGCTCTAAATAGAGCTCGGCCGTGACTGAAGTCTGACTCGGGGTTGGATTCCGTCCGACTAACTTGGGGAGGAAGAAGACTCCCATTAGAAGTCTTCTTTTCTCCGGGCACGAATGCGGCACGTGCCAATTTATTTATTTATTTTTTGGGGCTAAAGTGATTGGGTCGGTCAAGTTAACTGGGCCCAATTTGCTGGGTTTTACACCAACGATACATCACAGCGGTTCTTCTGTCGTTGTCATATGAGTGGTTCACATTTACCTTCGTAAAGCACCAGCAAGAGATTCGAAATGGTCGATCTAAAGAAATTTAAGGTGTCAGTGAGTCATATTTAGGAAACATAACATTTGGAGAGAACTTATATGAAGCCTTAGCCTCTTAGCCATACTCCAACAAATATTGACACATCATTCAGAATATTAAAAAAAAGACGTTATAACTAAGAAAAGGGCGTCATTGCTAACAAATATACCAGGCATCCATTACTACGACAGACACTTTCTATATAATCAAAGCCTTCGTTTGAACCCACCGAGAACAAAGGAGAACAGTACTAAAGAATATGGAAACTAGTGCTTCAAGCTTAAGGGATGCCCACTCCGTCTCAACCCAAGCCGCACTCACAACCTTTTCTAACAATTTATTTACAGATCAAAGCAAAAAGTACGTAGCTTCCACTCCCAAACCAAAGCATATACCAGCATTCTTATCTTCTCTCAGGAAATTTCTTGTTGTGCTTATACTGCATGGGACCCTCTAATGCGTGAACCTTTTTAATTACTTTTTTGCTTTTCATAAACTACGTACAGATGTATGGACCTTAAAGTCCCCACGCAACCACCATGCTGCATCAAGCACGATTACTTTGATACAAACGTGAGGGCATATACAGTTAACTAAGATGCAGTTTATCTGACAAAGCCGGTGTCATCTTCTTTTTGGACAAGAACAATCAATTATGCGGGGTCGTCAGTCGTCACCTTCTGAAGCTAATTTGCGCTGTTGGGGTGCCGTCGTCCTTTGGGAGCTTGACAGCAGAGTAGGCACCGGCCCCAGTAAGGGCCCCAAGGATAGGTGCCGTGAAGTACACCCATATGGCTTTGTAGTTGTTTGCCGCTACCGCCGGGCCCAGTGTCCTCGCCGGGTTCATGGATGCCCCGCTAATCCTCCTGAAATTTTTGTGAACACTCCACCATTTAGCACAGCTGAAAGAGAGAGTTTTGAGAGAGTGTGTGTTGGAAAAGATTGTTTCTAAATCTAGTTTTTTGTCTCTATATATTTTTTTTCAAATTCTATAGCAACAATTTTTATTTCACAAAAAGAAAAGAAAAGGTCTATGGTTGCATGGATTTTTTCTTTCTTTGACAGTACTGCATATTTCACCGGGAAAGATTAACATATAAGCATATATGTGGGTCGAATAAGTTTCCAGGACTTGATTTCTTTTTTATTTAATCATGAAACATGAAGCTGACATGGTCATCATACGAACCCGGCGATGAGGCTGTTCATTATGACAGTCGCTCCTACCGCGATCCCCGCAAGCTCCCCCACCTGAAAGAGGATTGCAAGAATTACACTATCCTTTCATGGGCACAGGGAAGAAGAAGAACTACTCACTGCTCTAGTATCAGTGGCAACTGCTGTGGTAACAAACATGAGATTGAATCCTATAATAAACTCCATTACAAACGCTGCACCCACACTACCACTCGGCATCGTCACGCCTTCTCCCAGAATCGGATAAAATATGGCCTTTAGCGTAAATGCTGCACAGAGAGATGCAGACAATTGTGCCGCAATATACACCAACACCTTCCACATAAATAACCAAATATAAGCTTTGTGGCATCTAGAAGATGGTAAAGTTTCTTGCGACAAGATCCTAGAAGCTCATCAATGGATGGTGGTTAATTACCTGCTCCCAAGAGAAGTGTTTGAAGGTGGCAAAGGCAATGGTGACAGATGGATTGAGATGAGCTCCGGAGATGTGGCCGGTTGAGAGTATGACAATCATGGCGGCGAGGCCGGAAGCGGCCGCTATGCCGAAGAGGGTGACGGCGCCGCCTGATTGGTGTTCGATGATTGCGGCGGCCGTGCTGGCGAACACCAGTATGAAAGTGCCGATGAACTCAGCCCCCACCTGCCCACAGACCACAAAGTTTCTGGTTAATGCTCACTTGTGTTTCATTTCATACTATCACAATATAAAAACTCGATCGGAACCTTCAGCACATAAATCTTTAGAACTGCGAGCTTCTGATGAATGTCCAGATTTTAAATATCTTTTCTGATAGCAATTCAACATCTGTATTATCCAAACCATCATCATGGACATAACTTCTTGGTGTGGTTGCTATCATATCATCTCCATATCCAACGAAAGGAAGCAGCTGTAGATAGGATGAAGGAAGCGTTCTCGGTTCTTCCTTGAAAAAAAAAAATATAGTATGAAAAAAAAATCGTGTGCGCACACTGGGTCAACATCCTCGGCATTAATTTCTTGTTACACGTAATCAATTGACTCGATGCAAGTGATTCACTTGATCACTTGGCTGATGGAGAGAATAGAAAACAACTATTGAGAAGTCTTGATTTGATGAAATTTTAGCAAGAACGCAGATATGACTGAGCCGGCCGGCCAAAAGTTTATAAGTAATCTAGTGGAAACGGAGACGGAAACGTCGTCTGATTTTTTTATTTCCCTCCTTGACTGGTAGTTACAAGGAATGGAATTGGACGCAGTACAGAATAGCAAAAGGGAAACTCGATCGGGAAACTCACTTTTCTTACAAGGGAAAGGGTTGGCAGGGTGCTCGGGCCATCGTCATCGATGGTCCAAGGCTTAACTGGGAAGCAACTGCGGTGGCTGAAGAGCGAAGGCCGCCCATCGGTGGCCCGGCCAGCCTTGTGCCCGCCAAAGAGTGGGGATCCGGGGTTGGCCGGCGCGGAGAGTTCGTCGTCGCCGATGTCCGCCATCGGAGAATACAAGGGGTGGGGGGGAAGGACCGAAGGAGGGTGGAGGCTGTCCCTTGAGGAAGTATGCTTTAACCTTCTCTTTTCTTCTTCTCGGTCCCCACTGCTTCTATGTGGGCTCGGTACCACGTTATTGACATAAAGGAGTTTAGGTTGTGTTGCTCTCGGGCATTGGTTTTAGCTAACATGCTCCACGCCAGACAACATTGGTGTTTTAGGATTTTCTTTTTCTTTTTTTTTCTTGAAACGGATGCACCTAATAAAACTAAAAAATAATAAGTCTTAAAGCACTATAAGCAGTTCTCCTCTCTGCTCTATAGGGTACCGCCATCCAATTTATAGCCCTATTAGCCTCTCTGAACACATATTTAGTCTGAAAGGCTACATTATCCCTCGTCATAGCCCAAATATTTCGAAGCAGAGGTGTCCCAATTAAGCATATTTTTAGAATTTTAAATAACGACCAATATTATAATCACTTTGAAGGCTTTCTGTTATGTTACGTTTATATATTCATGATATATTTTAAAAGAATAATACTTATTTTCTAATTATTATTTTGTTATAACAGCAATTATTTACCACTTTCATTATTTCTAACATAAAGATAACTAATCATATTACTCCGCTGGATGAAAAAAATTATTTTTAACAGACTAATAATTGCACTTTCAAATAACATTGCTATTTCACTGATTATCTGTCATTTTTCATTACTAGTTATAGCACATGTGTGTTCATGCATGTGAAATTAATAAATAATAATGTTTTTTTATATGAAGTAGCATGAAAAGAAAATTTCAATGAAGTGAATGCCATTATGGCATTAATCATAGTTTTTAGAATTTTATAGTACATCAAGTATCACAACTTCATTGCAAACTTCAACTCCAGGGGTTATATATACCACCATAGTAACTAATTAACTAATACAATAAAGTGATGCTATTTTGGTGAAATAAAACATAAATAATTATTTAGAAATCCTACAAAAAAATAAAACTTGAATCTAAGCAAATTGGGACATATGGTAATTCTATGGTTTATCTCCCCCTACCAAAGATGTTGTTTGATTCATATGAAGTTATTATAGTCTTATAATGCTTGATAGTAGCGATTGGTAATAAAAGATCTATATTTTATTGGAAATTAGTTTCATGTTAGAGATCTCACATATCATTTACAGACAAAAATACTTCAATCATCTGAAAAAAAAATGTTTATTCTAGAAACAAAGAAAATATTACACCAGGTTTGTTTCCATTATAAATCAATTGATAACAATGAAAACCATACGGATGCCTATTACAACATGAAATAAACCAAGATATTAAATTATGTTGTTCCACTTTGAAAAGGAGGTCTACTTTTAATAGGTTTGCTACCATTCATATGATTCATATGATCGTGCGACCTAAATACTATGACATGGAGACAATGGATGACTTCAAATTTGATATCCTATAAATTAAGCTGGAAATATATTCTCAATTTCTTCAAGCTATCCTTAACAAGTATCCCTAACTCCACCTTCGTAGAATGCTTCTTGCTAGGATATGCAAATGTTTAGATATTGTGTTTTAGTAGCTTATGCTTGGGGCTTCCAACTCTGAAGCTTAAACATTATACAGTTCATGAGAGAGAATTATTCCAATGAAATATCCTATGCTGTCTTCAACCAAGTTCAAAAATTCATTTGCTGAACAAAACACATCAAAATATTCTATCAGCTAAGAGTCTAATAAGTTATAAAAACCACACTTATATTGTGCTTAAAAGGCAATTCATAAGATTTACATTGAATAATTGCGATTATGTATGTCAACGATATAAATTCAACCTATTCAAACCAAGATTTGCCATTCGGTACTATACTCTATACCGGTGCCACATTAGCATAGTATCGATACGGTACAATACTTAATTTTTTGGATGTATTGAATATTGGTACGCCAGCCGTACTTCCAGATATTGGTACTGAACCGATATGATACGGTATGCCTTGTACCATCCGATTTGAACCGGTACAGCATACCATGATTCAAACAAACTCGAGAGTTTTAATTAATATCAAAAACAAAAATTAAAATTTAGAATTGGATAGAAGTATTATGAGAATAATAGAAAAAATTTGCATGGATGTTCACATATTTAAGTAATTTTTAAACTAAAATTTATGGTTTAAAGTCAAATTAAATCAGGAAAATAGCTATTTTTAACCATAATCAAAAATTATGTTTCTCGAGAGGTCCATTATTTGGAGAGATCAGAACAATCTATATTCATGTTCAAATACGCGATGAATTGATGATTGAGATATAGAAGTTCCCAAACTCTAATATAAGGATAATATTGGAGAGAAAGAGAATCAAAAGTGTTCAGAAAAATAAACATATTATAAAAAAAAACTCATCCCAATATTACCGCACGCTCCCCGCTAGCCACCACCACGGGAAGGCGGGAAGCTGACCATGGTATCAATAACTAGCAGACAAAAGAGTCCAACTTTTTACAAAGACAAGCACTTTCATTTTTGATGGAATAAAGACAAGTACTTACTACCGAGTAAATAAACCAAGCTTCCTCTCCCTCCAACATTTGAATCGACCCGAGCAGCTGCCGACCAAACTTTGTCCCATAATATCTCAACGTGCTTTTCCCTTCCCATATTCAAATTCTAATCCAATGCTTGAACAATTTGAAACCATTAAAAAAAATCATTATAGTTCAACGCCTTAAAACAAAAATTATTCTAATTAGAATCTATTATTCAACTATAAATATCATAATATAATTAAAACTTTTTATATTTGAACTCGGTCTATTTAATAAACGGATTAATTCTCTTACAATCCAAACTCATTTATATCAAATCCAAACTTACTTAAAAACAAGTTGTGAATTGATGGGTCCTATCATAAATTGCTACCCCTATTCTTGAGGGCGGCTCTTTGACAGCTATTAGGTGGCTATCTGCTCACCGTTTACAAAGCTCAATCCCTGTGTCTTGATACAAGATTGGTGGCAAATGGGGGCTACTTTACTTTTTTACGAGGTAACACATGCCTGCAGAGAAACTAATATTATTGTAGATTATATGATGATATATGTGGCTAATAATATCAGAACTACATTTAGAACTTTTATATCTTATGCTCCTCAATTTTTTGAATATTTTATTTTTTGATCTTCATGAATGTTTTATACAATATATATATATATATATATATATATTCGACTTACCCAAAAGAAATCTTATTCAAATTTTTGAATAACAATGTTGATCCATTAATAAAAATTCACCAGTCTCAAAATTTAGGCACTGATCATTTAACGTTCAAGATTATTATACTAACATGCACAATAAAAGTAATAAGAGAAAAAATATGAGAAAAACAATAAAAATAATAATTCATACAAAAGCATTACAAGAGTACTATAATTTCTATAGAAAAATAATCACAGGAGCACCAAAAGTATTCCCCACGATTACCACAAACTATCAGCTAACAACCATAGCCTTCTATAAATGGCAAACAGAACAGTCCAACTCTAGTTTAGGAGAGGTACCTACACCAACCTTGTATTTGTTTTTGACAAAACTTTCCCTCCAGTATTTTGAATCCTTTTTTTGGGGGGGGATAAATTCGAATCCCGTTCTCTCTCGGGCTCAAAACACTTCGCTGCCGTGCCGACCAAACTTTGTCTCGTTACAGGATTCATGACAGTTTCTCCTTCTATATGTGCTCAAAATCTAACCCAAGAAATCTAACTAAATTCTAATATAATCAGATGATCTCCAACGTAAGGCTAGCTAGATCTAGAGGTAAAAACGGAATGGATGCATGCATCCAGTTTGTTCCATGTTTGAGCAGTTGAGTGTTAGGCCAGGGTGGAATGGGTTGGCCACGACAAGAAATAAATGTTAGAATGCGACGACTTATATATGAAAGAAAAAACCAGGCAAAGATGTGAAGTTTTACCATAAATAAAGTGGTTATGTCAAGAGCCATCACCAATTGGCCTGGGTTGTATCTTTCATGTGCGTAAGCGTAAGAATGGTTGATCTTCTTTCACAATATTGACAACTGTAACGCATCATGCATCAAATATAAAGTACTCCGAACCCTATTGATCTATCTGTATAGATCTCGAAGCAATCATTGTATGATCCAATGATGGATATTAAAGAAAGCGAATCTATCGGTTTAACATGATCCATGAATTTCGCGATGATGGAGATTTTATCATAAGGGGAAAGTACTTGTCCTACTTTTTTTTGGCTCATTTGGTTCGCGGGAAAAGAAGGAGGAAAAGTATGGTCAACGGAAAAGTAATGAGATGCCTCTTGTTTGGTTGGAGTTTTCAAAGGAGAGAGATGGGAAAGTTGCATTTCAATGGGAATATGATTCTAATATTTCATGGGAAAGTTTTTTCCACGAAAAACATAGGAAAGTTACTTTCCTATAAGACGAGAATCACTCTATTTTTATTTTTTTTTCCAAAAAGGCCCTTCAGCATTAAAGAAGCATTAAAGAGGCATTAAAGACCTAATTTTTATTAAGGGTATAATAGAAATTATACATAACTTTTCCAGGAAAGTGAATAGTCAACCAAACATAAGCACTTTGGAAATTTGTCACTTTTCCATTGTCAGCCAAACATGTCAAAAGTACTTTCCTATGCATTCTCTTCCTAGCAATCTGCTTCTCAGGAATCATATTCCTATGAGGAAAAATACTTCCCACGAACCAAACGAGCCCTTTGTGTGTTTAAGAAGTGGATAGGAATTAAAAAGTAATTGAATGGATTAGCTTTTTACTCTCTCAAGATATATATCTAATCTATCAAAATGGTCGAACAAAATTGTATTTTTGACTGCTCACTGATCTCATTGGATGCTATAAAACTATTTCTCCCTCAGTTTTTGGTTTGCTTGCTAAGATATCCTCCCGCTTTGGAGGATATATCCTTCACTCATTCTATATCCAAAAGGTTCCTTCGTGAGAAAGAAAACATACGTAAAGAGTCCACGTCAGGGGTCCCAAGGAAACATTTTAAAATTGCGTCCAAGTTGTGCAAGGAAACTTGTCTCAGCTGAAAGCACTTCTTATCTCCTGGGTCCATCACTTGCGTCGACGTGCCATTGTCTTGAACCTCGCTTCTAAATCCCTCCGTTCCAAGTTCTCTCGTCTCAGAATAATAAAAACTTATTTGGTTTGTAGGAAAAAAAAGTTTTGTTACATAATAATAATAAATAATAAATTTTTATAAAAATAAAAATTTTATATATTATGAAAAAAAATTATATGGAACATAAAAAATTAATTTTTACCGGCTGAAAATTAGAATTTTTTCCAAACATACTTTTAAGTTTTTAGATAAAATATATTTTTTATTGAGGATATAGCATATATTTTATGTATTTTTTTTTGAAAAAGTAGACGCTCAATCAAATCAAATGCAGGCCATTTTAAAATATGCTATTTTTATATGGTCAACTAAATATATAAAATTATTTTTTCAAACATTATATATTTAGATAACAGATTTTTTAAAAAAAATTATTTTATTTTATTTTTTCTTGGGAATCAAACGAGGCTCCGAGAATGGTCAAGAAGGCAGTAAAGAGTCTCCCTCGTGCCTTAGAGGATGCTTCTCTGATCGCCTGGCTTCTTCAAAACAAGATAAATCCAAAAAGCCTAGCCAATATATTGAGAGGGGACCTTTGGACTGCAAGATTTTTTATTTTTATTTTTATTTTATCGAAAGGGATTGGACTGCAAGAATTCAATAAAAACATGTTGTCACAATTGATCTAACGGGTCGAGGACGTTACTTCAAGCTGACTAAACTGATGGTTTAGCTAGTAGTCACCAATTCCAATGATGGGTAATAACTTCAGCATTTTTTTTTTTTTGATCCCCTGCTTTTTGTGGTTTTAGAGCAGTCTGGTTAGAAATTGTAAAAGATTTCTGAAAAGCCATGGTGATGAGCAGCCCAAATATTCGTTGTTTTCTTTTTCCTTGTTCTTCCTTATTTTTCCCCCCTTCAAACAAACCCTAACCATAAAATCAGTGCAAGAAATTAGGATTTTGGCTTCTCTGGAAAAAAAAAGGCTTCTTGATTATGGCTATAGGCTATGAGTAGCTCTAATCACAAAAATTAAGATGGAGACATTTGGTCGTTTTAGGCCTCCATTTTCTTATACAATTCAAACCAAGAAGAAGTTAACATCAACATACGTATGATCAATATTTCATAGAACCCCTGCTACAGACTCCAGGCTAACTAAAATAATTGTATAGTACTGAATTATCTGCTAAATGGTTTTTGATTTACCTGGTACCATAATTATTAATTTAATGAAATTAAAATTTGATCGAAGACTTATTGGGAAAAAACAGAGAAAAGTAAAACTTAATTAGGCTTCATTAGCCTCCTATTCTGGTATCAATTTAGATGTGGCTGAGTGAAAATTTCAAATATAAACGATTAAACAAATGCGTTCCATTGTCATTCTATATGACTTAACGACGACGTATACCGAAATAATCTATTATTGCAGATAAGAATCCTATGTGAAAGATGGTTGGATGAAACTGCTACCCAAATTGCCATTGGACAAGCTCAAAATAATTGCTCATGTCTTTTTTGCTTGCATCAAACTTCTTTTGTCCATGTTCATTTAATATCTGCATTTAAATCAATCTTGGGTATAAATTAGCTTTTGTGGTTGCTATCATACCATCCACATCCATCGAAAGCAACTATAGATATGACATCTAGAATGCATTCGTTTCTTCCAAAATAATAATAAAAAAAAACTAGTATGCGTTCACCCGGTCAACATCCTCAAACATTAATTTTCATTTCACCTGATAAATTAATTAATCACAAAACATGATTCAGCATTTGATTTTTCTTCATTAATACAAAATGAGTCATCTTCAACAATGAAGTGTGAATCCTATCTACTTGGAAGGATATGTGATGCAAGTGATGACACGAATTCTACGTCTGATGGATAGAAGAGTTGAGAAATCTTGATTTGAGGAAATTTTAACAATATATGATTGGGCTGCCAGTAGAAAATTTTTGGACAATTTAGTGGAAACAGTTAGCTGGACAGTGATATGAGGAGTGATGTCCGATTTTTTTTTCCTCTAGTTTTTATTTTCTTCAAGGTTTAGTAATTACAAGAAAGGAAGGAGGGAGGAGGCAGTGCTTTGGAGGTATGCTTTGTATTTATATACATGTGCTGCTTGGATTGTGGGTTCTCTCTCTCTTTGGAAAGGGTTGGTTAATGATGAGGTCAAGAAAGATCGGCTTCCGGCCGTCTCTTCCCAATGAACGGTTTTGCCCCGCAAAAAATGCCTGTGAAGATAAAGTGGTAGCCCCCCTCTACTTAAGGAACAAACCTCTCCACTATTTAGTCAATATGGGACTAAATCCAGGCCCTTTTATTCCCACAACAGTTAATATATATTTATTTATTTTTTTTTTATTGAAAAGAAAGGGAGAATCCTCTTATATTTTATTAAAATAAAAAGAGTACAAAAAAAGGAAAGAGAAAAAACAGAAAAAAATTTCCTACATCCATCCAACATAGTAAAAGAAATTCAAAGGTTGAAAAATGAATTCTTGTTAATTTTTCAAGGTTGAAAATAACGTCCCCTCCAACAAGCAGCTTTAAACGCCTTTCATTACGTTTAAATGACTAAGGTTGCATCTGGTGGTACAGGTGGAACGGACAAATGATGCTAGCTGTTTTCTTGAACCCGTTGTGGATGTTAAGTCAGTTTTTTTTTTTTTAATATAACGACGCCTCGCACTGACCTTATATGTGTACAGCTAAAGATAGATACAATTCATGTTCAGAATGTGCCTTGCATAAGTGAGACCTTCTTAGATAGCTCTCAACTCTGCTCCAATGATAGTCGTGTCGAAGATGCATTGTCCCTTGGTTGTGACTAGTCTACACAGCCCTTTTCTATCTTTACCATTGGACACACTGTCGTCAAAATTCATTTTAAGATAACCCAAGTCAGATCCAGTTTGTTCTCTATTAGAGTGGCTGATACAAGAATTGCTTGGCAAGAGCAATAAACCACATACCAAGAACTGACCAAAGCCATAAATGTGACGTTTTACTGAAAGTGAAACCCACCAGAACTAAAATCTAGAAAAATATATATGATTCTTTAAATTCTAAGTTGACACATCTTGAGAGCTTGAGATGTAGCATTAGCTACAGGGAGATGGTCACAATTTTTCCCTTGGCCAAAAAACTGTTCTTTTGAATTAATGAAAGTAGTTCTTTTAATTCTAAGCTGTTATTTCTCTTTCTAAGAGAGAGCCAAACTTATTATTTTGACTTCTATTTTCTTTCAAATTGATTTATTTTTTCTTCCAAATTTTTTCTTCTGCTGTTATTTTCTTCTTGTAATTGTCTGCAACTATTTTTATTTGATTCATTTGGTATTTGTTTTAGAACTTGGACCAGCACAGTCGATCAGTGGGTCATCTCAGGCTGTTGTGATACGATCGATGCCAAATCTGTTGAGGTTTTGGGCTCACATTTCTCTAGCATAATGAAACATTTTTATCTGGAACGAGTATAAGTTCCATCATCAAATATCACCTGATGTTCTATCGATCTTCTCAACAAATTTTGCTTGGCCGGGCCTCTTGCTATATAATGTACTTTGTTGCTTGACCTAAGCTAAGCCAGTTGTACAACTATCACATGGTAAGAGTTAGGCTGTGATCATATTAAATGTTTTGAGGAAGGCACACAAGTACTTTTCAAAATAATATACATAAAATCTTAGTGAATTCAAACTAATATTTCTCAAGATATCAACTGATACGATATGAATATGCCAATTGATATTCTTCATTAATTTTTCACTTTTTTATAAAAAAATAAATTAATAAATACTGAAATCGATGTCTTGACAATGTTTCTTTCCAAAATTTCCTCACCTTTCATCCTTTGATTTTATTGAGAGCAATGGGTAGATGAACGCATGCAAGAGGAGGACAGCAGTGATGGATGCGAATTGATAACATAAGAAAGGAGTAGTTACACGTAACCAGGCCAAGTAAACATATAAAATAGTTGAAGTAACTTAATGATGTGGTGATAACTAGTTAAATCTTGGCCATAAAAGTAGCGAACTATATTCAGAAGGAAAGGAGAAGACCGATGATATTTTGGATGGAAGTTCTAAGAAAGCTTTTGAAAAGCCGTGGTGATGAGTAGCTCAAAATCTAATCATAAAATCATAGCAAAAATGGTTGATCCAAGGCTTGTTGATTCTGACTATAGCCATGAGGTTAGATGAGTAACTCTAATTATAAGAAGATGACCGTTGGGCCAAGGTCAATATTGCAGGATATCTCTTCCACAGACTTGAGGCTAAGTAAAACTGTTACAGATTTATTGCTGAATTTATGGTAAATGACTTTGGGTTACCCGTTATTATAATTATTTAACAAAATTAAAATCTTGATTGAAATATAACATGCACAAACCAGAAAAAGAGTTTGGCTACAAGCAAATCAGGTTAAGTGAAATTTCAGTAAATCTATACACAAACCATTAAGCAAATGAATCTGATCGATGTTTATCGTACCTTAGAGAGTGCACAAAAAACAAACTATTGTTACAAATGAGTCCGATTCACCCTTCGTGTCTTCTTTGTTCACATTTATTACAATTTTCACTTTCATTATCATCCAAAACATTTCATTCCATAGAGACGCTGTTTAATTTGGATCAAAGTAAAGTTTAAACTGGCATAACCTTTGGTCGAACCCAGGACCTGCAATCCATTTTCCTTGGAGCATAGTTGCAGATGTGTGTTCTTTGGTACCCTCATCATGCATGCCTCTTCCCAAGCTCAAGTGAGGATGAATCAGAAAATTTTAAAAGAGAAAGGTGTTCAATATATAGAATGTGAGAATGACCTGTCGCAAAATAGAAGTCAGCAGAACTTTTAAACCATCTAACAATTTTTCACATGTAGCAAAACAGACAAAGTCATAATCTACATTGTGGATTAGGATGTCATCTTTTGTATTCATAAAGCATTGTAATCAGAATTCTCGAGTCTACAGAAATACCATTATTTACGACAGCATTAGCTAATGAGTAATAGAGCTTTTATAAAAAGTTGTTTGCTATTTGGTAGCTATATTTCTGAAATGCTATGATACTTTAACATATATTTGGTAAGCAAACTGAGAAAGTACGTTTTGATATAACATAATGATCCTAAAGGACATTGCATAGTATTATACAGAGAATAATAAAATATAATATAAATTAATACATAAATATATAATGTAGTATAATATTACTAATGATGTAATATAATATTATTATAATATAGTAATATAATATTGTATACTATAGCATAATAATTTAATATTATATTAAATTATTTAACATAACATATAAATGTATTATGATATAATGTAATATAATATTATATTTATAGCATAATGCAATAACAAAGGTATAAAATATTATAATTGTTAGCATAAATTAATTTTTCATAATATTAAATTATTTAACATAATATATTAATGTAATATGATATAATGTAATATAATATTATATTTATAGTATAATACAATAATAAAAGTATAAAATATTATAATTATTAGTGCAAATTAATTTTTCACCCTTCTACAAATTTTCAGAATTATAAAGGAACATTTTGTGTAATTGTTATATTTTATCACAGGTATTTTGGTCCAAAAAATAGCTTTCTGACGAGGCGTAAAAGTGCTTTTTCGAAAAGCTTCAAAATGGAGCTTCTCTTAAAAAACTATTTTTAGCTTTCTGGAAAAGCTAAAACAGCTTTCCAAAATTTTTACCAAATGCCCCTATTTCATCTAAAAATACTTTTAGAGGGTCAGAAAGTGTTTTTTGGCCCTCTAAAAACACTTTTAGATGAAATAGGAGTGTTTGATAAAAATTTTGGAAAGTTGTTTTAGCTTTCTCAGAAAGCTAAAAAGAGCTTTTTAAGAGAAGCTCCATTTTGGAGCTTTTCGGAAAAGCACTTTTAATCTCGGTCGGAAAGCTATTTTTTTAACCTGGGGAGCCAAAAATTTCTTTTGTCTATGGCGATTTTGACACGGGTGCTTAAGGAAAATCATTTTCAACCGGGAGAGCCAAAAAGGAATTCTTTCTATGACAATTTATTTTTGGTTTATGCCTAAGCAAAGGCAAATTTTAGAATGCCTAAATATGTCTTTTTCTTTTTTTCTCATGTTTAGGACTCTTATGGAATGCTAATATATGATGTTTTTCTTTCTTATAGGATGCCTGCTTAGGGAATGCCTATTTATGGCATTTTGTCTTTCTTCCTAAGTTTATGATTATTTGTAATTGCTTAAAAAGCATTTCAAATGTGCCTATATAAAGGCATACCCTATATTTTATTTTTTAGAGTGAATTTAATTCGAGTTTGAGTGAATTAAGGAATTTAAGCCTTTGGCTTGCTCTTTTGGGTATTCTATATTTCTAAATTTTTTCTGTGTGGTGAGCGTGTTCTTGCTCTGTATTTCAGAAAGATTTTTTGTGAGTGATGATCACTAGAGCTCTGTATCCCTATGGTAGACTCCTTTGGGTGGTGAGTTTTTTTTCAATCAAACTCTGTATCACTTGGGTAAATTTCTTTGGTGGTGAGTTTTTATCTATCCATTGTTCTTGTTTTTGGAGATTTTGGATTTACCACTATTATCAAATTTCTAGTTGATGTTGGAGTGTCCATTGTTGTCTTCCCCTCTATTTTTTCCGGCATCAAATTTGGTATCAGAGCATCCCAAGTTGTCATGGCTACTCAAGGTCGTGGCCGAAGAGGGCAAGAAGTTGAAGGACCAAACCATGAGCAGGATCTTCATGATGCTGCGAATGAAGAACTGTGGAGAGAAGTGTAGTGGCTCTAACAAAATTTGGCGCATCTTCAGACTTTGAGACATAATATCCCAAATCATGAATCAAAGGAAGAAGATTCACATGATGAGGAAGAGGAGACCAATCCTTTTCATCGTGATCATAGCGCAACATCGAATTGTTTCGAAAAGAGTTGCGAGTTTCAACGAGAGTTTGACATCAAAGTTGATATTTCTGATTTTGAAGGAAGGGCGCATCCTAATGAGTTAATTGATTGGTTACATACGGTGGAGCACATCTTTGAAAACAAAGACGTACCAGAAGATCGCAAGGTAAAAATTGTAGCCATCAAGTTGAAGAAACACGCCTCTATCTGATGGGAGTATCTTAAGAAGCAGAGGGCACGTGAAGGAAAAAGGCGAATTGTGACATGGAAAAAGATGAGAAAGGTGCTGAGACAGAAATTTCTTCCAGATAATTACAAGCAAGATGCTTTTCTCAAATTTTATAATTTTAAGCAAAAGAAATTATCTATGGAAGATTATACTGCTGAGTTTGAGTATCTCATGTTGTGGTGTGATATTGAGGAGCTTGAGGAGCAAACCGTGGCCCATTATTTTGGCAGGTCACGTAGTGAAATTTGTGATGTGGTACAATTACAACCTTATGGAACTTTTAACGATGTGTACAAGCTTCCAGCTAAGGTTGAGACGCAATTAAAAGAGCATCGTAAGGGAGTTTTTCTCTCTACAAGTCGTGACACTCATTTTAATCAGGGGACCGCTGGACCTTCTAAGGCTAATTCCACCCAGGCGTCCTTGTCAAAAATTTCTTCTAAAGCAAAAAATCCAGCAGCTGGTTCTAGTCGTTCCCTACCTCTTATCGGTCGTCGATGCTTCAAATGCCAAGGTATAGGCCATATTGCATCTAAAATTATTTTTCTTATGGAGGAAGATGAAGATGAAGTTAGTCCAGACTCGAGGACGAGTCTTTTGCAACCAGGAGAGCATGACACAGGTGCGCAAGGAGAGTCCTTTTCAACCAGGGGAGGCAAACAAGAATTTTATCTATGGCGATTTTGACACGGGTGCTTAAGGAGAGTTCTTTTAAACCGGAAGAGCCAAAAATGAATTCTCTCTATGACAATTTATTTTTGGTTTATGCCTAAGCAACGACAAATTTTAGAACGCCTAAATATGTTTTTTTCTTTTTCCTCATGTTTAGGACTCTTGTGGAATGCCAATATATGATGTTTTTCTTTCTTATGGGATGTCTACTTAGGTAACGCCTATTTATAGCATTTTGCCTTTCTTCGTAAGTTTAGGATTATTTATAATTGCTTAAAAAGCATTCCAAACGTGGCTATATAAAGACATGCCCTATGTTTTGTTTTTTAAGTGAATTTAATTTGAGTTTGAATGAATTAAGGAATTAAGCCTTTGGCTTTCTCTTTTGGATTTTTTGTATCTCTAATCTTTTCTTTGGGTGGTGAGCGTGCTCCTACTCTGTATCTCAGGAAGATTGTGAGTGGTGATCACTAGAACTTTGTATCTCTAGAGTGAATTCTTTTGAGTGGTGAATTTTCTCTTTCCATCAAACTCTGTATCCTTTAGGTGGATTTCTTTGGATGGTGTGTTTTTATCTATCCATTGTTCTTGCTATTGAGAATTTTGGGTTTACCACTATTATCAAATTTCTAGTTGGTGTTGGAGTGTTCGTTATTGTCTTTCTCCTCTATTTTTTTCGGCATCACAAAATGTTCCATTAATAATTGTTTAATCAATTTTATCACCTAGCTTGAAAATTTGTTATATTATGAAAAATTAATTTACGCTAATAATTATAATATTTTATATCTTTATTATTGTATTATACTATAAATATAATATTATTTTACATTATATCATAATACATTGATATATTATATTATATAATTTAATATTATATTAAATTATTATATTATAGTATATATAATATTATATTATTATATTATAATAATATTATATTACATTACAGTAATATTATATTATATCATATATTTATATATTAATATATATTATATTTTATTATGCTCTGTTGTATAATACCATGTAATATCCTTTATGGTCATTTTGTCATACCTAAATTACTTTCTCAGTTTGTTTACCAAACACATATTAAAGTGGCACAATACTTTAGAAATGTAGTTACTAAAGAATAAACAATTTTTTATAAAAGCTCTATTTCAAAAAGCTCTACTTTCAAAAGCTATACTGCCAACAGCTTTTTCAAATGGAGCTCCATTCGGCAGAACTTTTGGAGGGCCAGCAAGTACTTTCTGTCCATTCAAAAGCACTTTTAGATAGAATAGAAGTGTTTGGTAAAAAAATCGAAAAATTATTTTCGCTTTGTAAGAAAGCAAAAACAACTTTTTAGAAGAAACTCTATATTAGAGCTTCTCCGAAAAAGCACTTTTAGGCTCCATCAGGAAGCTGTTTTGAGTTATATTTTTGTTTTCTTTTTTGGATCAAAATACCCATGATAAAATATAATAATTATAGAAAATAATAATATTAATATATAATGATAATAATTATAATATTTTGTCTTTATTATTGTATTATACTATAAATAGAATATTATATTACATTATATTATAATACATTGATATATTATGTTATATAATATCAAAATATGTTATATTATTATGCTATAGTATACAATATTATATACTATATTATAATAATATTATATTACTTGCAGTAATATTTACTATATTATATATTTATGTATTAATACATATATTTTATTATACTCTGTTGTATAATACCATGCAATGTCTTTTATAATCATTTTGTCATACTATTAGTACTTTTTTAGTTTGTTTACCAAACATATATTAAAGTCTCACAGCACTTTAGAAATGTAATTATCAAATAGTAAATAGCTTTTTATAAAAGTTTTACTTCAAAAAACTCTACTTCCGAAAGCTCTACTGCCAACAAATCTGCCAAATGGGGTCTAGGGCCAGAAAGCACTATTTGACCCTCCAAAAAGTACTTTTGGATAAAATAGGGGTGTTTAGTAAAAAAAATTTCGAAAAACTGTTTTAGCTTTGCCAACAATCTAAAATAGCTTCTTGAGAGAAGCTCCAAAATGGAGGTTCTTCGAAAAAGCACTTTTAGCATGCGGTGGAAAGTTGTTTTAATTTATAAATTTTTTTTTGGTCCAAAATACCCATGATAAAATATTATAATTATAAAAAATATCCCTTTATATTTATTAATATATAATAATTATTATTATTATAATAGTTTATACCTTTATTATGGTATTATACTATAAATATAATATAATATTATATTATATCATAATATATTGATATGTTATGTTATATAATATCAAATTATATTATATTATTATGTTATAGTATACAATATTATATTACTAAATTATAATAATATTATATTACAATACAGTAATATTATACTATATTTATGTATTAATATATATTATATTTTATTATGCTCTGTTGTATAATACTATGCAATGTCCTTTATGGTCATTTTGTCATATCAAAAGTATTTTCTCAGTTTGTTTTAACAAATACATATTAAAATTCTACAACACTTTAGAAATGTAGCCATCAAACAGCAAATAGATTTTCATAAAAGCTCTATTTCAGAAAGCTCTACTTCAAAAGGCTCTACTTTCGAAAGCTTTACTGCCAACAGCTCTGCCCTATTTGGCAGAGCTTTTGGTAGATCAGAAAGTACTTTCTGACTCTCCCAAAGTACTTTTAGATAGAATTAAAGTATTTGATAAAAAAATCAGAAAGTTGTTTTAGCTTTGTCACAAAGCTAAAATAGCTTCTTGAAAGAAGCTCCAAAATGGAGCTTCTTCGGAAAAGCACTTTTAGGCTTTAGCATGCGTCAGAAAATTATTTTAATTTATAATTTTTTTGGGACCAAAATACCTATAATAAAATATTATAATTACAAATAATAATAATATATAATTATAATATTTATAATATTTTATCCATTTATTATTGTATTATACTATAAATATTATATTATATTATACTACATTGATATATTATGTTATATAATATCAAATTATGTTATATTATTATACTATAGTATACAATATTATATTATTATATTATAATAATATTATATTACATTACAAGAATATTATACTCTATTATATATTTATGTATTAATATATATTATATTTTATTATGCTCTATTGTATAATACTATGCAATATTCTTCAGGATTATTTTGTCATACCAAAAATACTTTCTCGGTTTGTTTATCAAACAAATATTAAAGTTTTACGACACTTTAGAAATGTAGTTACCAAATAGCAAATAACTTTTTATAAAAGTTCTACTTCAAAAAACTCTACTTTCGAAAGCTCTACTGCCAATAGCTCTGTCCAACAGGGCCTAAAATCAAGAAGTAATCACAATAATATAATAGGAGTAGGACAGACATTGATTCCAACGATTGAAAAAGACCACCATCACACAAGTGCAGATTTCAATCATTGTTGCACAATAATATTTCTTATTTAAAAAAGAATAGCCGTCACACATGAAGAATTGAAAACATTAGGTCATTGTCTGTCCTTTGCGCTCCAATTGTATGACCAGCAATCTACCTAAAATCAACCTCTTTGAAATTGTGCCAACTGTAGCTATAAATACGTCGACATAATTCTCTGCGAGTGTCTATTCTTCATGCTAACAAACACTAAAGCAGTCCAAGGAATTAGAGAATAAATGTTTAAAAATGAATAAATCAGTTTTCATGAGCTGCACCATGTTTGTATGCCGACATCCTAAAAGATTTGGTTTTCTTTCTTTTTCCTCCTACAGTCTGGATTTTCTTGTGGATTATGAGCAAAACTTCAAAGAACCTCCTCGTTTTATTCTACCAGAAAAACAGTCAGTTCATTGAGTGGTTGCAATAGTTTGAATAATTCCAACTCTACTTTATGGTATAATGACACAGAACTGGTGGCAAAACCCAATCATTTTCACAAAAAGTCTTGTGGTAGCTTTCCATGACTATGAGCATGTTTTCTAGGTTACGAGTCAGACATCTGTCCCGCCATAGTTGCTGCGGCCAAAACATCTCATCTAGAAAATTAATCAGGTTAAAAAAGCCAGCCATAAGTCAAATTAGTGAATTTGATTGAATCTACCTCCATCCAAGTAGTGGACCCACATAGATGGGAGGCATCTGGTCGGTTGGTGGGTCTCTCAAAAGAAGATATTTTTTCCAACGGAATTTTCTCGTGAAAAGATCATTAGACATAAGGCATTGAGATCCAACAAAAGAGCCATCTTTGGTTGGTAAAGAAGAGTGCCATGGTAACAGAGCTAAGGAAACACAGAGACGACCCTATTAAATAGCTCAGATTGCAAAATGATTTTCACAATGTCTGCAGCTGGCCATATCATTACAATAATATTGCTCGACATGAGAAGAAACTTGAAGCTTGATGATAAGCACAATGATTCCTCTTGTAACATGAGAGATGCAGTACATGTTTCAGTTATATGTGCACTAACAAATTCCGTAGGTAGAAATTTACAATAGCTCCCAAAAGCTCTTAGTATGAAACAAGGAATGGGTTCCATGATGGACAGTAAACCAACATATACATGGTATCTTGTGTGCATAATACAGAAATATGGAACCTGACATGGTTCATTCTGTACATATACTAATACAAGTCTGCATCTAATACAGATGGCCATATGAACTGCATGAATGTGTCTGAAAAGCATTAGATGCCACAACTATTGATGCATCCAAGACTTTATATGATTAGCTTAGAACAGACACAGACATGCCGATTCTCATTGGAGAAGCTATAAAGAAGAATAAGAAGAAGAAATTGGTATAGGGATCATTTTGTCTTTAGTCTATCTGTCGCTATGGTTTCCAACTCACAGCCAACAACATCAAATCAAAAAGGTAAAGATTTAGAAGCACGCTTCTTATTTTCACACTGATCCATCAGTCACAAGTATCCCAAACAAAGATGACATTTGACATTTTGCTATTGCACAAACAAATAAATCAAAAGAAATGATGACACTAAAGTTAACCTTCTATTTATTCTTCACTAACAAACAGCCTCACATTATCTATCTGCATAATAGCTTTTTGAGAGCACAACATCTCTGGAATCTGATTAAGCCTTAAATAAATGCTGAGAATATCATTGCTTCATGATTTTTTTTTACCTGAGCATCCTGGACTCGCAGAGGTCTCTTTTAAACCTAAATATCAAATATATAGCTTGAATATGATCACATCTTATGGTTACACACCTAAAAGAGATGAAAAGAGATAACTAGATTCCCAAGAAAGCAGATGAGGTTGGGTTGTAATTGGCATCAATGCACATAGATGCAGGAAGAAAAAGACTAGCAAGAGATTAAGAGAATACATGATATGATAGTAGTTTCCCATAAAAATTCTGAACCTTCAATTCTTCATTCCTATTTCAAGGAAACCAAGTGATAGAAAAAAACCTAATTGCACTTTGCTGTTTTTTTAAGGAAAAGTAAAAAAGAAATGTTGCAAATTAAAATTGGTAACAAAATCATAAGACAGTTATAGCAAAGGTTTGTAGCATGAGACAACATGGATAAGAAAAAAGTATAATGTGTTTGTCATAGTTGAAGGTATTTTCATCAATTATTTAGTCACTTTCACTGTTTTTTTATATATCAAAGGTGAAGGTGTTTCAACGAACAAGTAGATTCTCATGCAGAAATATGGGCAGTGAACCAATGGTTTAAAATATTGAGAATGTGCCACATTTTATCAATGTTCCATACCATGCCAGTGCATCATGCGCACATGGCACCTTGCTTGCTGGCATGCCTTACTAAATAGGATGTACTGGTTCATGCCAACCTGTATCAAACCATGTTAGATTGATATGGTAGGCACCTCTCTCTCTGATGGGTAAGGGGAGATGTTTGTTTTGATGGAATCCTTGGGAGCCCAGCAGGTTTGACATAATAAATAAATAATAAAGTAATTAAATAAATAATTACTTTATGCTCTGAGGCTACCAAGCACATGGTTAAAGTAATTAAATAAATAAGTCAAATCCAAACAGATATGGACTATGCAACTAATTTTTAGTGAGATTCATGTAATTAATTAAAGTTGCACTGAATGATTTTGGAAAGGAACGGGTTCGATACTCTAGCAATATCCATACAACCACAATGTGAACATGATAGCCAAGTAGGATGCCTAGGAGCAGAGTAGACATTCTATATGGGGTTAAGGGCTTGCAAACTTGTGTTTACTTCCTCATATAATAAGACATTATTGGTGTTGTACAATGATAGCCAAGTATTTTATAATATAATACATTAATACTTGAGCATAACTTTTCTAGTTTTCATACGACTCCGAATATTGCATTTTAGCAGTGACTACATTCTAATCATCCTAATTCATGTTTTTAGCACTAAAGCATTGCCATGGAGTAATATGATGTCATATTACCTTAAGCATTAACTCCAAAATAGTCAGCAAGAATACGTCACTGACTTTGATAACATACTATTTTCTGTTAATATCTTTTTTTTTTTCTTTTGGCAAAAAAAAATTCAAGAGTTAGGACCGTCAAAATAAGTTTAATGTGGTTTAAATTAAATTTAAAAGGAAAAAACTAGATACGCATACTATGTGCTTATAAAAAGGCTATGTTTGCTAGTTCATTCCATAGCACAAGCATGGTATGGTGCACGGCACGTATCATGACAGTGTGTGACCAGCAGATAGCACCTAAAACCTTGGGGTACATTGCATTCACATAATAAACGACAACCTTTCTGTAGGTAGCTTGCTCAAGGGGGCATGCTTTCATGATTACTAGCTTTTACCAACAAACATGATCGTCAAATGTGGCAACAAGAATGGGTGTATATGGACCGGGGGGGAATAGAGCATTGCTTAAATGAAGAAAGAAGGGTAACAAGGAACTAAAAATCTTTTGGTTTGTGGCCGTAGTTAAAAAGTATCATATTATTCTTGTGATAATAAGAATGAGGGGGAAAAAGTGATGAAACTATATTGAACTCTTGAGTTTTACGTGCTCCAAATAAAGTTATGGTAGAAATAAGTAGTCAAAGTTAAAAAAATATGTAAAGTGTCCAACAGTTGAATATCAAGTCATGTCAGCTTTGACAAAGGGAGCACAGTGTTCAATGTGGTCTCAACTAAAACATGGAGTAAGCAAAGATCAGCGAACCAGTTTATACCATGCGGCATTTTGTGCGCCAATGAAAGATAGGCACAAAACATAGCCATATTGTGTATTGCAGAATGCAGGGAATCATTGTGGTCTGCCACATCATGAGCTGATATGTTATAGCACAATACATTTTATGCTTAACATGTTTTCTAAAATTCATTCAATTGCAGTATTTATGCAGCTTGGTATCATTAAGTGAATAAATATTCTTACAGTTAATGCCTTCAGATTCAAGCATTTTTTCACTCAGTTGAATTAATATAAAGCTAGTTTATGCTATTTTCTGTGAGAAATCTTATATTCAGTGATGCAAATGTTTAGGATATGTTTTATCAGCAACAAGAACACCCATTAGCATCAGTTGATATTCTTAATCTCTACTATTTTAGTGACAAAAGCCTACATGGCTGGACTTTAGTTTGTGGTTGAGTTGCCTTATGACTCGTTTGGTTCACAAAAAAAATTTTCTCACTGGAATGTTTTTTCAGAAAAGCTGATGCCTGAGTATATGATACATGAGAAAATAGTTTTTTGCATGTTTGGTTGACCATAGGAAATGGCATAGGATACACACTTTATAGAGTGACTTATATTTGGTTAATCATCTACTTTCTTGAAAAAGTTGTGTAAAATATATGTTATACCCTTAATAAAGGGATTATAAGGAAAAAAATATCACATGCGTAATTTTTAGAATCAGATACTTAGAACACCACGATCTAGAGGTTTTGAAGATTCAACCCTAAAAAGATCAGAATATGTTTTTAATAGCTATTGTTAAATATTTTTAACGATTAAAATTACCATAATTCATAATATATTTTTAATAACTATATTTAATTACTTAAATCTAAAAATATTTTTAAATATTTTTAAATATTTAAAAATAGCTATTAAAAATATTTATAGGGTTGAATTTTTAGTTAATAGTTAGTCAACTTCCTTATATTATGATAATTTTAAATAGTTATTAATATACTTTTATATTAAAATTACCAGATTTTTTTTATATTACAATAATTTTTAGTAGTATATTTTTAATAGTTTAATATTAACTATAAAAAATAGCTATTAAGAAGATCATAATAGCTTAAGGGCATTTTTAAAAAAAAAAATTACCACAATTTCCATCCTGTGGGAAAGTGGCTTTTCTATATCCCATATGGTTTTTTCTTTCCCATAAAATGTGGAAAACTTATTCCCATGAAAAAACTACTTTCCCATTTCTCTTCTTTGAAAACTCCAATCAAATATAAGGCATTTTTTCATTTTTTCATTGACCACACTTTTCCCCTTCCTCTTTCCTTGAACCAAACGAGTCCTCAATGTAGCCAGACTATTAGATCCCAATTCCACAAGTCTTCATATGCTTTGAATTTCAAAGGACCCCATCTCTAGGCTCCACATACAGCAATTTAGATTTTCTAAAAACTTTGAAAAAAGAAAACCATGCCTAGCTCCTACACCTTCTCTTTTATTTTCTTACTTGGGTCCAATACATGTTTCTGGTTCTAGTTTTTATTTAAAGGCCAAAAGTCATGTTCTAAGAATTTAAACATGTTTATTTTCTAGTAAAAGCAATTAGAGTAGACAAGAATTGAAAAAAAAGATTTTCCTGTTATACCTTAGATTATCAACTGTATGCCTTTTAATTTTCCGTTACAATATATGCACTATGCTGGCTGCTGAACAGCATGGAATGGTTACAACTCTTGAATCGCTGGAAGTAGGAATTCATTAAGACAAAGGCATGAAACACATTGTACTTTGGGGGCATAAAAGGACACTTGAGTTGTTAATTGGAGTGACCATATATACTCATGTCAAAGAATCCTTAAACTTACTATGTTGGAGCAAGCTAGCTCAAACATTACTTTAATTCTGAACATGTTTTGGTTTTGGCAATCTTCTGCATTATGAAAGTCATCGACTAATCAATGTCATACAGTATATTCTTTCAAGACGTGTCAATCCATACCATACAACATGTTCCATGCCGACAAGATACAGGCATAAAATGGTGCTAAATACAAGCACACACCTACAAGGACCAATGCAGACCCATGTTGTTTGCCACCCTAGGCATGAGGCCAGATGACTCAGCATGACATGCATGGTGCCATCCCATAATGGCATGAGCATGACAAACAATATTTTAATCCTTGGTGTATGTACTTATGGATCTAGAACTATTGAAAGTTAGAAGGGTTCTAATTCTTGTAAACTAATAACATAAGTAGTTGTGAGGATCTAACCAGACTATAATAGAGAAATTCTCATTAAGAGCAGCCCAACTCAATCAAATTTTCCTTTATGATGTACTCAAAAATTATACAAATTGTCTTGTAATATAGGTCCAAAAGTGGAATCCTTGGTGCCGAGAGTGATACAGGTCCTCTTTATACCTGAATATAGTGGTACAAGTTAATTAATAAATGAAAGTGACCATAAGCAAGACCTTCTAGAAGGCTTGTATGGCTTCTAAAGTAGAAGCTTTTTGGGTATCTCTACTATATACAATGCAAAGACCTGAGGATGGGACTCACATGTCTCCACCCTGATTTTTTCAACCCGACCTCCTTAATCATATTTCCATGAGATATTATGAAGCAGACTCTTTCTTTGAATCAGGTTCTTTCTTTCCTACTCTAGATATATGCCCTTTTAATGACACATGTACTCCTCTTTTCACCATAAATAATTAAGCTGAAGAATGAGAGTACATAAAAATAAATGGGAATAAACATATCAACATGATTCTTTTGTTATCGTACACAATCATTCATTGAATACTCCTTTTTTTTTTCTGAACAGAACAGACCACATGCATTGCACTTGCAAACTACTAGTAACAATAGTCCTTAAGGTGACACACATTCACAAACCATAGGTAATACCAACATAGCAATTGCATAATGTGGAAAGTATAAATGAATTCATATATAAAAATAGATAAAGGATATGATGTCGCTAGAAAAATTAAGGAAAACGGGCAAGAAGAGACAAAATCTTACAGCTAGTTATTGTGTAAAACAATGGTGGATGTAGGGGGGCGAGAGGAGGCCAACCCCCTCCCGAGGTTTCGAAATGCATCTTAATAGCCATAATTAATCTCTGATATTGCCCCCCTATCCATATCCAGTACTTCAAATTCAATGGAATTGCTCGGTCGCCTCACATGAATTTCAAGTTATTTTTGCAAACCTCTCAATTTGAATTACCCTGCATACTCTGCCTCAAATCTAAATTCCTAATCTACTATCAAATTTTACCTAGTTATTACAGATTCACTTATATCCACTTTCTATGATAAGCCATAACAGGTACCCATATCTTTCAAAATTTAAATAAAGCATTACTCCTCTAAAAGATATCTTTAAAAGAAAGTAAGAGCCCACTTACTATTCAAACCTCACCATAACCTTCAAACTCTTCCCAACTAATCATAAAACTTCCTGTAGTTTCATAGTCAACTTCTTGCTCCTCGTTTTCAAGGGTTGCATCTCTTGTGACTTGCCTCAAGTAATTTTCTCATGCCTAGTGGCTTTGCTCACTTGAAAAAAGTGCTTCTCCCAATCTTCCTATGTTATAGTTTTATGAAAATTATAGAAAAGGTAGATGCCATATTCACAATGTTTATACAAGGTCATTTGCAGTTGTGTTACTTTAGCAACACTTTTAACAGATACATTATCTTTTGTTATATATGACTTAAATTTTTCTAAAAAAAGAAAACTAAAGACATAGTTCTTTCATGGAAAAAGAAAAGAAAAAAAATATTGCAAGTCTTTTTATTTTTATCATTATATATTATAAAAAATATTCTTCTAAAAGAGTCCTTGCTATGTAGTTCTTAAAGTTTTTATAATTTTATCTCGATATTGTCATAGGCGCTGTATTGCTTAGGACATGAACATTTTTTATAAGAAAAATACTCATGTACAAATGATATTTTTGATTGAAAAATTTAAATGGTTTTAACATGTGTTTTGGCCTCCCAAAGTATAAATCCTGGCTCCATCCCTGCTGCTGAAAAATACTTAATATCCTTGCAGAAATAAGAAGCACAAAAGCTATGATTTTCATTGAGTTTTAGGTGGTCCAAATCGGTGAATTTGTTAAAGAAAGCATGCATCATCCAAGTGACAGAATAGATCTTGTGGTGCGAGCTCTGGCAATGGGAGCAAAGTATTACAATGTGGTTTCCTCAGTCAAAAGAATGAAACTCTCTCAGGACATATTTTGTGCCAAAACAAGCTTCTTCAACTATAACTTGATCTTGACTTAATTCAATACTTCTCTGGGTAGTTGTTTATGTTACATAAGTAACCAATCATACCCATGACCTGGGTCTAAAACTCTAAAATTATTAACCATTAAGACTCAGAAGGGTTCTAAACTAATGACTTGTATAGACCTAGCCGATGTATGCTAAAAACAAGATACCTCGTTATAAGATACCCAACCCAATCTAGTTTTTCTTTAAGCTGTACTGAAGCAGATGCGTACCAGGAGTTTCAAATTACATCAAAGTCACAAAGAAGTCATCTAATTCTACAATATTATAGAGAAACACGTTCTTTAAACTAAAATCCCATCTACGTAAACTCCCATAAAATGAGATCCAGTGTCCACACGCACTGTTAAGTATCTCTAAGAGGAGATTACTTGATTAATTAGCGTGCGGAGCAGAGTCCAGAGGCGAACCCCTCTCCAGCTAAGCGACGACTGGATAGTAGTACTCGTCCCTCCGATGGCGGTCGCGATCGACAGCGACGATAACGTAGACGGCGTAGATGATCCCAGGGACGTAGCCGAAGAGGGTGAGCAGCAAGCAGATGCAGAACTCCAGCTGAAACACCACACGTCGAGATCAGCGTCAGACGAAGGAGAAGAAGGAGGAGGGAGGGAGGGAGAGGAGAAAAAAATCGATCGGGTCGGACGGAGGGTGGTGCATACGCTGCAGCAACCGTGGTGGAGGAAGACGCCGAGCGGGGGGAGGACGATGGCGACGAGGATCTCGAGGAAGAGGCAGCATCTCTCCGAAGCCATCCCTGTTCTCGTTGTGGGCGCCCTTGATGTGCCCTTTGGTTTGGTTCGCTGTGAGATTTCAGCGAACAGTTGGATCGCGTCCTGTTCGAGTTTGCCGTGCAAATTGACTTGCCCACCGCCTATGACCTTCAACGGGTCCCACCAAGCAGCGTGAGGGAAATGGAATCCAATTCGAGTGGGTTTTTTATGGTGAGCAACCCGATCCGCGTCGTAGTTTTGAAGGAGGGTTGCCGCTCGAATACGGGGATCGGGAGACTGACCGGACATGACTTCCTTGAATTTAATTTGAGCCGCTTTTATTTTTAAGGAAAAAGGGTTGTTTTTGTAATCTATGGATGCTTTCAATATTAAAATATCTTATGATTATACTTAATATTGAAGTGATCGTTAACTATTTAGAAAAAAAAGAGAAACGGCTTAAATTTATGGTTGAAATGCAGTAATAGCGTCTAAAAAATTTTAACATGAGAAAAATATAGTTTTTACCATAAAATTTAGAACTACAAGCAATCGAGCCATCCTATTTTTGATTGCATCAATTTGGTTAATAAAATAAAAAAAATGAACGAAATAAAAAATTTAAACATATACGCACGGAATTTGTAAGTAATCTGACGTGGCAACTTAAACATTGGCAAAATTCAATTAGTTAAATCTCCTTCTTCAATTAAACTTAAAATATAAAAGGGATCCAACTAACTTTGTCTTGGTCCTTCGTCCGTCCCAACCCGATAATTCAAGGTCGTCTTCTCCATTGCCAACCTTGTTTTGATCCGCCAAGCTTGTGATTTGCTCGACAAAATCCACTGCCTATCTGTCCCCTATTAGAACGCTACCATTATGGTGAAGAAAGGGAATGCTGCAACATTCCCTATTGAGGGTTTTTCCAAATCGAAGATATAATGGCAACATGAAATATATGACATTAAGAAAATAGGATTATAATTAGAGACATTAGGGTTGCTGCATGTGAGGATTTGTATTTTGTTTATGGCACATTTGATGTCGTTATTTTTCCATTAGAGTTTCGACATTTTATAAGTTTGGTGGTCTCCTAATTCTTTGCTTTGAAATCCTAAAATGCTAAAAATATCTACCATTGTATCTTGAGATGCTAAAAAACATGTTGTGTAATGCTTTAGTGGATCCCTAATGTCTGCTTCTGTCTGTTGTGGGACCTCTTATGTTTGATTTAGGAAGCTAAAAAGCTTATTATATAATGCTTCGATGGACCCCTAATGTCTGCATTAGGGTCCTGCATTGAAAGTTGATATGCTATATAGGTTAATGATTTCTAATAGGTTATTATCTAATGATTTAGTGGACCGATTATGCCTTATTTAGGTATTCTATAGTATCTTTATATAAACTGATTTGGCATTTACATGAATTTTTTAATTCTTAGTAGCATGGATATAGTTGTTACAATTGTTATTCATCATGATGGCTCATTTGCTAACCATCCTGCATTCGATTATGTTGGTGGATCAGTGATAGAGGTAGAGAATATCGATGTAGACAAAGTATCATATCTTGGCATCTTTGATAAGTCAAATGAGTTGGGTGACATTAATATGGAAGAAATGCATTATGGGGTACCAAGAAGGGACTTCAAGCATAGCTTGAGAGTTTTATATGATGACCAATAAATTTTTTTGACATCTAGTCAAGTCAACCATGGGACTACAGTGCATTCTTATGTTGAACATCACATGGATAGACCTAAAATTATAGACATGACTCAATTTGCTGGTCTATTTAGAAAGGGAGAGAATGTGGGTGCTAGGGATAAGGTTGATATAAATATTGATGAAAATGCTGGTAATAATGTTGATAACACAGATAATGATGCTCATACTAGTGTTGGCAATGATACTTAAAACGATTCTGACACAAATACTAATAATGATGCTAATACTGATGCTGATAATATTGAGTCTAACAGTGATTTTGTGGATGTGAAGGTGAAAGATGTTGGTGATAGTAGTGATTTTGAGTTAGAGAAGCACATGTACAAAGACTTAGGTCCTTCAAATCAGTTCTTGAAAGACATGGCAGAAGAAAATGTGCCTCAATCTGATTATTTTGATTTTGATGGTGCTTGTAGTGGTGTGAATAGAAGTAATGGAAACTTCAAAGAGTTTAATATTAGAATATATTTGAAGGACCCAAAATTCTCAAATGGAATGAAGTTTGATAATTATAAGGAGTTTAAAGATGTTGTAAGGATATATATAGGATATTGAAATGAATATATTGCAGTTGTATGGGATGATGGTTGCTCATGGAGACTGCTTTATGGATGAGTACAAAAAAGTAATTCCAAGTTAAGTACTATTACCCTAAACACAAATGCGGTAGAAGTTATGAAAACTGCTAGATAAAGTCACCATGGCTTGCTAGGCACGATTTAGATAAGTTTAGGCCCAATCCTATTTTTTAAGGCTAAGAAGTTACAAGATGATGTTAACAAGAACCTGATTAAGAATGTCTCAATATATCAGTGCTATAGGGCAAAAAGGAGGGCACTTGAGAAGATTCAAGGATCTTATAAGGTGTAGTATGCAAGACTGCATGACTATGCTCAATAATTAAAAAGGTTAAACTCTAACAGTACAGTTGTTATACATATATGGAGGCCAAAAATTGAGGTAAAAACTATTTTTCAAAGGTTCTATGAATGCTTCGATGGATGCAAGAAGGAATTTCTTACTATTGTAGGTCCACAATATGCTTAGATAATTGTTTCCTTATGTCAGTTTGCTAAGAACATCTATTGGCAGCAGTTGGGAGACATGCCAACAAAAGAATGTTTCCTATTGCTTGGGCAGTAGTAGAGATAGAAACAAGGGAGTCATGGAAGTGGTTTTTAGATTTGCTCCAGGAGGACATAGGCTTTGTGTAGAAAAGAGCTGGATTTCATGTGAGACCAATAAAAGATAATGTTGAGCAATTAATTTCTTATTTTCTTTGTCTTTCTAAAGTTTTTCTTATTTTAACTACACTATCTTGTTCTGCCTTTTTTGTCTTACAATGCAATGTTTGATTCCTACTTTCAGCAAGTTTTAGGAGGGGTTGAGCATAGGTTTTATATGAGGTACATAGAAAGTAATTTTCAGAAAAGGTATAAAAGCAGGGATCTTAAAAATGCATTATGAGAGGTAGCACTTGCCTATGCAATATAGGACAATGAGGCTGCACTAGAATACTTGTAGAGGCTAAGTGAAGAGGCTTACAAGGATGTTGTAAACAATAAGGATGCTCCCCATCAAACATTAGCTTAGCTAGAGCTTTCTTCACAGAGAGAGCATGTAGTGATGTTGTACAAAAGAACATGGCAGAATGTCTTAGCTTATACCTCTTGAAAAGTATAGATAGGCCCATTATCATAATACTGGAAGAGTTTATAATCCTTGTGATGATTAGGTTAAGATAAAAAAGAAAAGAGTTGAAGAATTACAGTGGTTCTATATGTCTTGAAACTCAAGCAAAGCTAGAGAAATCTAAGGTAGCAGTATACGAGAAAGAGTGGCCATGAAGTGAGGCATGAGGTTGATAGTTAGATTGTAAATCCAAAAAAGGAACCTATAGCCGTAGGGGATGGCATCTAAGTGGAATTCTTATCTTAAAACTTTTATGTAACTATAAGAGTTTGGTAGCCTTTTCTTTTGAAACCTATCAAGCTCAATCTTTACCTTTTCTCTCAGTCCTTATCCTTTCTGACATGCCATCATACGACACCATTGAACGAACGGGTGATCAGAAGTTCCCCTTAAATTTTAGTAGGAGATAATAAAGAAATGCGTTTATTTTTTATTCTTTTGGTTAAGATTCAAGGTTCCTGCTCCGTTATAGGTGTTACATCACACACATCCAATCAAAGGCGCATAATTGTTCTATAATAATCTAAATCACATGCATCAAGATTCATACGCATCACCTATATAAAACTCTAATATAAAATAATTGAAGAAGGACAACGATGAGGTGACATACGTACCTTGGTTGGGTCCGTGCCATCTACGTGGTGAAACATCTTGATTGCCGTACTTTGTTATGTTTATGTTGCTTGTGAATTGACCACTTTGTACCGTCTACATTTCACCGATTGCCGGTAGGATTTTGGCTATTTCTTTTGGTAGAATCTCTTGGTATGAGAATGCGGTGCACTAAGATTATTTTGGATTATTTATAGCTTATACAAACTAGGCAACGTAGTTCAGTTCTTGGCCAATTTTGCGTGGCCCTTCTTGTACCTTGCCAAGATTTCGTCCAATAAATAATTGGACTCGTAGCACCCAGGATCACGCTTGTCTACTGGGAGCCTCCATTCTCTGATTTTCTTAAGGTAAATTTCGACGGCAGTATCACGACGGATGGGTGTAGCGGTGCCGGGTTTGTTATCAAAGATCAGCAAACCAAACTAGTGGCAGCCGGGGGGCGACGCATTTTTGACCAGACTACTGCCAGGGCCAAGGTCAGAGCTGCTTGGGTGTTTCCTATGCGAAAAGAGTACTGGATGCGGTTTACATCATCCTTGAGGGAGATGCTGCCACGGTGATCGAGGAGATTCTGAGCTCTAGGCAGTCTAATAGGAGCATGCAGTTGATCATGATACTCGCCGGGACGAATATATTGCATTCTGGGCTATTTATATATATAGGGAGGTCAACTATGCTGCGGACTGGATGGCCTCCTATGCGATCCATCATTCCAAAGATGTCATTTGGGACAGACACGACTCGGTCCCGTCCACTTTGCAATTGCTACTTTTTTCTGACTTTTTGGACTACACTCACATCCATTGTGTGCGAGTCGATGATGTACCCAAAAAAAAAGAAAAAAAAAAGAAAACAACTGGACTTGAACAATGGCAATCAAAAAGATCAAAAGCCTAACTCAATTGTGGCTCAACCACTTGCCGCATTTTATTTAATTATATAATCTCTTTAGGACGGTCCGAGATTGAAATTGGGCCGATGGATATATCAATTATAGATTTGGAAATCATGCAACTAATTATTATGGGTGGGAGTAGGTGCAAGTTTTAAGTTTTAAACTGGCTAAAAGTAATATCATATTTTTTTTTCTCAACATAGTTTAGTTTCTCTCTTCTTGAGAAATCAATATAAGCGTCGATTGCTTAGCCAAAAGTAGAGACACCTTAAACGAGCAGGAATGAAAGACTTCAACGACCAGCAATTTTTGATGGCATAGCTACATAAGGGGTGGTCTCTCAATCACCACAAGGATTCTTTATGTATATTTGACCAATAGAAAAAAATAATTATGTTCCTATTTAGAGCCAGCTTAGGAGCCTGCATTTCTAGATACCTACATTTCTAAATGCGGCTGCAAGTACAAATATTGTATTTATAAAGTATTGTTGGCTTACTTGCTATTGATAATTGCAACTATAATTCACATATTTGATTGTCCAATACGAGAAGGATGCGATCACCTGCAATCGACATCATCAAATTACCTCCTTTAATATTATTGTAGCACATTATTATTTTATATATTTATAAAATTATATTATAATATAATTATACTATCAATATAATTACAATATAATATAAAATAATATATCATAACATACAAAAATAATACAATGCAATATCATATAATAAATATATTATAATACAATAGATAGCATAACAAAGATGATACAGCATGAGACGTAATAAAATATACAATACTATAATATATTATATAGTATAATTCATTTTATAATATAACATCAATTCATATAATTATGACATTTCTTTATTTTAGTATTTAATTAATAATAATTATATTGTAATCATTATTATCGCACTATTGTGGTAAGAATATTATATTTGTATAACTTCTTGCTATGATTGTATTATTATATTGTATTATAGTTATATATGATATTATTATATTACTATATGATATTGTGATGATTCTTATTTTACTATATAAGAACTATTACAGTAAAAATTATGATAATTTCAGGATGATTTATTATTATTATAATTACAGTATTGTTATTATTATCATGTGATTACTGGAGAGAAAAGAAGATGATGGTGGCCCTTTATCTAGGACTTTGTATCTTGGAATGCAGCCATTTTTGGCTACATCTTTAAATGTAGAAAAGGACCATACGGTGCAACTCAGTCATGTAGACAGGCAAACACTTCCATCTATTCTGCTGCTATTGCGATACAATATATGAGACCTAAATACAGGCAACCAAACCATCTTTTAAATGCAAACTAAGGTTACACAATCATTGGTCAATAAAAAAATTGTTACATATATTAATCCACAATTTGTTCTTAACTTGTTACTAAAAATTTAGATATGACAGAACAATTCAATTAATAGAGGCAACACTCTTCCATTATATTGGCCTATCTAATATAACATTATTCTATAAGAGGGACATATTGGCATATAAGGATATGTTTGAATGATTGAACCAAAAAATTTTATTATATTCGTGGATTAGGCTAGTGCAACCAGTAAAATCATAAGATTACATGCTAGGCTAGATCTATATCCACAAATGTCCAGAAATAGCTTTGGAATGGGCCGACCCAAATTCTGTAAAGAGAAAGAAAAAAACTTTAGCAAGTACCTATAGATATAGGCCCTATAAGATTCAGGCTGACCCACTTAAAAACTATATATGGATATCCATAAATATAGGCCTAGTTCAGTCTGTAATTATATAATTTTGCTAGTTGTACGGGCTTAATCCACATATCTACTAAAATTTCTAGCTCAGTCATCCAAACAGATCCTAAGAGTCAATATATCTAATCATGCTAGCCGAGGAATAATGATGTAGAGATTTTCTTCTTCTTCTTCTTCTCCGTGTCGGCTCTTTGCGCATGCTGATTTCAATCAGCAAATGTTCTTGTAATATCGATTGCATGATGTTAGAAAATGGCCATTTTTTACTGTATACCTGCCATAATAAGAGAGTATCATAATTTGGTCCGGGAGTTTCCTTCAATCATTGTAGTTGGTAAGGTACCAAATAATTTTTATCACATGATATGCCGTGCTATCATTAACATTAACAATAGCAAACACCTCACCAACTGCACGCACCCGGGAGGAAATGGAACATGGAATTACGCCAATTTTGTAACATTTCGGAGCTCAACATCTGGTCCGCGTCAGGTCTGGCCCAGCCAAAAGCGGACGCATCCACGCCAAACGAAAAGCCAGTCTTGTAGAATAGCAGTGAAGATAAAGGAAATAAAAATAAAGATTAATTAATAAAACAAGAAAAATAGATGCATATTATCGATCCCGAAATATAATAAAAAAATAGGGATTAAATCTTGCGGAATCGCAAAGGACGCCGGGCCGGCTCCCTCCGAATCTGAGCTCTCTTTTCCTCTCTCGAATCCCTTCCCTTCATCTCGATCGGAAGAGCCGGCCTCGTCTCGCGTCCAAACGCCCCTCTCGCGTGAGTTCATCCGAATCCCTTGGTTTTCCTCTATATTTTGATGTTTGTTTTGCCTTGATCCGTGATATCTGTTGGAATTTGGAAATTTTGGCATGGTTTCTTGATTTTTTTTTTGGAGCAGATCGATGGTCTGGATCTCTTATTTCTTGTTTTCTTGATATTTGCTTCCTCCTTTTTCGCCGTTGTTTTCTTGATCTCGTAGTAGTTGATGTTCGTTTCTTGATTTGGAGAGAGACTGGTCTTCTTGTCTTCTTGAAAGGGTTTTTTTCTCTGTATGAAATTTGATCCTGCTACTCTGGTTTAAAAGATTTGAGTAGGTATCGGCGGCAAGTACTCCCGAGTTGCAACTTTATCCAGATTTTGGTTATTGAGATGGCCTTGGTCAATAATTAGTAGATTTCAGCTCTTCAAGTGTGAAAGTGCAATAAAATTGAAATGCACAGCTCTTAAGTGAGAGAAAGAAGAAACTTTTAGTGGCCGAGTTGGATATAATGCTGGATATAGTGCCTTAGATAACGCTCCATTGTGGGTGTGGCAGGTGCCCACAGATTGACCACCTTGAACGGCCCCTGGATACATGCTTTTATTTTTAATGTGGTTGCTAACTTGAGATGCCTCCTATCTGATGGTTGGTTTGGAAATTATTGGAGGTGCTCTAAGGACTGATATCCAGTCAATATTTGTTGGCGGTGGCATTTATTATGGACGAAGCAGTGATCAACTCCAACCTAGCAACTCGTCAGTGGCTTAGATTGATAGCTTCTGGATCAAGGACTAAACCTTTGTCACACCATGACCAAGTGGGGATAGCATCTCTTCTGCATGTCTACAGAGTTTTGAGAAATCCATAGACAAGATATGCCCTATTTGCAAGATGGAACACCTGTTGATATGGTCTTCAATCCATTAGGAATTCCCTCATGAGAGAACAATTACCAATTACTAAGATTTTGTTTTGATATAAAGGATCCAAGCTTGTTTATTTTCTGTTTCAATTTCTGCCGTTTCTTCTCCCTCTGAATCAAACTTTTTTCTTGCCATAATGTTCAATTCCTAGAGAAAGACCCAATTCGGTATCTGTGTAATGATTTCTGTTATGGGGTTTGCATATAGATATATTTTGTTTGTAATTGAAATTGAAAAGGATTGATTTTCTTTTTGCATCTTCCTCAATGCCCTGGCTATTTACGATCGAATCTTTGATAGTTTTACCATACATGATTGTGTTGCAAAAACTTGTGGATAGGTATCCTACATCTTTTCCATATTTCAGTTATGTATGGAAAGATAGAATAAAATGGCCACAATTTTGGGTATCTATCTTTGTGTAATTATTTAGAATAAAATGGCCACAATTTTGGGTATCTATCTTTGTGTAATTATTTATACACAATTTGTCTTTTCTTATGTTCTAGTAATTAGTATATGGTAACATGTTATTATCACCCCAGATATTTTTTCTGATTTGGAATAAGAGGGCTTTGATGATACACGGTCTTTAATTTTGTAAAGATCTTCCTAGATAATCTGATATGAACAAGGATGGGGTGTAGTTCTCAGTCTGACAGCTGTCAAGTGCTGCCTTCAGGGTTGGGGTCACCAAACCTGGCAGCCACTGCATCCATATCAAGACATCATTTGTGAATTCAATTTGATGGTTGCATGTTAAACAACTGCATAATTGAAATAGTTCTGTTTTGATAGTTCATTTCTCACATTTTCGTATTAGATGTCACTTTCGTATGAGATGTCTTACTGCACAGTCACTTGGATCTGCAGCTATGGACAGATTCATGCTGATGACATATGTTAGTCCAGCTTTTGTGTCCCGTGATGACATCTTATAGAAGTCTGGTGAACAATCAGGCATAAATATGGTGAAATAATCTTTCACATGAACATGCATCTAGTTGGTTCAGGGTCTGCTGAGTAAATGCAATATTGTTTATGGCATCTGATAGGTGTTGCTTGTGCAAGGCCAAAGTCTGTTAGAGTAATGATATATATTATTTGTACGCTCTTCGATTTTTGATTTGCACATAAATGCAATTTTGCTCAATGATGGCTTTTTTTTTTTGCTAAATCAATGATGGCTTAGTCACTGTCGAATATCCATTGATGATTGTATTTATGTGGTGTAGGCTGAGTATACGTGGTTTATGCACCTGAAGAAATTGAAGATAATGGTATGCACTTGCTTAAATTTCTGGTAGTTACTTTTCTGAGCTAAATCCCAGGTGTACAAGTTCTTTGTGTTACACTTTGTTTCACTCTTCCTGCTTAATTTTCGTTATTGTCGAAAAAAAGAGAGATGCAAATCAAGGTTCATAACCTTCAGATAATTTTATGAAGATAATTAGATCCGTTCTTACACTTTATATACCTTTTTGTTGTTGTTGATAGCTGTGTCAGTTGTGACATGAAGCATATATTATGTAGTTGTTTTACATGGTATCTATGGCTAGACCAATATAGTGTCATTCTACAGAGTCAATGAAAATTTCCTTATTTCTGGAAGTTTGTTCTAAGTGTTGGACATGGAAGAACATTATCTAAGATGGTCGATTATCATAAAACTCTGATATTATCATATGGATATTTTGTTTATTGGATAAAGTATAAGTATTATTGCTTGCCATCTTCTTGTTATGTTAATGTGTAATAATGAAGTCAACACAAAGCACACTGATCAAATTTTGAAAGATTATAAGTGAAGTTTTATTGCTTGCCATCTTGTTGTTATGTTAATGTGTAATCATGAAGTCAACACAAAGCATACCAATCAAAATTTGATATATACATTGTATAATATAGTGTTGAAGAGTATAAAGTATGCCATTTCTTCTTATTCCTAGTTTCAGATCTCTTTCTTTGGTTCCCTTCTCTTTCCTTTTTATGTTTGGAAAAATTGGTTACATGTGTACTGATGCTCGTTTTCTCCAAAAAATGAAATGAATAAATCCTCTCTATTTCTTTCTTTGCTTTGTTTTTATAAATTTTATTTCTATGTGCTACTTGCATATTGGATATGCTTATCTATTTATATGCTTAACTCAAACAAGGCCTTTTTTTTCCATTCTGTATGATTGATTCTGTTGTTGCATTTCTTAATAGGCCGTAGGTTAAAATGGATAGTCCCAAGCTGTTTAAGTGATTTGTCTTAAAGTTTTCAAGTGCTGCTTATGAGATGGAGACTGTAGCCTTTTACTGCAAGGTTGGCCTGATACATGATTAATTTTCTGGTCCAACGTTATTTTTGTTTCATGATGCTTGCTTTCTTATCCCTTCTATCTTTGACATGTTTTCACGGAATAAACATCTCCTTTATGCTAGTAAAAAAAAAAAGCACAATTTTTGTTGTTGCTGGAAGATGTTGCACCTTTCCGTGACAGAACAAAACTGCATATATTCTAAATATCACACTTTTATGGCAGGCTCTGCCTTTACTTTTCTAGAATTTTTATTTTTGAAAAAGGGTAATTATCTCTTAGATTCATGCTAACATGAAGGATGAAGAGTAAGATTTGACATGAAAAGTCCTAAAACTTTTTCATTGACCTCTATATTGCTGCCAGCCTGTTATTGATTTGCTATACTTTGCATAGTTCACATTGATATTTTCTAGTGATTGTGATGTTCATTGCCTCATTAACTTAAGCCTGTCTCTGTAACAGCATCTGCTGACTTAAGAAAATCGAATTGAGAGAGTTTGCATTGACCGTTGAGCAAAATTACAAGGTGTGTTGCCTTCATGCTGTATTTTTTTCCTCTAATTTTTCTTATCCTTTTTTTTTGTTTGTTGTATTTTTTGTCAAACATCTTCACTTGAGCCTGTCTCAGATATGGGCATATATCTTAGCACTCCAAAAACTGAGAAGCTTTCTGAAGATGGTGAGAATGACGGGCTAAAATTTGGTCTTTCATCCATGCAAGGATGGCGTGCAACTATGGAAGATGCAGTGAGTTTTTATCTTTGAAACCTCGTCTGCTCATATTAATGTTTATTGATTCCGGCACTCTATCACATGCTACCAAAACTCAGTGATATTAGTGAACTTAACTTTGGGGCAGTGACTGACGTTGCACACCAGAAAACAAACTTTTGTTTTTCTTGGGTACTGGTTGCCAAGTCACAAACCAATGGATTAGAGGGCCATGGCTTAATAGTCAGAAGAAATTAAAATTCTTTTCATAGTTAATTCTTGGCCTGAAATGCGGAGAATCAACTCCAATTCAGAATATTAGATAGCTATTCTTACCTTGCCTCATTTAGATAGCTATTCTCACATTTATATTAAATCAAACCCTGTAGCACATGTATGTTTAGATGCTTCATGATCAAGGGCCCGTATTAATACAGATATGTATGTTTAGTAATCAGTTTCACATTTTACACCAGTAAATTTTACAACATAAGCTCTATTTCCATGCCTAGCACCATGCTTGCAATTGCATGCTTCTGATAGGATTGTACTACAAACTGTCTGCATTCCATATGCCATATTTATTTTTGCAGTTTCATCTTCCTCAAATCATATATCCTGATACATGGTATTCTTTAGCATGCTGCATTGCTGGATCTTGACGATTGCACATCCTTTTTTGGGGTTTACGATGGCCATGGTGGTAAGTTTGAGCTTCAGTTTTGTTTATTGTATTTATCGACCTTACACATGATACCTAAAATATTTGTTTGAAACTCCTATAATGAATCATTTTTCTCTACTTTGAGATTGATTCCCTTTGAAAATCATCATGAGATTGTTGCTTCATTATGCGAATTGTGCACTTCACTGGATTCACCAAGGTCGGAGGAGTCGGTACCGGGCACTGTACTGGTTCTCCGATGGTAAGAGTCAGTATGGGTTGTACCGGGCCTGTACCAACGAAGTTACGGTACCGTGAGAGGAAAAGAGAGAGAGAGAGAGAAGGAGGAGAGAGGGAGGGAGGCTGGCAGACGCTGGTGGCGGTCGCGAGGGGCCAGTGAAGGCTGTGGAAAGTGAGGTTGCGGCAGGCGAGGTCGCTGCCGATTCTCCTGTTTCGAACGAAACAGGTGTTCGGCCACGGCTTAAAAATTTTTGCTTGCCGACTTCACTTAAAAATTTCAAAATTTTTTAAGCCATGATCGGACCTCTATTTCGTTCGAAACAGGAAAATTGGTTGTGGCCTCACCTGCCGCGGCCTCTGTCGGCTCTCTGCTGGCGTCCCGACCTCTTCCTCCCTCACTCGCTCTCTTTCCTTCTTCTTCTCCGGCTCTAGCAACGGGTCTCGTTTCTGTTGCTGGAGCCGTATCGGTGATCTATCGGTACGGCTTAGAATGGCCGGAACAGCCCAGTTCAGAATGCTTCCGCCGACCTTGGAATTAACATTTTTTTAATTCTCTTTATCATTATTCTTTCGGTGTTTAGTGCATTCTTTTATATGTCAAACCTTATTCTATCTCTAGATAAATGTCTGCTAATTGTCTACGAGATGTGGAACTAGTTGTGTTTTTATTGGATAGGTTCTTGGTCTTTGAATTCTGGTCGTGTCTCACATGATTGAAGCGCTGATTGAAGATAATAATGGTTAAAATAGCTAATTTCCATAAATTTATTGGCAGCAGAAATGGTCTGTTGCACAGAATTATGCTTATATTACAAATCAGAAAATGTGTTCATGCATAAACCAATTGTACTTGGTGCTCCCTTTTTGATGGTTTGGGCTGTATATGCTTACCTCTTGTCTGAGTAACACTTTCTAAATGCAGATCAGAAGTTCGGAACAATAAATTATTAAAGAGTGGAACTCTGAATTGATTTGCTCATGAATTTTTTCACAAACTTATAAAAATAGGAGTATGGGAACTAGCTTGGATGTCATTATCTGGAGCTGTTCAGTTGGTATGGTTTATAATGAAGCACAACAGGTCCATCCAAACATTGCATTGGATAGCGTTGAGATTGGGTTAGGCTCGTTGTAGGTTTTGGTTAATTTTTTAGGAAAATCAACTGGATTGATTGTGAGCACGAGGAAAACAATCGGTGTAGGTTTTGGTTGATTGCCTTGGAAAATCAGCATTTTCCTGAGCGGTTGATTTAGTTGCCAAGTGGTGCATTGCTTGTGTCCGGACTCTGGAGTTTTCATGCTAGACTAAGCAGATGATGTACATCTTAGTAAATTGTAGACGGTTTTTTTCCCTGTTATTATTCAACCATAAGATTCAGATTCTCACATGCAAAAAGAGAATTCAACAGGAGTAATGGGTTATGATTGAAGGACTTAGTTGAAGAGCAAAAGGAAAAAGAGCATCTCTGCAGCGCCTTGCTGCATGAACAAGCGTGCGGTGGGCAACTATCTTCAAACATCTGGTGTGCGGCCATGGTGGCCCCTGGCATGGTGGTGCCAGGTGACCGGGGTAGGTCCCGGCCCTCACACACTGCTCCTGGGAAGGCCAAGACCACGCCGTTGTGGTCGGAGGTGGCGGGAGGGATGGTGCGTCGGCCGGAGGAACCCACTCATCGCCTCACTGCGGCCGAACTGGAGGAACTGCAACGGAGGTTTCCTCGGGTGGCGGTGGTCCCGGAGGAGCGGGTAACGACAGCCAAGAACCTATGGATGGAAACGGCTGTGATTGCAAAGAGCCTGGGGCGGCGGGTCTCCCCGGAGCTGGTGGCACGGGATCTCAGAAGCAGGGGAAAGTTAAAAAATGAGGTTGAGGTTCTGCCTATGATGGAGGGCTTCGTCACTGTCCGGTTTGCCTCTAGCGACGACCGGGCGGCGGTGCTCGCTGCTGGGCCGTGGGTGGTGGCGGGGCAATTGTTGGCAATGGAAAAATGGATACCCGATTTCATTCCGGGTACCCACTCGGTGAATCGAGCGGTTGTTTGGGTTCGGCTGCCTGGGCTCCCAGTTGAATACTGGGATATGGAGGCTATCCGGATGATTGTGGCGGAGGTGGGAAATCCCCTGGAGCTCGACCGATTCTCCAATTAGAGGCGGCGCATCGGGTATGCTAGGGAGAAGGTCGAAATCAACTCACGGCAACCACTACTCCCGGGAACCATCGTCCAGGGAGCGCAGGCGAGGTTCTGGCAGACCTTCGCCTATGAAGATCTGCTGGGGCTGTGCTATCGGTGCGCCCGCTTGGGCCACCAATCCGGCGAGTGCTGTTTCCAGGCCCCGGGACTGCAAATGGGGGCGGAGCCGGGGGTCAAAGAGACGAAGAGGCATGGCGAGCCTGCTAGTGGGTCGGAAACATCCCCGCAAGTGGCGGAGGATCGGCTGACCTTTGGCCCGTGGATGACGGTACCGGCAGAGGTTCTGGAGGAACAGTGGCGCTCCGGCTGGTGTGAAGAAGACGACGGAGGAGGCCGAGGCGGCTCGGCGAGCAAGCGCGGTGAAACCGACTCCGGAGTCGGCTGAGGCAGATCTGGCTGACTCATCGCCGGACGCTGAGGGGTGGCGGAAGCCAAAGAAGTTCGCCCGGCGAGGGTCGCCGGGGAAGGGTTCGGGGCAACCGGTCACCGGCGGGGCGGCGGCATCCCAGACGGTCGAGTTGACTTAGCACCAGGTGCAGCGGGAGGCGAATCAGACCCAGACCCACGACTCGGGCACTGGGCCAGGCCCCGTAACAGGCCGAGTGCTGAAATCGCCAACCGGACCCCAAGACCCAGGCCCAAGCCAGAATCATGGGCCGAACAAATACGTGGGCCCGCTGGACCTGGATCGTGCCAAAGCCCATCATCGGGCCGAGGCGGGGCCCGTTTTGCTGAAACGGGCTCGTAGCCCATCCAAGAGACCGGCTGGCACGGCCCGGCTGGCACGGTTCCCTTCCGTGCCAAGTGTGCCGAGGGCGGTGTCGGTAGGCCAGGGAGCAGACCGGCGGAGGTTCCGCAGCCGGAGTTTGTCGCCGGCGGTCGTGGGAGGAGTCCGGCCAGCTGGTGCGGAGCCCGTCGTTGCCCTGAGTCCTGGTGGTGCGGTGAAGGGGGGGCACGGCAACAAGGTGTTAATTGTTGGATCGGCCGGGGAACTCGATTTCGGCCTCTACATCGGCGGCCGGCGGCGGGGTCCCGGCGGGGGCTCCAATGGGCAGCTTGTCATGTCCGGGAGAAGGGGAGAACATGGACACGGGAGACCCTAGGTGCTTGCCGGCTGATGGAGTGCAGGAGGAATCGGCCAATCGGGATGTTGGGGGAGGAGGTACCACTGGCGGCCCGGTTCATGTCGAGATTGCCAAGCAGATGAAGGAGGTGCTGCTAGCTCATGGACAGAAGGAGGCAGGGTCTTCCATAGAGGCGAATGGATCACGGGTGGTGGATGGGTCACAGGTTTCTGAGACTCAACCAAGCACTGTTCAGCCTTTGTAATGAAGGTTTTATTGTGGAACTGTAGGGGGGGCGGCGAAGCCGTCCTTCAAACCGGCTTTCTAGAGATTGGTAAGCCTTCATGATCCTGAGATTTGCATTCTGTTTGAGACAAGATTGTTGGGAGGTAGCTTGGAGCGGGTCAGGCATGTTATCCCGAGGTCTTGGGGGACTTATGCAGTGGAGGCACAGGGGTTATCCGGAGGGATTATTGTGTTGTGGAGGGTGGGGTCGTGTAACATTGACGTTTTCCACCAGTGTAGGCAGCAGGTGAATTTAGTGATATCAGAGGGTAATGCTCCCCCATGGGTTTTACTGGTAGTATATGCAAGTACTGACTATAGGGAGAGAAGAGTGCTGTGGGAGGAGGCCACAAGCCTTATCGTGAGGAAATGCTTGGAGGCGGGATATTCAGACGGAAAGACTCAGAAAAGTTGCCGATGACCGCCTTTCAGATTTGCATTTTTTTTTAATCTGGTTTTTTTTCTTGTTAATTTCGAACATATACAAGCGAAAACTACAGCCAACAGGGTGGAATTATCGATGTCAACCGTACACCGAAGCAATGAAGGCAAATGTTATGGCTCTATAGCTTCTTTTATTTCTATAGAGTTAACAACTTAAACCATGTATGGATGAGACATGGTAAGAGAGATCTTGTTATGCATACAGGAGGACAACTCCTTCGAACCTCGATGCATCCTTTTCATTAATCTTATTCCTCTCTTCCTACTATCCACGTAGGAATTTTAGACTATTTTTTTGGACCCGTCCCGCTATTCCTGAAAGTAGGAAATATACGACCTTTCTTTCTCCTGCGTATTTTCACCCCATCTACTGCTATTATTACTTATTATTCGTATTCAATATGGGAAGGCATAGTCTTCCTTTTTTCAAATAATCAAACTCATTGGCGCCAAGCGTGAGGCTACAGCTGTTATAAGCTACAGCCGCTAAACAGCTACAGGATTTTGGGAGCGACTAGCTACTAGAGCGGATCGTTACCCCCCTTATGTCCCCCTCGGTGTTGGTAGCAGGGGACTTTAATTGCATTGATGGTCCGGTGGAGAAGAGGGGGGCGGGAAGGCATTCACCAACAAAATTGAGGTTCGGGAATTTCAGGACTTTTTGATGTTTAATGGGCTAGCTGACCTTGGCTTCACAGGCCCAAGATTTACATGGTGCAACAACCAGCAGGGTCAGGCCAGAGTTTAGGAGCGGCTTGATCGAGTATTTGCCTCGACCGGATGGATCCAGAGATTCTCAGATTATTGGGTGCGCCACTTGCCTAGGATTGCCTCTGACCATAGCCCCATATTGGTAAGTAATTCACACTTTGTTCAGTCTTGTTGCTGGTGGTCCAAACCGAGAACGATTGACACAGCGGTGTGAACGGGGTTCCGTCTGAGTTGTCTTGGTTGGTGTTGGTTACGCTCCACCTTCCACCGGGAAACCTGCGAGCAAGCCTCGCACCACCACTGGGGTAGCGGGGGCCCTCCGACGATCAAGTCAGAGGAGATTGGAGGAGGAGAGATGATAATAGCAAGCAAGAGAGTGCTCTGGAAGATTTTGCTTACCCCCTTCTCTCCCCAGCCGCATATATACCTGGCTGGGGGGTCTCTCAGGGGGGTTTGTCATCGTGGGGCGCGATGGAGTGGCCACTGACATGGCCGTTACAGGGCGTCGTGGAGCAGCGCTGGGTACGGCCATGACAGGACGTAGTGGAGTTCCGCTTTGTACGGCTGATACAGGAGATCGTGGAACAGCATCGGATACAGCCGTTGCAGGGAGTAGTGGAGCAGGAGGCCTCGGCGTGCCTCTGGGAAGCAGCCTGTCGTTATCAAGAGATCTCCGACTCGGGGTCGGAGTGCTGGATCAGGGGGCAGCCGACTCGGGGTCGGGCTGCGGTGCTGAGGATATCCGACTTGGGGTCGGATTGCTAGATTAAGGGGCAGCCGACTCGGGGTCGGGCTGCGAAGCCGAAGATGTTCGACTCGGGGCCGGACTGCTGGATCGAAGGGCAGCCGACTCGAGGTCGGGCTGTGGAGCCGAAGATGTCCGACTCGGGGCCGGACTGCTGGATCGAAGGGCAGCCGACTCGAGGTCGGGCTGTGGAGCCGAAGATGTCCGACTCGGGGTCGGATTGCTGGATCAAAGGACAGCCGTAGTCTTCATGGGCGCGCGTGCCGGTCACGTGGAGCATGGCGGCTTAGTTCCCCCGTAACAGTAGCCCCCCACTTCCGAGCCTGGAACCAGAAGGGGAACGGGTGAAGGGAGTGATGCTTCAAGATTGCCGCCATCCCTCGGAGAGGCGCGCGCGCTTCGAGCTTCCCGCCTTCTTTATGGCGTATGGCGGTTGTTGCTGACCTGGCAGTCTGAGAATTTCGGCGGACATCCTTCCTTAATGGTGTCGATTCGCCTTTGGGGCGCGAGCGACCCTTCGGCGGCCAGACGTCCTCTGGCGTCATCGAGGCATCACCCGCCTTTCCGCCTATTTAACCGGGGGGCCCTCCCCCGTCCGTCTTCCTCTTCACAGACATTTTCGAGTTTTCCCTTTGCGCTGCCGTTGCTGCCGTCGGACTGTTCGCTTGCTTCTCCTTTGACGCTCTCGGAGTCGTTCTTCCTTCTCCTCCGGTGAGTTACCCCATTCTTCTACTTAGGGCTCTCCATACTTTCTCCTTTTGTACTAGTGTACCCCAGTCGTCCCGGCCTTTCCCCCCTTCTTGTCCCCGTCCTGACCGTAGGTTTATTGGCCATTAGGAATGGGCGAAGTGAGAGCAGACCACATTAAGTCGGAGCTGGTCGCCGAAGACTTAGACAAACTCGTGGCTCGGTACCACCTTCCCGAGGCCTGCAACGTTACGCTCCCGGGGCCTGAGGAGAGGATGTCCCATCCTCCTCCAGGGAAGATCGCCATCAATGAGGGCATTCTCCAGGCCGGGTTCCGCTTTCCCCCTTCGGACTTAGTCGTGCAGGTACTCCGGGGTTTAAGAGTTGCGCCGACGCAGCTGGTGCCGAACTCGTGGCGTGCCCTGACGGTCTTCCAGGTTCTCTGCCGCATGCACGAGATTCCCGCTACTCTGAATGTTTTTTGGGAGTTCTACAGCCTGAGTGGCCACCCCCAGGACAAAGGGTGGTGGTGCTTTGCGGCGCGGCGAGGGTGCGGCCTCGTCAAAGAGGCTCCTTCCTCCATTCACGGCTGGAAGGAGCGTTTCTTCTTCATCGATGTAGATCCCTCTTGGAAAATCAGGGCGACCTGGGAGACGCCGATGAAGTCCCCGATCGGCCTATCGAGACTGTCGAGGGAGGAATCCGATGGCTTGGCCGCCTTGAAGGGGTTGGTTGCCGAGGGCCAGCTCCCCCCGGTGGCCCGCCTTATTTCCGAGGATACCTTGGTGAATGTCGGTCTGAGCTCGGTCCCCACCGACCGTGAGCCCGCTACCATTTCTTTTTTGACTCTTTTCTCCTCTTTCGTCTCGTTCTTTCCTTCGGTTTCTCAGCCCTCGACCATCTCGTTCTTGTTGCAGAGATTGACGACGTCATGCGGTCGGACAAGGGACCGGCTGTTGGTAGGTCGTCCCTACTGGAAGCGGTCCGGAGGAGGAAACGAGCTCCTCCGAGCGGGGCCCCGCCGGCGAAGAAGTCCCGCAAGGAGGTGCCTCCGACGCCGACCGACGAGTCCGGGCCCACCGATCAGGGAGACGCCGTGGGCACGGACCGGCAGCTGACGCTGTATCAGCCCTCCGGTGGTGAGACTGCCGCTATTCCGGAGGTATCATCCGAGCCCGCTCAAGACGGACGGGTCGGACGTGATCGGTCCCCGGCCCGGCCTTCGACTCAGCCGGCTCCTGATGATTCAAGGAGGGACGCGCCGAGGCCCCGGCCGAGCGGGGCCCTATCAATTCCTAGAGTGACCCCCGCCCCGAGCACAATCAGCAGGACTCTTCCCCAGGCGATGGATAAGGGTAAGGCTGCAGAACCACCATCCGGCTCCGGGGAGAAATCGGGGTCGGCCTTCACTACCGATGGCGCCCGAAGCCTCATCGAAACAGTGCTGCTGGAGAAGGACCGTCGGCGGGTCCGGGAGTTGGGGGTCTCTGACGTCGGGGCTGCCAGCTGCGTCTGTCTCATGTCGGTGAGTGTTCTTCTGGCCGCTTTTCACCATTTATTAGCTCTGTTGTTCTCCGCCTGACGCCCTCACTTTTCCTATCTCTTAGCTCGCCCAGTACATGATCCGTCTAGAGGAGTGCTACAAGGAACAGGCGGGGCTTCTGGCGAAGGCCGAGGACCGACTGAAAGCAGTGGAAGAGGGAGGCCAGGCTGTGGCGGGCAGGACGACCGGGGACCTCGAGGCGAGGCTCCGGGAGGCCGAAGAGCGGGCACTCGGCTTCGCCGCCCTCGAGAAGCAACTGTTGGAAGCTCGGGAGCAACTCAAAGTCGCCTCGGGCCTCGAAAGCAGGGTTAAGAAGGCGGAGGAACGAGCTGAAAAGCAGTCCCGGAAGGTCGCGGACTATCGAGAGAGGTGGGAGAAGGCTCAGTGGTCTGCCGACAGCGCCCGCAACCGAACCCGGTCTCTTGAAGCCAAACTGGGCGAATTGGAGTCAGCCTTGGAGAGGTCCCGCGCGAACGACCAAGAGCTCCGTTCGCGCCTGGAGGAAGCTGAAGCCGCTCGCACTGCTGCCGAGGCGAAGCATAAGGAGGCTCAGGCTAATCTGCTGAGGGTCTCCTCCGAGGCTGAAGACCGGATTGTGGCGAAGGTCTTGGAGGCTAAGGCTCAGATTACGGAGCGAGCAGAGGCGGCGCTGGCCGAGAAGAGTGCGGAGATCGGGCGCCAGGCGGTACAGGCTTATCGTCAGTCCGCCGAGTTCACCCGTGATATGTCGAAGGCGGTACGGGCCTATCGTCAGTCTGACGAGTTCATCCGTGACGCGTCGGACGCGGGGTCCGAATCCTTCATCTTAGGCTTCGAGGAGGGCCTGGCAAGGGTGTCGGCTAAGTACCCCGAAGTTGACCTGAGTGGGATTTCCCTTCTCGACTCCTCTCCGGCGCCATCGCCTGCTGATTCTCCTACCGCCTCCCTACCCCCTGCGGACGAGCCCGACGCTCCCGACCCGGGGGTTCCTCCAAGCTGACCTCTTGTACCTTTCGTTGTCCTCTTTTTTTTGTATGTCGGCGTTTTGCCAAATTGTATGGGCCTTGGCCCTGAAACAATGAAAATTAATACAAGTCGAATGTTTCTTCATCTCGCTTTCGTCCTCCTCTTTTTTTTCTTTTTAACTCTTGGCAGCGTCTTGCCGACTCCTAACTCTCGAAGTTCTTCCGGCGCTAAGCCAGGCATCCGAGGGTTAGGCCTCAGGAAATTCTTCCGGCGCTAAGCCAGGCATCCGAGGGTTAGGCCTCAGGAAATTCTTCCGGCGCTAAGCCAGGCATCCGAGGGTTAGGCCTCAGAAAATTCTTCCGGCGCTAAGCCAGGCATCCGAGGGTTAGGCCTCAGGAAATTCTTCCGGCACTAAGCCAGGCATCCGAGGGTTAGGCCTCAGGAAATTCTTCCGGCACCAAGCCAGGCATCCGAGGGTTAGGCCTCAGGAAATTCTTCCGGCACCAAGCCAGGCATCCGAGGGTTAGGCCTCAGGAAATTCTTCCGGCGCTAAGCCAGGCATCCGAGGGTTAGGCCTCAGGAAATTCTTCCGGCATTAAGCCAGGCATCCGAGGGTTAGGCCTCAGAAAATTCTTCCGGCACTAAGCCAGGCATCCGAGGGTTAGGCCTCAGGAAATTCTTCCGGCGCTAAGCCAGGCATCCGAGGGTTAGGCCTCAGGAAATTCTTCCGGCGCTAAGCCAGGCATCCGAGGGTTAGGCCTCAGGAAATTCCGCTCGTCGGTCGGCCAAGGCTGGCGCAAGCCGAGGCGACCGGTCGGGGCTTCAGGCTAGTCTGGTCCCGGGATGGTCATCGGGTTAGCCTGGCATCCGAGGGCCGAGCCTCGGGAGATTCCGCTCGTTGGTCGGCCAAGGCTGGCGCAAGCCAAGGTGACCGGTCGGGGCTTCAGGCTAGTCTGCTCCCGGGATGATCATCGGGTTAGCCTGGCATCCGAGGGCCGGGCCTCGGGAAATTCCGCTCGTTGGTCGGCCAAGGCTGGCGCAAGCCGAGGCGACCGGTCGGGGCTTCAGGCTAGTCTGCTCCCGGGATGATCATCGGGTTAGCCTGGCATCCGAGGGCCGAGCCTCGGGAGATTCCGCTCGTTGGTCGGCCAAGGCTGGCGCAAGCCGAGGCGACCGGTCAGGGCTTCAGGCTAGTCTGCTCCCGGGATGATCATCGGGTTAGCCTGGCATCTGAGGGTTGTCAGGCCTCAGAAAATTCCGCTCGTTGGTCGGCCAAGGCTGGCGCAAGCCGAGGCGACCGGTCGGGGCTTCAGGCTAGTCTGCTCCCGGGATGATCATCGGGTTAGCCTGGCATCTGAGGGTTGTCAGGCCTCAGGAAATTCCGCTCGTTGGTCGGCCAAGGCTGGCGCAAGCCGAGGCGACCGGTCGGGGCTTCAGGCTAGTCTGCTCCCAGGATGATCATCGGGTTAGCCTGGCATCTGAGGGTTGTCGGGCCTCAGGAAATTCCGCTCGTTGGTCGGCCAAGGCTGGCGCAAGCCGAGGCGACCGGTCGGGGCTTCAGGCTAGTCTGCTCCCGGGATGATCATCGGGTTAGCCTGGCATCCGAGGGCCGTGCCTCGGAAGATTCCGCTCGTTGGTCGGCCAAGGCTGGCGCAAGCCGAGGCGACCGGTCGGGGCTTCAGGCTAGTCTACTCCCGGGATGATCATCGGGTTAGCCTGGCATCCGAGGGCCGTGCCTCGGGAGATTCCGCTCGTTGGTCGGCCAAGGCTGGCGCAAGCCGAGGCGACCGGTCGGGGCTTCAGGCTAGTCTGCTCCCGGGATGATCATCGGGTTAGCCTGGCATCCGAGGGCCGAGCCTCGGGAAATTCCGCTCGCTGGTCGTTCTACTGGTAATACATCCGCTGGTTAGCGGAATTCCAGCTCCTTAGAATTTCTCGACCATCTAGGGCCTCCAGCTGGTAGGAGCCAGGTCGGTTTACCCAGCGAACCTTATATGGGCCTTCCCAATTTGGCGCTAGCTTCCCACCTTCCGCAGGTCGAGATGCTTTAGCTCGCCTTAGCACCAGATCTCCGATTCTGAAAAGCTTCGGTCGGACCTTGGAGTTGTAATATCGGGCCACCCTCCGCTGATACATCGCCATCCGAACCTGCGCCATTTCCCTCGCTTCTTCCAAGAGATCCAGGTTCCCTCGGAGTTGTTCCGAATTGGCCTCGGGTCGGTGCGCGGCCACCCGAGGTGAGGGGAGTCCGAGCTCCAAGGGGACAGCGGCTTCCGTGCCATAGGTTAGGCTGAAAGGCGTCTCCCCGGTAGGGGTCCGATGCGTGGTCCGATACGCCCAAAGGACATTCTCGAGTTCTTCGACCCAAGCTTGCCCCGTCCGACCGATTCGCGCTTTGATTCCTTGGAGGATTGTCCGATTTGTGACCTCGGCCTCGCCGTTGGTTTGGGGATGCGACACAGATGTGAACCGATGCTCGATCCCGAACTCCTCGCAGAAGTCACGGAAATGCTTGTTGTCGAACTGTCGCCCATTATCCGAGATGAGGACCCGAGGTACCCCAAATCGGACAATGATGTTCTTCTTCACGAACTTCCGGACTTGCACCTCCGTGATAGTGGCCAGCGGCTCTGCCTCCACCCACTTGGTGAAGTAGTCGATTGCAACAATCAAAAATTTCCGCTGAGCTGAAGCGACGGGGAATGGTCCGAGGATGTCCATTCCCCACTGGGCGAAGGGCCAGGGTGCAGTGATTGGTGCCAAGGGGACAGAAGGGACTCTCTGGACGTTGGCGTGGCGCTGGCAGGCGTCGCATTTCCGCACATGATCCTTTGAGTCCTCCAACAAGGTAGGCCAATAATAGCCTTGCCTCATGATCTTATGCGCCAAGGACCTAGCCCCCAGGTGCGATCCGCAGATGCCTTCGTGGATTTCGCTGAGGGCGTAGGCCGCTTCCGAGGGGCGGAGGCACCTTAAGAGGGGGGCGGTGAACGAGGTCCGATACAGCCTCCCTTCATAGAGTACGTAGTGGGCGGACTTCATGACGAGTCGCCGAGCTTGATCTTCGTCCTCTGGGAGGATCCCTTCGGCGAGGTAGGCGACGAGCGGGTCCATCCAAGATGGCTCCGGATCAATCGCCATCACCGCTCCGGCCTCGCCGATGCTCGGGGCATCCAGGGTCTCCAGGTAGATCGCCCTCGACAAGTTGTGCGCGTCTGCGCCCACCAAGCGGGACAGCCTGTCGGCCCTGGCATTTTCGCTTCTCGGGACCTGCTGAATGTCAACACTGCCGAGGTCGGGAATGAGTGCTTGCACCTTCCAGACATAGCTCTGCATGGTCGGGCTCCGAGCCTCGAACTCCCCTCGGACCTGCCCGACCACCAGCTGGGAGTCGGTGAAGACCTTCAAACGCCGGATGCCGAGCTCCTTGGTGAGTTTGAGTCCTGTGACTAGGGCCTCGTATTCCGCCTCGTTGTTGGTCACTGGAAATCCGAACCTCAAGGCATACTCGGCTATCACTCCATCGGGACTGGTAAGGACCAGCCCGGCCCCTCCACCTTCGGGGTTCGACGACCCATCAATGTGAAGCGTCCAGATTGGGAGGTCGAGGCTGGGTGTTTCCGGCGGCCTAGGTTCCGCCTCCTGCACAGTGCACTCAGCGAGGAAGTCCGCGAGCACCTGGGCCTTGATGGCGGGTCGGGGCTGGTAGCGGATGTCGAACTCACCAAGTTCTACTGCCCACTTCACCAGCCGTCCCGCATTCTCAGGATTGCTGAGGATCTGCCGCAGTGGTTGATCGGTCAAGAGGGTGACGGGATGAGCCTGGAAATAGGGGCGAAGCCTCCTGGCCGCGGTGAGCAGCGCGAAGGCGATCTTTTCCGCCTTCGTATACCGCGTCTCGGCATCCCGTAGGACCCGGCTGATGTAGTACACAGGCTTCTGGAGCTTTGCCTCTTCCCGAACCAGTACTGCGCTGACTGCGGTTGGGGAGACCGCCAGATAGAGGTAGAGCATCTCCCCCTCTTGCGGCTTGGACAGCAGGGGAGGAGACGCCAAGTACTCCTTGAGTTGGTCGAATGCCACTTGACATTCGGCCGTCCAAAGGAAGTCTTTCGGGCGCTTCAACACCTTGAAGAACGGTTGGCAGCGTTCGGCCGATTTTGCCACAAATCGTCCGAGCGCGGCGACCCTTCCAGCGAGCTCCTGAACCTCCTTCACTTTGGTCGGAGGGGACATATCTTGGATGGCCTTGATTTTGTCAGGGTTGGCTTCGATCCCCCGCTGGTTGACAATGAAACCGAGGAACCTCCCGGCCGAAGCGCCAAAGGCGCACTTCGCTGGGTTCAGCTTCATGCGAAACTTCCGCAGGGTGGCAAAAGTCTCCTCCAGATCCGCGATGTGCTGGTCGGCATGGCGGCTCTTCACCAGCATATCGTCCACGTACACCTCCATGTTCCGGCCGATTTGCCCTTTGAAGATTTTGTTGACGAGGCGCTGGTAAGTGGCGCCAGCATTCTTCAGACCAAAGGGCATTACCTTGTAACAGTACAGCCCCCGGTCTGTTATAAAGGCAGTTTTCTCCTCGTCCTGCGGAGCCATCATTATTTGGTTGTAGCCGGAGAAGGCGTCCATGAAAGACAGCAGCTGATATCCGGAAGTTGCGTCGACCAGTTGGTCTATCCGTGGAAGCGGAAAGCTATCCTTGGGGCACGCCTTGTTCAGGTCGGTGTAGTCGACGCACATCCTCCACTTCCCGCTCGCCTTCCGGACAAGTACGACGTTTGCCAGCCACTCGGGGTAGCTCACCTCCCTTATGAAGCCTGCATCCAAGAGTTTGTCTACCTCCTGGTCGACCACCCGGATCCGATCCGGGGCACAGTGTCTCTTCTTCTGCTTTACTGGTCGGTGGGTCGGGTCGACGTTGAGGGCGTGAGAAATGACCTCCGGGTCGATCCCGGGTACATCGGCCGCCGACCAGGCAAATACATCAGCATTGGCTCGGAGGAATTTCACTAACCTGAGCCGAGCTTCCGAGTCGAGGTTGGCACCGACCCGGACCGTACGGTCCGGGCGACCCTCTTCAAGGGGAACTTCGATCACACCCTCGGCCGGCTCCCCGTGCCGCAAAGCCACCTCGTCTCTGGCGTCAAGGGACTCGACGCTTAGGGCCTCCACGGGCTTCTTCCCTTTGAGAGTTGCTAGGAAACATTGCCGTGCGGTCGGTTGGTCACCTCGGACCTCTCCAATCCCGGCCGCCGTGGGGAACCGCATTAGCAAATGGTATGTAGAGACTACCGCGCGAAGGGCGTTCAGTCCGGGTCGTCCGAGGATAGCGTTGTAGGCCGAGGGAACACGGACGACCAAGAACCCGAGCCGCACCGTGGCTTCTGCGGGTGCAACGCCCGCAGTCACAGGCAGCTCAATGACACCTTCGGCCGAGATAGCGTCTCCAGTGAATCCTATGAGGGGGGTGGATGTTTTGTGCAACACTTGTCGGGACAAGCTCATCTTTTGGAAGGCCTCGTAAAACAAAATATCAGCTGAGCTTCCACTATCCACAAGAACACGCCTTACATCATAGTTCGCCATAGTGAGGGAGATCACCATGGCATCATCATGGGGGGTCTGAACCCCCTTTACATCCTCATCACAAAAGGTGATTACATTTCCGACCCGCTGCCTCTTCGCGACGGCCACCCCTGATGCTTCCACCGAGCCCCCTGCGTTTCTCACGGGCCGAGAGCAGCCCCCAGTGATGGTGTGGATTACGCCCGCGACGGGTCGATTCTGCTCCCGAGGCTCCTGAGGGGCCGGGTCGGCCGGACGCGGGTCTGCGGGGGGACGTCGGTCATTTACATATCGACCGAGACGCCCTCGGCGGATGAGAGCCTCGATCTCGTCCCGAAGCTGGAAGCAGTCTTCGGTATCGTGGCCGTGGTCTCGGTGGTACTCACAGTACGCCCGAGAGGGCCTCCTCCCAGGGATTTTCTTCATCTGCCTCGGGACCGAGAGGTTCTCCCGCCCCTTGACCTCCATAAGGATCTGGGCCCGGGGGGCCAGGAGTGGGGTGTACCGGTTGAAGCGTCGGTGCGGAGAACGAGGGCGTGGGGCGCCGTGGTTCCTCGCCGGTGACGGGCTTCTGCGCCGATGTTGAGGCGTCGGGCTCCTCCTCTGGGGTGCCTCTTTTCGCCTTTTCTTCCCGAGCTTTAGAGGGGCCTCGGCGGCCTCCTTGTTCCGGTGGGCGGCTGCCTCCTCGGCGTCTGCATACTGGTTCGCCCGAGACAACAGCTCCTGGAAGCTCCGCGGCAGGCGTTTGTCCAGGGAGAAGGTGAGTCTGCCCTTCCGGAAGCCACGCTTCAGGGCTGAGAGAGCCACCTCCTGGCTCAGGTTCCGGACCTCCAATGTAGCCTTGTTGAAGCGGGTAAGGTAATCCCGCAGGCTTTCTCCCTCGTTTTGCCGGACATCAAAGAGGGAGTCGGAAACCAATCGCCGCCGGCTACTGACGGCGAAATGGCTGATGAAGAGGCGAGTGAACGGGTCAAAGGACTGGATAGAGTCAGCCTCCAGGCCGGCGAACCACGCCCTGGCTGGGCCACGGAGGGTCGCCGGGAAGGCCTTGCAGAGGAGGGGATCTGATGCTCCATGGAGGAGCATAAGAGTCCTGAAACTCTCCACGTGATCCCGCGGGTCCGCCGCCCCGTCATAGGGCTCGATCGCCGGCATTTTGAATCCCGGCGGATTTGGGGTCCGCAGGATCCTCGAGGCAAGCGCCGGTTGGGAGGAGATCTCCAAGTCGGCGAAGAGATCTTTGGAGTGGCCCTTCAGGACCTGGAGTTGTCTGTGGAGATCGTCCACCCGCCGGTCCAGGGAGCGCGACCGGTGGGTGGGAGACAAGGAGCGGCGCGAGGGGGACCGACTGGAGTGCGGGCCCCTCGAGGACTGGGGGGTCGGAGAACGCGCCCGGGTCCGCCTCTCGTACCCCGCGCAGCTTCGATGAGAAGGTCCTGGCAGAATGGACCGTGCTCGAGAACCTTCCTCGCGCCGGCGCTCCTCCCCATGGGAGAGGAAGGAGCGCGGGTTGAGGAAGACAGGTGAGCGCTCGGGGGGCAGCGGCTCTTGGGCCCGCTGTGGCGCTCGAGACATCACACCCTGCAGGTTCTGCACTACCTCCGCGAGGGTGCGAACCTGCTGGGCTAACTGGTCGAACTGAGCGGCTTCGACCATCTGAATGGGGGGTGGAATGGTGGAGTGTTGCTGAGAATGTGTTGGAGACGCAGCGGCCTCCCGGCCGGAGGCGCGAGAGGCCCCGCGACCGGAGGCATTGGAAGCTCCACGACCACCTCGCCGTGCCATTACGATCGCTCTGAGATCAGTCCCTTCCTCTAGCGCCAACTGTTGCTGGTGGTCCAAACCGAGAACGATTGACACAGCGGTGTGAACGGGGTTCCGTCTGAGTTGTCTTGGTTGGTGTTGGTTACGCTCCACCTTCCACCGGGAAACCTGCGAGCAAGCCTCGCACCACCACTGGGGTAGCGGGGGCCCTCCGACGAGATCATGATGCCAGGCTAGTGGCGCTGGGGGGTCAGCGGATCTTCGATGCGTCGGTGGTATGTGCTGAGCTCCGAGCCGCCTGGGAGGGCATATCTTATGCGAGACGGACACTGGGTGCTGATCAGATCATTCTTGAGGGCGAAACGGCCACTGTGATTGGTTGGGTTAGGGGCCGAGGTCGTGCAAGTGAGGGTGACCGCTGCTTCTGGACATTCGCAGACTTCTGCAGGCGTGTGAAACCTATCAGGCTACACACGTCTACAGGGAAGCGAATTGTGCAGCCGATTGGGTCGCTTCCTATGCGACTCACCATTCTGGAGGTTTTATTTTGCGGGAGCCCGACACTGTGCCGGAGTCTCTTTTAGATTTATTTGTTTCAGATTTTGTTGGCCGTATCCACACCCGCAGGGTGTGAGCCGCCGTTGCACCAAAAAATAAAAAAAAGGACTTAGTTGATGACATAAAATTATTAAACAACTAAATAAAGTTAAATTTCAATGGATAAGTAGATTAAATAATTTTCTTTGCCATTTTCTAGGCTCATATATATCATTATATATTCTGCTTAGGATCTTTAGCTGATACATCACCTCAACTATCTATATAACCACAACTTAATGATATAATTAGTTAAAATATTAGTTTACAATGGTTTGATAAGCTGGCAATCGATATTTAGTTGTGCTCTTCATATGAAACTTAATAGCTCGATGTATTTAAACTTTATTTTGGAAAGAATTCCTTAGCAGAGATGAAATTGTACCATATGGTCCATGTCTTTTTATAGTTCTGGCTAGAAATTTCTGTTTCCCGTAAGGTGACTATTTGAGCATATCTGAAGCTTTGACAAGTCTAACTTAATATCCAACCACAAATAATTATCCTGAGTGAACTTGTGTACTTTGGACTACTCATACTGGACTTGTTTGAAAGGTAAGGTACCCTTTCAGAATGAGCACTTAGTTGTGGCATGTGTACTCATCGCTATAGGAAATATTTCAAGGGTTACAAGGTTAGCTGGCTATATATTTTTCCTGACACTTATTACTTTGCATGTTGTGAGTGGCTAAGAGTATGAAGTTCTGTAACCACAACCATGAAGACTTGTGCCAATTATCTGGGGTCAGATAGCTTTATGAATTCATTCCACCAACCATTATCACCAAAAGTTTGAATCTGTAAAATAATAAAAAGTTCTCTAGTCAACATGCCTCACATTTGAAATGAAATGGGTAAAATGGTATAGATATATCACAGGCAACATCAAATGCTTTAATATCTTAAAATGTTACTATAAATACACTAGATCTTCAAATTTTTGACTCTGTATGAAAGCATACTTCACTCTATCTCATCCAAGTACCTGGAGCTGCATTTTTAAACTCAGATGAGATAATGCGATCATATCTTTTGCTCGAACCTTTGAGATTTTAAAACAAGGGTGTCTCATTAGAATCTTGATCGAGTGTATTTGCATCAGGAAAAAGTTAATATTTTCTTTAGGGTGTTCTCATCCTACTCTATGGCATAAATAAAGTTATGAAACGTCAGCAATATGATGCTTTAGAACCTATCTTACAACTTTCTTTTGATTAAATCACAATATAAAATTGTATCATCAGATTTGGAGTAATACTTTGTTGTTTCAGGAAAAGTTGTTGCTAAGTTCTGTGCAAAATTCCTTCACGCTCAAGTTCTCAAGAATGAAGCCTATGCGGCTGGAGATATAGGTACTTCTGTTCAGAAAGCTTTCTTAAGGTATTTTATTTCTTTATCCTTTCATAATTTAATTTTTTTTCTTATGCCTGATATAAATGGTCTCTTCCTTTTTACATTTGCATGCGGTGCTTGGTCATTAGTTTGAAACTAAATACGCATCAAATTTCATAACTTGTTTCAGAATGGATGAAATGATGAGAGGACAGAGAGGGTGGAGAGAACTTGCTGTACTGGGAGACAAGATAAACAAGTTCACTGGAATGATAGAAGGCTTAATTTGGTCTTCAAAGGGTGGTGATGTAAATGATCGAGAAGATGACTGGGCTTTTGAGGAGGTAATTTCTCACTGTACGGTACTTCAGCAGTTCATGGATCTTTAAGCCTATCCGAAAAGTGTTTTTTTTTATATATATTGAATGAAATAAGGATTGCGAATGTAACACATACAAACTTGCATGCTCAGAAGAATGAATGGACATACTGATTTACTCATTTAGGATTTAAGCAGGTTGGATGAAGTGAAGATACACCTTTGAAGGTTCCACAATCACCTAATACTGTGTAGTGGAAAGGGAAGATTCACATGATAACTGTTATCTTTTTTTCCCTAAAAGGGAATGTATTAAGTTCAACTTAGTTCTGTGCAATGCTAGGTACTGGCTGGGCACAATGAATATGGCAATTTTTAATGTGGATGCGGGACAAATCTTTGAGGATAGCTCAGACACCGATACATTAGGGGAACAGTAGGAGTACTATTAATGGAGGATAGTGACTCGAAGTTGTTTGAAATAGTTGGAAGATATGTAGCTGAGTCCACAGCCTGCCAAATTAAGAGGGGCCTCCTATTCGAAGCAGAAAGGTCAGGAAGAAGAATAAGAGCAGTGGGAACTCAGAGGGAAGGATCAAGAATGGATCTGATGCTTCCTTGTTTTGAGGACTTTGCCTTTGGCAGGGAAAAGTTAATGTAACAGGATTACAAATGCAGCCTCAGATGTATAGGTCAAGACTTGGAACACATGTTCATGTCTTGCGACACCTAGTCCTCTCTTTATCATGCAGTAGCTTGCCAAATTGTGGCAAAAATTGCTGAATAACTGATATCTAGTTTGATCAGGTCTCTATTCTCAATTAAAGTATTTATGGTGGATTGATTTTTTGAGGATGCTCAATGCTTCCTTTTTGAATTTTGAGCTTGTGATTACTGTTTTTGCCATAAGCGAGAGAAAATTACAATTTGTGAAAAACATTTTAAGCAATAGATTAAACCAGGTTACATCTTATTTGTTCTATTTAGTTTCACTAACAATTGCACATATTTGCACAAGATATGTCAATGAATGCTTTTTTCTTCTTCAAGAGACCGCTAGTAGGGGTATATTGAGAAGTGGCATCCATAGGTCACAGTCATATATATGCAAATTATTGGTTCGATCATTTGCACAAAAAGATGTAGCTTATGAATGTGCACGAGATATGTAACCTGCTCATGTTCCACTCCTTGGTAGCCCATCTAATGTCTATTAGTGGTGTGAAATGAACTTGCTAGAAGTGCCTCTAGAGTGCAGTTAAAAAACATTATAGAAGCTTGTTGAGTATATGCGCATAAATAATATCATATTCACTGCTGGTGGTATGATTTCATTACTGACATGAGCAGGAATCCCTGAACATGGCAGGATGGGGGCTGTTGGGTCATTATAATGAGTCTATCTTGTGGGTGAATATAGCTGACGGATATTTTTAAGTTATGGAAACTCTTTTATGTCAATATTTTTACTATGTCTATCAATATTGAGTCATCTGCCATTACAATTTTCTTTTTTTAATGAAATCTGATACAACATATAATGATTGGCCTTTAAATATGACTAAATGGATCATAATGACACAACCTTAGCATAAAAGGTAAAGGGGCCATAGATAGAGGTGACAATTTATGACTTGACTTGTAAATAACTTGCTTTAAGTAGGTTTAGGTTTGACATAAATGGGTTTGGCTCATAAATAGGTCAACCCGTCTGGATCCGTTTATTAAACGGGTCAGGTTCAGTTTTAGATTTTTGACCTATTTTAACCCCTATCGACCCATTTAATAATTCAGTTGGGTCATGAGCTAACTTGTTTAAGACCTGTTTAACTTGGTTAGCCCGTTTTATCATGTTTAACCTGACCTGTTTACCCTATTTAACCTATTTAAGTCCATTTAATTAAAAAAACCTACTTAATTTGTTTAACCGATTTAACCTGACTCAACCTGCCTAGTAAACAAGTTATGCAGGTCGAGTTGGGTTACTTGTTTAATACAAGTTAGGTTTGTATCTGAATTTTTGACATGTTTAAATAAACAGGTCGGGTTCGGGTTGGTACATTTTTGACTTGACATGCATCCAACCTAACCCGCGTCCGACCCGACCTGATTGCCACCCCTAGTCAGTGAATGGATAGATAGATTTGCTTTCTTTCTTTCGTAAACTCAAATCTAACCATCCCACTAAGCACTCAAATATAACTATTAACTAGACTTTTTGTAGATTTTAGGTATTCTGTTTAAAAGAGAACAAAGGTTTTGTCAACAATTCATATATGGAGAATTTTAAATGGTCACAGCGCATTTCTACAGTCATACTGTACAAAAGCCAGCCTCCAACATTTGCTGTTGCCACTTTTTTGTTTTGAGAATTAATCATTTTGATATAAGTGTACTTTTTTCCATTACATTTTGTTTGCATTTTAATTGTTAGAATCATTCCTGATACTTTTGGGAGATGCGATGACGTGAAATTTTATAACCAGGGACCCCACTCTGATTTCTCTGGACCAACATCTGGAAGCACAGCTTGCGTGGCAATCATAAGAAATAACCAACTTGTTGTAGCAAATGCTGGTGATTCACGGTGTGTTATCTCAAGGAAGGGTCAGGTATGTAGTCAGGTTAATATTTCTGAAGATGTTTCAAGCTCATGGTGCTTAGCTCTACTAGCCACCCAATCTAGATGGGAATTAGGGTGTAGTTTCTTTTGTTTTTTTGGTTGCAGGCATACAACTTGTCAAGGGATCACAAGCCAGAACTTGAGGCTGAGAGAGAAAGGATACTAAAAGCAGGGGGATTTATCCATGCAGGACGAGTCAATGGAAGTTTGAACCTCGCAAGAGCAATTGGTACTTTATAATGCTGCACAAAGAATATGTAAGGATCTCTTTGTTTCAATTATTTGCACATCTTTTAAGATGCTCTGCATGCAGGAGATATGGAATTTAAGCAGAACAAGTATTTGCCTGTTGAAAGGCAAATTGTGACTGCCCATCCTGACATAAACATTGTAAGTGATAATTGGATGCTTTATCATCATCTGTGATTGTAAATAGTTAGAGGGCAGGCCTTGGCGTGGCGGTAAGGTTACTCCATCGAGACCTAGGTGTCATGCGTTCAAAACATAAAAACAGCCTCTATGCATACAGGCATAAGGCTGATTGTATGCATAGAGGCTGATTCTCCCCAGATTCTACAGTGGCGGGAGCTTCATGGATTGGGATGTCCCTTTTTTGTGGGATCATCAATAATTATGTTAATTTAAGACCTGCTTCTCCTGTCATGCCATTTTCTGTTTGTGTATTCTTGAACTTATATGATTTTGGCTGTGTAATAGGTGGAGCTTTGTGATGATGACGACTTCATCGTTCTAGCATGCGATGGCATTTGGTATGTCTGTGATTTCTATTTAGTCCCTACTTTAAGTGTGACTGGACTGTGGATTTTTGCAATGCTGTATAGTGCATGTTCCAGACATTTAAGTCGCCTACAAATACTGTACTGCCTCTGTTGGAAAAGGTCAATGAAACTGTAGGAATCATACGACACACAATTTTCTTTTCTGGACTTGATAATGCAGTAGCTTTTTTCTAACCACTTGCCTATAACTTGGAGTTAGAGGGGTGCACTTTTCCACAGCCATCTCAAAGATTCATCCTATGACATGATTGCGTCTGCAAAAATTTTTATTTCTCAACACTCTCAACCATGTAATGTAGCTTATCTTTTTTTTCTTTATGAATTTTTCTCAAGTTGTCAAGGCATGCATCAATCAAGTGAGACCCGTAATCATATGTTCTCTTCATCTACCAAGTTCTGATTCGATTAAATATGCCTTCTATCTCTCAATTATCTTATATAACAGGTACAAGTTAAAAATAAAGTTAGCATTATGAAATGTCTCAAAGCCATCAGTTGTGATGTGAGCCTCATTTCCAAATAAATGATGGATGCAAATTAAACAGGTAAGCACAAAACTAGAGCGTTTGCCCAGATAAATGCTACTTCCCTACAAGGCATAATCCACCATTCAATTTTTGTGGCACCGTATGCAGAATGGCATATGTTATGACATAACTAATAACATAGAAACCGTAGATGTGTGGCTTCTCTTCATCTACCAAGTTCTGATTCGATTAAATATGCCTTCTATCTCTCAATTATCTTATATAACAGGTACAAGTTAAAAATAAAGTTAGCATTATGAAATGTCTCAAAGCCATCAGTTGTGATGTGAGCCTCATTTCCAAATAAATGATGGATGCAAATTAAACAGGTAAGCACAAAACTAGAGCGTTTGCCCAGATAAATGCTACTTCCCTACAAGGCATAATCCACCATTCAATTTTTGTGGCACCGTATGCAGAATGGCATATGTTATGACATAACTAATAACATAGAAACCGTAGATGTGTGGCTAAGAATATACCATGCATGTTGATGCAATAATTCAACGGAAGGAAGAGAAGAGATTGTTTTTGCTAAAGTTAAATCTAAATCACCTGATACAGTTGCAACATCTTTGCAATACTTACTATATATTTGTTACACTATTTCCTACCATAGAAGGATGATAAAGAATAACATGAAAAATAAATAACTATAAACCCAAAAAATTTGAACTACGATGTATTTCACACCCATGATGAAATGAGATTGCTAAAATATCAACCAATCAATGACTGGAACCTTTGACTTCGTGTTTTGGTCATTTAGAAAGCATCCTTAACTGTTTCAATGCTTGATAAATATGCAAATTGCAGAATATTTAGAGGATTGGGAGTAGATAATTTCATGTTAGATAGCAAAAGCGGCTGCAGTGATGGTGCCATTATTTGGTGTCTGAGAAGATTCTTGACTAAAGACATGCTGAGATGCATAAATAAAAATTTGAGATTATTACAAAGTGGATGCTAAAATATTTAATAAACCAGAGGAAGGTGCTCTACTGTAACCTGGGTGTTATGGGTTCAAAACGCGGAATAGCCTTTCAGCATGTGGGGATAAGGCTGCATGCATCTGACTCTTCCTAGATCCTGCAATGGTGGGGCCTGATGCACTAGGACGAGTTTTTAGGAAGGTGTATCATGCGGCAACCAAGGATTTCTTTCATCACCCTAACATCTTGAAGTGGCAGTTATGGCCCTTTTTTGAGTATTGTTGATTGATTTTTACATACAATAAATAATAATTCTTATTTGCTATTTTTTCTGCTTCAAAGAGAAGATGACCAATGTTGATATTGGTTGGGCTGTGGCAAGCTGAAACACAAGAATCTTGCATCTTCCACAATTCAGAGTTTTCTAGACCGCTTGTTTGAAATACATGATTCATCTTAAAGTAGCATATTCTGAATTGGACAAACAACTCTTATATTTGTTCTAATTATCTTTAGCCTTCACGCCTTGATAATAGAAGTTGGAGATATAAACTATGATATAAATAATTTTATGTATTCTGAGTGGATTCTGATCTTTTAACATGAAAGTTGTAGTATATATATGCAAATTGTGAATTCACTGTAATATTAAAAATGTATAAAGCATTTGCGGTTAACTGTAACATTTGAAAAAAAGAGAGTACCTTCTATTACCTGTGACAGGTGATAGGAACTCCAGATTTGACAATGGGCTTCTAAGATTTTGCTCAATATTTCCCCCCTTTTTAAATTTGTAGTCCATTTTCTGTTTAAATTTGTTTTGGTGACATAGCCCTTGTTGTTATTGTTACTAGGGATTGCATGTCAAGCCAGCAACTTGTGGATTTCATCCGTGAACATATTAACACGGTAAGTAAAAAATTTCTTTTCTGACACTGAAGCAGCCTTGTGCATAGGCTACAGATTTAGGAGGCAGGAAATGACAATATTTCTCCTACTATGAATCTATAATCTCTATGCGCTGCCACATAAGCCATGAGATCCAAGCCTTGTGGCATGCTTCCTGATTTTCCTTGATAGCAGTCGTATCTGTCAGGTTTAAGGTCTTTGTTGCAAATTCTTGCACTAATTTTTGGCTGTTGATTCATCATAGAGAATGCCAGCTAAATGGGCTCCATATTCGTAGTTTGGCTTTTGCAGCAGCATGCACCAAGTGCATATGTTGTGTCCTCCAATCAGATCTTTTGACTTAACAAAAAATTTAACTGCAGGAGAGCCGTCTCTCTGGAGTGTGCGAGAAAGTACTTGACAGGTGCTTGGCACCATCAACGGCTGGGGGAGAGGGATGCGATAACATGACCATGATTTTGGTGCAGTTCAAAAAGCCAATCAACTCCAATGGTGCCAGCTCCGAGCAATCAACACAGACTGAGCCAGAGACTGAGGCCAACTAAAGTCATCTGCCCACCCACATTGAAAATTTTCTTGCTATTACCACTATCAGAGAATCAGCTTCTAGTTTCATATCAAAAGGACTCTGTATATGATTAGGCATCAATAGAAATAGAATGCCAGTGATCATCATGATTTGGTAAAATGGTTTTGAAGGGGCGCCCTCGTGCAGAATAGAAGTGCTTGAGCAATGGGTGATTTTAATAAAAAATGTATATATATATATATATATATCTGATCATTAACTCGCTTCTTCCTGGATGCCATGTTGAGGTTTGTTTTTGTTGTGATGTGTTGTCTTTCAGAAGAGATTCGCTGAATCGTCCAATCCATGATAACTGAAATTTATTACTGTGAATTTAAATGCATTGATACATCATTTTGTGTTGGCGTTCAGCATTTGTCATACTCTGGTAGCAGGTGAAGAATGCATTCCTTGAGGAGAAAAAGGTCTTTGCCATCCCTTAAATGGCCCATACCCGCGTCTCAAGCAAAGGCGACTACTGTGCTCCATCGCATCTACACTATCCTTCGCCCCCTTTACTTTCTTTCCATTATCATATAATGCTACATTATAATAATATAATATTACTATACGATGTAATATTATATTATAATAGCATATCATTACTATTTTGTAACCGAGCAGTCTCGTACCTGTTCACGCCGGTTTGGCCAAAATTTTGTGCCGAGACAACGAACTATTCTAATTCGTGATTGGTATGTTATAATACTCCACTACAGGGAGGATGTCAAACTTTGTTGGATGACGATACACAAGGTATGAATGTTGATTGTGTTGTAGGTATGACTTAATTAACAATAACACCTGGGGAGGAGTCAGCAAGTTGGAGGTAGAGTGGAATTGCTAAAAATTGAAGCTCTCGCATTCTTTATAATTTCCAACATGTTCGCAATTTTGGTTTACAAACTTCTCGCTAAAACTTCTTTTATTCAGAAATGGTTGAACAAGAAGAGATGCATAGTATTAGTGTATTGTTGATCAAAATAATCACCATAGATAATTATTTAGAACATTTAATTATTTGGAACATTTCAATAAATAGCACATTAATTCTAAATTAGTGAATGGCGATTCGTCTCTGATTGCTCTATTCAACTTTATAAAGCCTTCTGGTACCGAGAGGAAACCAGAGGCAAATGCAGGAGCCGGCAATCTCCCAAAGCCCCAGAAGGAACAGAGCCGTGCTCTCTGACATTTGACTGCAGCCAGTGAGGGAAGAAACACGAGGCCAAGCTAGAAAAGCTTGAGGTCAGCGAGACATGGGCCGATAACAGTGGTGGCACTTTTCTTGAGCTAAAGACTGCAGTTACTACCAAGGAAGAAGGTGCAACTACCGATGGGACGAAGACACTGGGAGAAAAAAAATTTTGCTAAGTAGATGGTGAAATGCACGAGGTGCTGCAAAGAAGAAATTTCTGCTGTTGGGGCGCTGCAATGTGCCACAGCACCCTCGCAATGGCTGCTCATTTCGGCGGTAGGAGACATAATTCTCAGATGGGGGGGGGGGGGGGGTGTCGAAGAAAGATCAGAGAGCCTGTGAAAACCACCATGACGAAACTCGAAAGAGGAAGTAGGGAAAGGTTTGGCGACAGAGGCTGTTAAGAATGATGTGGAGAAGGAAGAGAAAGATGCTGTGGAGGAAGCTCTGGAGAAAGATGCTGTGAGACTACTGAGCTGAATAATTTGGAGGCGGCAGCTGGCGGAGAAGTAACATAAAGGAACAGGATAATGGTGCATCACTGGTCAGAAGGAATGGTGGTATAATAAGAAAAAGTGCTGCTGAGATTGCTGGGTAGGGCTTTATTAGTAGTTTGGATCATAAACTTTGGCGAATGACTTTCTCGTGAATTGTGGGCTTCTTCCTAGCTTTGGAACTTGGCATGCCAAGGGTTGATGTTAGGTTGCTGGCCGTGAAATTATGCTTGATCAAGGTTTCAGATCCTGAGGAAACGGGATAGAGGTCTTTGTGAAAGAAGTAAAAAAAACTGTTTTGAGAGGCCTTAACGCCAACGGTCACGGTGAATGCATTGAACTTGGAGTGAGACAGTTGTCGAAGATTGAGCGGGCACCAATCCATTTTTACTTGGCCCAGTCAGTAGCGTGGCCCGTGCCTTGATGTAATTCACAGAATATCGGAGTTCAAACAAAACGTTTGCTATCATTGCAAAATTTATTGATAAAAAGAAGATGATCAGATGCTTGAGGACAATAAGTATTATCGCACAAAGCAAGAGTAGTAGAAGGAGTTTGAATGCCTGCAGTGCTAGTGCGTGAGACGCTCAAACCGGCCCCATTACCTACACCCACGGTGTCATCACCTTCATAGGGCTGCGAGGTCGTGAGATTGGCAACATCCGAGAGGTAATGTGAACATTGGCACCGCTGACAGCAAACCACCGGTGTTGATTCAAGTAGGTGGTGTTGGCCTCAGTAACCATAGCTGCTAATTCACAGGCAGATGGTGGCCCTGAAATGCTAGTTCATGCATGCGATTGAAACAGTCAAGGGTCTGGTGATTGTCCTTCCTGCATATCTGACGAGAAAATTTAGATCGATTATCAGAGGGTGGAGGAGAGGACTTGGCTGTTGGTAAATGTGGTAGAGGATGCCGAAATTGTGAGAGGAAGAGCAAGGCATACTGCGTTCGGGTTAGGAACGAGCCTTGTTTTGGCGAGAGACTTGCTTGGACTGGGATCTGTGAGTATACAGGGCGTAGGAACCTATCGCAGGCTGAATGGAATGGTTGTGAAATTGCAGCATGAGGTCATAATTGAGGAGCTCGGCTTGAAAATCAGAGAAAGTCATAGACTTCTCTTGGGTGACCAACATGTAAGAAGTAACAAATGACTGAAATACAGTAGTAAGACCGTTGAGGACAAAAGTGATTAAATCCTCATCATCCACGGGCTTGCCAACTACAAACAATTGATATGCAAGAGACTTTACGTGAGAAAGAAACTCTTGACAAGACATTGTAGCTTGCTGGAGAGACTAAAGTTGTTTCTTAATGCGAAAAATCCGGGACTTGGATTGAGCAGCAAAGCGAGAGGCAAGGGCCTGCCAAGCACGCCTTGAGGTCTCCAGACCATAAACTGTAGAAACCACAGAAGGAGATAAAGAAGAAACAATCCAGCTGAGCACCGTCTAATCTTTATACTGCTAAAACATATAGGCGCGCAGGATTAAGAACACCTTTGGCCTTGTTATCATCACTGGTGAATCGAGGGGAACAAGAATTGGAGCCATCCACGCTTCCATTAAACCATAGCTCCAAAATATAGGAAGCAATTGAGAAAACCCATGCCGGATAATTAGAACCATCAAGCTTGATGGAAACTATCTGAGTAGAGTGGGGAAGAGGAAAAGCAGCGGAAGACGGTGAGGAACCAGAAGCAGCCATAGGAGAACAATAGCGTGAGCTAAGGGAAGGCTCTAATATTTGATCCTTGTCCCTTATCACAACAACCTAAAGTGACATGATTCTTTATCTTCCTCAGCAGTATCTTCGCCCTTAATATTTTCGCCGTCCCATCCCATTTATATGGAAAATGGAATTAGGATGGGGTGTGGGATTTTGAAAGAGAAAATAAAAAAAGAAGGAAGAAAAAAAAAAGGAGAAAACAAAGAAGGAAAGAAAGAAAGAAAAGAAAGAAAGAAATGAAGGGATGGAGAAGAAAAATAGAAAGGAAGGAAAGATGGAAGAAGGGAAAGAAAGAATAAAGGAGAGAAGGAAGAAAGGGAGGAAAGAAGAAGAAGCAAAAAAAAAAAGACAACTAGAGGAAGGAAGAATAGAAAAAAGATGAATGGAATCTATGGCATGCTTGAGGAGGAGATGGGAGGAGGGCGAGGCAACCAGTTCTATGGACAAATTGGGCCCTATACTTATTATTCTATAAATCCTTTTGGGCCTAGAGTTTGTGCTTTACCATTTTCTTAGCTAAGAAAAACATTGGCAAGCCACTGGATTTAATGAGACAAAGGAGGGTTATGAGAAAGGAGAAGGAGAAATCAGAAAAAAGAAAAGAAGAAACCAACGAGTTGTTAGAGGACCATCTAGAGCCCAAACATCTGGGCCTAAATGAATCTCCATCTCAAATTCAAAATTTATAATCTAAAATTAATTAAAAAATTTTAATGATCGGTCGATTCTTGGACCGTGCCCTAATTGTTATACCTATAGACCGGTTCTATAACATCCGGTCCTCAGGCAAATCGCTTCTTAACTTTTGATCCTTGGACCGAAAATACAAGTCCATGGGCAAGAGAGGGTTCTTATTACACCGCAGGGACCGTGAATTAAATAGCTCATGCGACTATTTTTCACCCTCTAAAAGAAACTCTGGGCTTAAGAAACCAAGTGGAACTCCTAGGTTTAAGAGGGCTTGGATGCACTCGTATTATTGTAATAAAGTAGAGACATATGCTTATGGAGCCGAGTCAACTTCACCATCAAACATAACATGACGCTCGGAAATTATGGTGAATAATTTATGGAAGAAGCCACATGAGCACCAGCAATTGAGATGTGGCGTGGTGTTGATTGACCTATTCTTAATTGCATGCAGGGATAATTAAAGCAGTGAGACGGCCTTCCAAGAAAGAGAAGGGTTACTAGAAGAGAAACTTGGGAAGTTTCCACCTAATAACGTGTTTGTTGGTTGTGAGACAGAGAGATCTAGTCTCCCTAATATTTAAATTTCCTCAGCACTTTGATCACATATCTCCTTCATGAAATTTTTAGTTGGACCAAGATGATGAGCTAGCATGCGCAAATATATCTATATTGTTCTTATTTCTTCTTTATTTGTCTTTGCACACGTAGGTCCATTGTTGGATTGGTTCGCTTTGGTGATGGATCTGGTCCAATCAATAAATAAAAACAGTTTCTCTTTGTTGGATTGGTTCGCTTTGCTGATGGAACTGGTTCAATCAATAAGTAAATATAGTTTCTCTTGTTTCTTTTTTATTTATCTTTGCACACATTGGTCCATTGTTAGATTAGTTTGCTTTGCTGATGGATCCGATCCAACTAATAAACAAAAACAGATTTATTGCCACTGACATCAGCATTCGACACCATCATATGCTACCTAATTAATTTGCCAATTCAAACATATGGAAGAAAAGTAATGGAACCATGGGAAGCCATTGAATATTTCTTATCCTCAAATGAATATGTATGTTACTTTTGATTTAATCACTTTCTGGCATATGCCAAATGATACCATCAAACTCCCCTAGGAAGTCTGTGCATGGTTTTGGACGGTCTTTCAGTAAGTAAAAAAGTCATGGGGACATGGATGGAAGACGTGAAAGGGACTGAAAACGTGGATTACTTCTAAGGATAAAATGGACAAACCGAACACCTAAGTTATATCTCGTTGGTTTAGCTTATATTTATCAATATGTACTTGTTTACCTAACTCCATCTCTCACATATCAATAGCTACTTGTTTACCTATCTTTGTTTATTAAAAGATAGGAATCCGTATCTCGTTTTGGGTTTTTTAGCTGCAAATATTTTGACCTACACGCACTTCATTCAATCACATGTATCTTGCTTGAAGAAAAGCAAGCGGACACCAGAAATTCTCTCACTTCATTTATCTATCAATAAATTATACAGGATGCATTCCTTGACAGCTACATATCAACGAATCATATTGAACTTTTTCTTTTTTCTAGAAAAATGTATAACAAACTTAGTAGTCACAACTAACAATATTTTTAAGATTTTTTTCGTATAATCTATGATGAAAGCAATTTTGTTAATATGTATCCAGATCCATTTTTATATCTAAATCTATAGATAGAAATTTGAGTATCTGATTAATATCCATATTTTTATCCATATTTACCAAAAAAAATGAATATAAATATAAATAAAATACTATCTAATCCATATATAATTCTATATAATTTTAAGTAGCCCTCACAAGTTTTTTTAAAAAATAAATAAATATATTATCATGAGCTTTTACTATCTAATTTGTATCCATATGTAATTTTATATTTATTAAATAAAATAAATATAAATATAAATATTCAGTTAGGGTTTCATCAACGTGGACCGGATAAAACGGAACCGGTAAAACTTATTCATCGTTAACCTCTACGGCTCGGTGCTATGACTCTTATCCACTACTTATCCTCCATCCGAAATTTAAGGTCCGAACATTATCCAAATAGAAATAAAAAACAGAATAAATGAGAAAATAAATAACCCAGAGAACAAATCGGGACCGAAAACGTCTGACACGTGCGAGGACTGGCCTCTCACGCGGCATCCGTAGCCATCAGCGACCGGATATACTGGATCGGAAAAAGTGGAAAAGGGATAAGGATTATAATATTATTCCTCCCAGCTCCCTCGTCCCAAGCCCACGTGGAAAACGATCAGGGACAAAATCTAAAAGAAAAATTGCGCATCCACTTTTTCTGCAGGCACCCGAAATCGGACCCCACACGTAAAAGGTGGGCCCCAGCCCAACGTTGGATGTAGACTGTGGGAATTTGATGGATTCGTAAAGTGGGTGAATTAAGTTATTCTTGTTACTAAATTGTTAAAATGGAAGAGAGAGGAAGGGGATAAGAACAAGGGTGTCGTCCGTTCTGTTTTAAGAGAACCGATAAGACCTCTCCGCCACCTTGGTCTCTGTCTCTCTCTATATAAACAAACCGGAAGGGGGCGAGTGTTGTATCTCGAGTATCTTTGGGCTGTTCGTTTGGATTTGGATGCATGGCGATTTCGATGGGGACGTTGGGATCGATCGGTGCTTCTTCGTCGGCGAGCTGGGTAGGGGGGCGGACTACCTGGGGGAGGAGGAAGGGGGCGGAGAGGGGGGTGTGGTGCTCCGCCGCTGCCGTCGGGAGCTTGAGGGAGCAGTACCGGACGCTGAGGATTGAGCCCGGCGCCTCCGAGAAGGAGGTCAAGAAGGCTTTCCGCCAGCTCGCTCTACAGGTTCGTGTTCATATTTTCTTTCCTTCCTCTGTTTTTAATGGAGAGTGCGTTTAAAGGATTAGTATAATAAATGTTATGGATTGTGGGAGATTCTCAAAAAAAATTAATTTCCATTGCCGTTCTATTGTAAGGCTAATGTCAAACGGCTATGGAATTATTTTTTTTAAATTGCATGGGAAAAGGAAGGAATTTTTGTGGAATTGTTTCTCTAATCTAATTGTTTTTTCTTTTTATTTTCGGTATCTTTCTTGGAAAGTTCATGGAAAAGGATTTTTTTTATTTTTTATTTTTGCTTTGAAATAGGAGAGAATGAGTTTAATTAAAGGGTAATAATCTAAGGTATGAAAAGAAGATTTTTTTGGATTTTTAAAAAATAAATTAAATGTTTTTTTGTTTTGCAGTACCATCCGGACGTGTGCAAAGGTGGCAATTGCCGTGTCCAGTTCCACCGGATTAATGAAGCCTATGATGTAAGTATTTTCCACATTTCCCTTTTTTCCCCCCTTAAAAAGTTTATTTTCGATCTTTTAATATGGGATCGTGAAATTAAGATCGGATGGTCTTTGCTTCTCATTGGCTGGGATTTCACCATAGATGATATTTTATCCGTTCATACCCATCATTTTTGTAAGTAAGGATAAAACAAATAAAACTTCCATACCTTTACCTTACTTTTTTTTAAAAAAAAACTGGAGCAGAAATGGTACTAAAACTTAACACAATAAAATAATTATAAAATTTATCTTTCCTTATTTTTCTCCCATTTCCATTCTGCATTTTGTGTCATGGTGCTGAACATGATAATACCTTTCAGCTATACCCTTTAATTTTCTTCATGCAAAATATGAAAAAATTTCTAAATCATATATACATATATATTACGGTAATCCTTGAGTAGATACAAGGATTAGGCATTGGTATCTCGAAAAGAATTATTATCGGCCATATAGAAAGCCATCTAGTTTGTTGTTCTATTAGCTTCTCTGAAAACATGTTTTACCCTAAATCTCTTGAATTTGACTGCTTGATTTAGGTAATTGTCAGCTATGACCATATTTGACTGAATTCCTCTCTTCAATGATCTCCACAGATTGTGATTAGCAGTTTGAGAGAAGCCGAGGAGGAAGGAGGCGAGCAATGGGAATCACAGGAGTGGAGCGAGGACGGCTATGGGGACGAGCCAATGAGGGGAATGTGTGACGCAAGCTGGGACTTGTGGGAGGAATGGATGGGGTGGGAGGGGGCTGGCATCAGGGACTACTCTTCCCACATCAACCCCTACATCTGAGCAATTCCCTCCTTCTGATCTTCTCTAGGCTTCCTTCATGAAGACAATGTACATAGTCTCTCTCATTTGGAATTTTCAGCAATTGTGGATGTAATATGTAAATAATTTATAATTTACACCCTCCCTACCTTTCCTAATTGTAGGGTGGGAAGGGTTTATATTATTTCAACATTTGTCCTTCACTTGTTTGATCCAATGGAGATGCAGCTTGAGGTGGGGATCCATAGTCTAATATCAACAATGGCCAGAGTAAACTTTGAGGAACACAAGCTGAAGGTTTTGATTTGTGCAAAGATTCCAAGAGAATGAATTTACAAAGTTACAATATATATTATTTTAACAAATCAGAATCTTAAATTCTTTCTTCCCACAGAAAAGTAAGTCTATCCAAATTGGGAGATCAGGTCTGGATAAAATATGGGAGTCCAACCAAGGAAAGGCATATATGGATGACTTCATGGACAAGGGTACCATGCGATTGGAGATTAATATATGTAAACCCATAAATAATTTTCTTAATAAGCGAAGTGTGATGGCTAATTCTCTCCAAAGTATTTTAAACTGAGGCATGTACGTACACACACACATGAACACATGAAAATACATATTATTTATGTCATCCAAGGGAAAAAACCTACTACCTTTCAAGGATATTTCCCTCAGCATCAGCTTGAAATTTACAGCAAGGCTCTTTTCTCGCCAAAGAAACAAGGTAAGGTCATTAGGAAAACCAGCTAACCTACCATGCATTCCACCCTGAAATATTCAGGTGGAATGTTACTCTCCATCTCTCTCCCTTTCTTTCTTTCTTTTGTGTTATTCTCCATCTTTCTTTGTTTGTTTCTTTTTCTTCCTTCTTTCCTTCCTATTTTTTCTTTTTTTTTTAGATTTTTTTTCTTTCTTTCTTCTCCTTTTTCTCATATGGATGAGTTTCAAAATTTGTTCTGTCTTGATTTTGTTTTTCAAGAATGGGACAGAACAGTCTTCTTTTTTTGCTTGTTTCTTTTTCTTCTTTCTTTTCTTACTTTTTTTTTTTGTTTTTTCTTTCTTTTCTTCTCTTTTTCTCATGTGGATGGGTTTCAGAATTCGTTCTATCTTAATTTTGTTTTTTTATAAGAATAGGACAGAATAGCCCGTTGTTTGTTTCTTTTTCTTCTTCTTCTTTTTTTCCTTTCTTATGTGTCTTTTCTTTTGTTTTTCTCATGTGAATGGATTTCAAAATTCGTTCTATCTTGATTTTATTTTTCTCACAAGAATGGGAGTTGTTTGTTTCTTTTTCTTTTTTCTTTCCTTTCTTCTTTTTTTTTTGTTTTTTTGTTTCTTTCTTTTCTTCTTTTTTTCTCATGTGGATAGGTTTCAAAATTCATTCTATCTTGATTTTGTTTTTCTCTTTTTTCCTTATTTGTTTTTTTCTTCTTTCCCTTTTTTTCTTATTCTTTTTTCTCTTTTTTTCCTTCTTTTTTTTTCTTTCTTTTCTTCTCCTTTTTCTCATATGGATGGGTTTTAAAATTCGTTCTATCTCGATTTTGCTTTTTTTTATTTTAATTGAGAAAAGAGATTTGGTGAGATGGATTAGTTTTAGTTTTATAGAGCAAGTATCCTTGTATAACATATTAGTTCTTTTTTTTCTCTAAAAAAGAACATTAATTAATTTTAGAATGCCATATAATTCTTTTTTTACATTTTGATTTATTTTGTTAAACAAACGTGGTGGGACTGCAATGGTCAAAAAAAACTCTTGGCCTAGGTTTTTTATGCTATATGACCAAAAATATAGGTATCATTTATTAGTATGATGTAGTAACCTACTTGAATATTATTGATTTACTATAAAAAGAGAAAAAGAAATGAGCTAACCAGGAAGGGAAAATGAGGAAGCGGAGCACATCACTGATAACTTGAGTGTGAAGCTTTGATATTAGATTGTGATTTTGGGTTATTATTTTTCCGTATTTCAGTATTTCTTTGTTCTTATGCTTCCTTCTTAAGCTAGACTCGTCCGGCCAAAAGGCATCATTTTGGTTCAGGACCCGTCTGTTAGGATCGTGGCTCCAGGGGGCAGTTAACTCTTCGACATTTCAGTTCTGGGTGCAGAGTTGAGGGCCGCTTGGGCAGGCCTCCATCATGCTCGGTGTGTTTTACGGGCCAGTTCCATTGTCCTAGAGGGGGACTTGGTCACGGTCATCAGCTGGATTCGGGAGAGGCCAAGGGGTAATAGTTGCATCTACACTTTGCTCTGAGACATCTGGATATTGGTGAAGGACGGAGGGGCCTTCCAGGCCAAGCATGTTTTCCATAAAGCCAATGGGGCTGTGGACTAGGCAGGTGATTATGTAGCCACTCACTTTGGCAGTATCCTGTGGACTGGAGATGGAGAGCTGCCCGTGGCACTCCGAGATATTTTGTTTTTTGATTTTATTAAATGTATCCGTTAGCAAATAAAAAAAAAGAAAAGGAAGAAGAAGAAGAAGAAGAAGAAAAAAAGCACCATTTTTAGCATCATTCGCAATTGGATGCTAGAGCCCAAGCTTGCCATAAGGGCATCCATCATATTCAAATCAGGTCAACTCACCTCAAGTTTTAGCATGATCCAGATTTAATCCATATTTAGATTATCCAACAAAAAATATAGTCAACAAAAAATAATTGAGAAATAACTCAGGTTGGACTTTAAAAAAAAAAACGGAAAAATAGCTTTTTCATGAAATTTTTTCCTATATTCTATATTTTATAAAAAAATTATATGGATCATGAAAAGATCAAATTCACACCGTGGATTAGAGTATATTTTTTTTCACAAGTGTCCTTAAGATTTTAAATAATTTTTTTCTTTATTAAAAGTATTATAAATATTTTATATAATTTTTTATAAAATCAGATGCTCAACCAAATATAAGTGAGGGAAAAAATTTTGCGAACCAAACTAGCTGTAGATTGCTGTAAATTGAGACTTGCCCGGTGTTCATATTTTTCACTTAGCAACTAAAGTTTTTATATTGGAGTCTTAGAATGTTGCATTTCCAAATTCAGAGAAACAGATTAGACTGTTCAGTGGACCAGGTCTAACTTGTGGCAGTTTCAACTACCAAACCAGAAACAGGCCAATAAGATTCTTTTGCAGTCCGGACTACAAAATAGTAACCTACTGTCGAAAAAAAAATTTATATGAATAATTCCCATGAGTCTTTGCTATCTTTAAAAATTTAGGGTGCAATTGCCATAAACTCTTTCGGCACACTTCTTGCACAAGGGTTTTACCCTAATAAATACTGCAACTGTCCCCCCATCGATTCGAAACTAAAATAGATTAGGCTGTTTATTGGCAGTTTTCCTTCATTTCTCCTCTTCCGAGATATAAGATTGGAGATGCCACATCAAGGTTTGCTCATTGAAAGCCAGGACACCTCCGTCATTGAAACCCTTAACATGTCCCAAGCAAAGAAACACCTTTTGAATAAAACTTTACTGGCACTCTCCTCTTAACAACATCTGCATGACACTGCAATATTAGGCTACATAAGTTTGCTTCTAAGACTCAATAGAATAGACAGCTGCAACCATAGCATGGAATTATGAATAAAGTTCGAGGAGTGGATAAAAGGAAAACAGAAGAAAAGCTCAAAAATGACGACATTTAAAGAGAACCATGCAGTTGAAATAAAAAGGCCCCTTCCAGACTGCTCAAAATTCAAGTTTAAGACATACAATCTTTTGTATTATGCTACACATTCTAATCACTTTCAAAGAATTTATTATATTAAGATTTAAGAGTTATATATGGAATCCAAACCTTCACATAAAGGTAGAGAAGACCAAGCAAACATCCATCATACATTATCATAAAAAAGAAGAGCACAACTACGGTAACATACAGTTGGAGCCTTCAAGGTCCAATGACGCATCAAGAATAGTTCAGTATTCGGACATGGAAACAATTTTAGTTAGTTCACAATCAAATGAATAGTTGAGCAAGTAGTTCTAGTCTGACAATGAACTTTCCCTTCTTCATCATTCATGAATGGTTTTATCATGTTAATTGAGGTACAGTATTAATAAGGTATTCACCAATCTATTAAACTCATCAGCATTACCTTTTAGCATCTTGCCCATGAATTCTTGAGAACAAAATTATGTCTTTCAACAACACAACAAAAAATTGATTCTTCATAGCACAGACATCCCCTCTACTGCTTAAAAAAGATCCACGTGGAAGACATCTATACCTAATGACCATTGAGTTTTCTTTACAATACAAAGATTTCTAACACAGGTAAACTTCATGGGTGAATGATGAGGCGGCCATAACAGGACGAGTTTTTCATCCAGTATCCACAAAAGGGTTCTACACCTTCAAAGCTACCTGGTCGTGCCATGTAATTTTCCTCTTTCCAGCACGGTTCGCTCCGTTCCCAACATCTCGGCAGATCAATAGCTTCAGATCATTTGCAGCAGGGTCACCGTCTGTTGAACACTTGTTCAACTTATCAACCTTCATGGTCTCCCATTCCACTTGAAACTCCTCCATTTCCTCACCATTCTGCAACTTAACAAAACCAAATGATGAACAAATTATGACAATATAATATATAATGTATAATACATATGCATATCAATTCGAGTAGTTACCGGTAAGGAAACCTGGTTTAAATCTAATACTGCAGAAGTGCTCGGGACCATGGCTTCTCTTGCTATGTAACTTCTATCTTTTTTATGGAGTTCATTTTGAGTCACTGGACTTGGTGCTTCACTATGGCAAAGCACTGAGGATGGGATTTTGCATGACCCCTTTTTCAGTCTATATGTGGTTTTTTGCAATGGATTCTTCAATAAGCACTTGTACCTTTTCTGCAAGAATCTACACCAGACCAGACAACCAACAAGTCACTTGTGAATTCGGTGCTTCCAAAGCAATTCATTACAGCAATAGAAATGAGGCATCCAGAACCATTAATCGTAGCAAATTTTTGAACTTTAATCGTTTAAAACCTTCAAAAAAATTGTCAATGGAACCAAGGAAAATAAAGATTAGAAAAAGGAATATAAGAGAGCGGCAGTACTTGACTTCAGCAAGGAGCTTAAGCTTCTTTTGATTGACCTTTTGCAATTGCTTCTCCTTTGCTTCAGTTTCCTGTAGAAAGAAAGTACGGTTTAGCACCTTAAAAAGGTTAGTGAAGCAAGAAGATAACAAATCAAATAACAACAATGGCAGAAAAGAGATCAAGCAAAAACCCAAATTAACGCCTAAAACATTTCAATGAGAAGCCAAAACCTTTAAAGGATTGTCTGATTCCCTTTTAAGTGAAAAAATAGAGGGCAATTTTTTAAAACGGGAACATAAAGGGCCTTAATAAAACAGCAGAACCTAAGCACAAAAATCTAAAAAGAAAATAAGAAAAACTAAGAGAAACCCTCGCACGAATGGAAGCATCGATAAGCCCTAGATCTATCACAGAAATCCCTATGTTTATGGAAATCAATAAGGAATAAGGGACAAGGACAATACAGAAGATAAACCCTAGATCCGTGAAATCTAAGAGAATAAGAAAAACCCATCAGAAATCGATCCTAATTTCATTCCCTTGCACAAAATTGAAACCCTACGTGGCTGAGGTCATAACAATCATACAATCCATACCTCAGAAGTCAGAACACTCTAAATAATCACAATAGCAGAAAGCCCATATCCCTAGAACAATGAAAAAAAAACATAAATATATAACCTTAAAAACCTAGGAATCACACACCATAAACGAGAAAGTGAAACCCTAAAAATCCCTAAAATCAAATGCTTCAAGAAGAACCCCATACATGGGATTCCTTAAAACTCTCGATTCCAACACCAAAATAAACCCCTAAATCAAACCCAATCCGATACAGCATCCAAATAATCAGAACACGGACACAATGAAAAGCCCAAAGCTCTCACCTTTAGCAACTCCTCATAGTCCTGCAAGAGGCTCTGGTGCCTGTACCGCGCCCGAGCCTCCTCCCCGAGCGAAAAACGGGACGATGGAGAAGACTCCACGGCCACCCTCCTCCCCTTCTTCATCACCATCACCCACCACCCTCAGAGCGACAAAAAGGCGGAGGAGGAGGAGAGAGGGCAAAGAAAAAGATAACCACAGGAGGAAGGGAGGAGGCAAAAAGACACCAACTTGCAACGAAACAAAGAAAAGAGAGGCGAGGAGATAGAGGGGAGAGAGGCTCCTTGCCCTGTTTTCTCTGTCTGACCGTGACCAAAAAGGGGCAGCAAAGGCCCCATATAAAACGGGAACAGGAGCCGTGGTAGGAGTTTTCTTCCTTGATGGAAGGGAGGTGGAGAGTTCCCTGGCCTCAAGAGGGGCATTTTGGGAAGTTGGGGGGTGGTAGTTTTGCTTTGGGTGGGAGAAAGAGAGAGGTATTTGGTTGGCTCGATGCACATATCTGCAAGGCACCCTATCAATCCCTTCTCCTTTTGGTTTTGGTTTTGTTTTCCTTCCCTCACATAAACTCCTGGTCCAGCTGGGCCGATGAAGTCCTTGGAGGGTGGGGATTCTTCTAAATTTTCTCTCTCCGTTTCTTCTCCCCCGGGTATCAGAAAAGAGAGAGAAGATTTGATGGAAAGAAGGGGAGATGGATGGCTGCTGTGCTGTGATGTTGCAGCTGCTGCTGGGAAGACACTATGATGGAGATGGTGGGAGGAGACTTTATTAATTATAATGGAGTCAACTTCCCATAATGCCCCTACTTCACATTTAATCTTGTGTGTTTCACAGCATCAAACTATGGATCAAGTGATGCTATATTTGCTGGTATAATAGATGTCAACAATTGAAATTAAGCCATATTTTAAGATGTCAAAAAAGAAGAAGAAGAAGAAGAAGACATCACCATTTACCACCACCACCCATTTCATGGCAATTGGCAAGTCTGGCTGCACCAATTTGTGGTCAGAATCATCCACTCATGAGTGACAGTCTTTTTCTTCCTGCTGGGAGATATTTGGATTGTGATGAGTGATGGGTGGCATTTCAGACCAAAAATATTTTTAGAGTGGCAAATGGAACTACAAACTGGGTGGCTTATTATTTTTTAATTTTAGTAAATATATTCAAACCATCTATGTTAGAGAAAAAATACTATTCCAAAAAGAGACATGAGGGGTAGACCATGTCTTGTTCCAGTGCACATAAGCCAGGACGACCTGGCGATTGGCAAGGATCCTGCGGGAGGTTCGGAGTCGGAGGGACTAGTTTTTACAAGCTATACACCGATGTTCGGAGTCCCACTGCTTCGCCAGGAGGCGGCTCGAGCGATTTGCATGTCTTACCAGATTTGGCTGGCTAGGAACGCTCGAACTTTGGGCGAACGCAGTATATCGCCGAGATTTATGGTAGAGAGTGCCCGTGTACAAGCGGCGGAGATCAGTCACATCATACCTGTCAAAGGGAGCTTGGCAGCTCAAAACATCTGGGTTTTCATTCTGCTTCGGCAGTATCTCGTACGGTATTTTTTACCTGGAAGCTTCCATCCCCGAGTTTCCTTAAGGTCAACTTCGATGGGTCTGTCTTGGACGGAGATACGAGGGGCGGCGCGGGTTTTATTATTCAGAACCCGTCAGCCAGAGTCGTGGCTGTAGGGGGCAATCAACTCTTTGACATATCGGTTCCAGGTGCAGAGCTAAGGGCCGCTTGGGCGGACCTTTGTCACGCCTGGTATGTTTTATGAGCCAGTTTCATCGTCCTGAAGGGAGACTCGACCACGATCATCAGCTGGATCTGGGGGTTTCAAGAGGTAACAGTTTGTGTCTATCCTTTGCTCCGAGATATCTGGACAATGATGAGGGGTGGAGGGGCCTTCCAGGCCAAGCATGTCTTTCGTGAAGCTAATGGGGCCGCGGACTGGGTGACTGCTTATGTAGCCAGTCACTTGGATAGTACTCTGCGGGCTAGAGATGGGGAGTTGCTCCTGGTACTCTGAGATATTTTGTTTTTTAATTTTATTAGATGCATCCGTACTCGTCTGCTATGATCCATCATCTTAACACCAAAAAAAAAAAAAAAAAAAAGGCCAGGGCATGGTGAGCATCATCGCCAGGGGTGTTTTGGGAACAACGCTCCAAAGATGTGGTTGTTGGGGAGGGAGGGGAATACGTCCGCCTCAGACCTCGGTGGTAGGAGAAAGGAAAGGCCCTGCAGGTAGGCCAGAGCTCAGGCCCATGGGGGACCGCACTTTTAGGTGAAAGGGCAAGCTGCCATGGGTCTTCCATCTCCCTTTATTGTCCAAGAACTTCAGCAGGATGGCCCATTTTACGCTAGTCGTTTCCTTCAGCGGCCTATTACGGTAAAAGAGAGGATTTTCAGTTTTTTTTTGTTTTTTTTGTTTTTTTTTGCTTTGACGGTTCCCATATAATACGCATACGAATACATATAAAAAAAATCAAAAAATACAAGCTCATGGAGTGCCACTGGCAGCTCCTCCTCTCTTGAGGCTGACCACAGGGTGTATCCTGAGTGGTGGGCCATGTAGGCAGCCATCTCAGTCGGCCCATTGGCCTCTCTGAATATATGTTTGGCCTCGAAAGCCACCCCATCCTTCATCATCATCCCTATATCCCGGATCAGGGGGTGGTCCGTGCTCTCACTACTCGGACCCCTTCGAATCCACCCAATGATCGTGGCCGAGTCACCCTCCAGGATGATCGAACCGTCCTGCAGCACCTGCCGCGCATAGCGAAAACCTGCCCAGGTAGCTCGCAACTCTGCCCCCGGAACTTATGCATCAAACAACTAGCAACCGCCCGCTGCCACTATCTTGGAGTGCGGATCCTGTATAACAAAGCCCGCACCGCCTCGCGTAGCTCCATCCAACACCGACCTGTCAAAGTTGATATTGAGGAAGCTCGGGGGTGAAGCTCTCAGGTAAAAAACGTCGTCCGATGAGCTGCCTGAGCAGAGAGGGAACCCCAGATGTTCCGAGCTATCAAAGGTATATCTGAAGGGAGGGTGGGACTGAACTCCATCGTCTGTACTCGAGCGGTCTCCGTAACAAACCTCGGCGACATCCTGCGTTCGCGGAAGGTGCGAGCGTTCCTTGCCAGCCAAATTTGATGGGCTGCAAGTCGCTTTGATGGCCTCCTAACAAGTCCAAGGATTGGCCAACCACTGTCGTATCATCTGCAGGAAAAGTGGCCTCTCACGTAAGGCCTCCTCCGGGATTACATTTTCAATCTTTAATAAAAGATTAAGAATCCTTATCAAAAAAAAAAAAAAGGAAAGGGTAAGAAGGATGTGTGATCCGCTGTTTGGAGTAAAACAGCAAAGTTGGAGCTTCAGTGAATAGGTTACGGTCTTATGAGCTGACTGGCTGGATGAGGATCTGATAGGAATTGAAATGGATGGATCAGAAGTTACAAGTTATTTGAACTGTGTAAAATCAAATCAATCTCTTGTCGCAATGCTGCTAACTAATCTATGCAGGAAAGAGAAAAAGTTGATAATAGAATTATAAGGTTGAAAATGAATCAGATACTAATTAAATATAAAAATATAAATAAAAATAAAAATATTAATCAAATATAAATATTTATATTTATTTTAAATAGGTATAGATATATATCAAATATTGAAAGTATAGATACAAATAGTATCGCCATAAAATCAAAGTATTACCAATAGAAGGTAAATTAATTAATAATATACTGGCATGATTTTTTTTTTTTAAAAAATAAAAATATTCTATAAAATTTAAGAAGATTATAACTAGAATCGAATATTTAGATATGAATTGAATAATTATTTATCCATGTTCTTATTTTTTTTCTTCAGAGAATATAAATTATAATGAATATTAGTCGGATGCTAATTCAGATATGAAAATATATTAGGACAGATATTATTTGGTCCACTTTCAGCTCTAGAGGTTGGCGTTGCTCGATATATTATTTCTGCCATGTACTTTATGAAATGAAGTAAGTTGACCTACATATTTTCGCTCAATAGAGGTTGACATCATTCGACTTCTAGTTAGGCGCCATTTATTCACTATGTCACAACCACTACGAGCCATATTGCTGTTGTTGGTGACACAAGCAGCATGCGAGGAGCAACTAGATATCAATGTAATTACATCTTCTACCTTGAAAAGTAGGAGAGTTCCATCAAGTGGGTCTACCATAATAATGGTGGTTGGCAAGTGGAAAACACATGGGAAGTATCACCATCAGACTTGGTGCCTCTTTTTTAATATTAGTTTTTCTATCAGAGAATCATTTCTATAACGAAACATGAGGCCATAAAATGTTACCTATCATAGCCATGCAAGCCGATGCATGACATGGCTTGAGCAACTGTCTACCTTATTATTATAGTTTCAATCAACTGTATTGCTGGTTAAAAAAAAAAAGCAAAGCTCAAACCCCGGCTTTGCAGGTGATGCCATAGTTCTCCAACCTGCATGTGTATCAAAAGCTGAAAAAAAAAGAAGAAGTAAACATAAAGTGTATTTGGTTCATAATCGGAATCGAAATTGAAATAGATTGAAATAAAAATTAGAACAGTCATATTTTTTAATATTTGGTTCATGACTTGAATTAAAATTAGAATCGAAATAAGATTTAAATATCACGAATAGAAATTCTATTTTAGAGGATCGAGATATTCCTTTTTCTCTTAGAATCGGCATTGGAATTGGAATGAAAATTTTCTCAACCAAACCATTGGAATGGAAGTCACTAATTTAGATTTACATTTCAGAGCTCAACTCTTTCCAACCAAATATGCCCATAGTGTAATACAGTCTACCCAACAACACTGATTTATAGAACATGCTAATCTATTTAAAATGAAGTAAATTTGCAAGTACCTTGGCATTCCAAAAATGTTAAGATTAATTGCTAAAATTAATGGCCTCCCTATTTAGCTTTTGGTCACCTCTCCCGTCAACTGAATTGATCTCTCTAGATGGGGAAGGGTATGAACTCAAGAAACTATTTTTGACAATGATAATTGCTAGGGGTGTAAAAGGGGCTACAAACCTTTAGTCCCATATCGGTTGGTTAAGTAATGGAAATAATTGTGCCTTAAATGGAGGGGCAACACCCCTTTCTCTCATAAGCGCATTTTGAAAGGCAAAGCCGTGAGGGGGAACACCGCCTTAGAAAGATGAGTGCTCTTCTCTAAAGCGAACAATATCTTTGGGTGGGACGCAACTCACTTTTTCTGCTCCAATAATAATAATCCAGCATTTAAACTTCCAAAAAAAAGAAATCATGTTCTTCAAGTTCCCGAAAACTGGATAAAACTAAAGAGTTCTTCTAGCTGCAATTAGATGGTGATATGTGTAGGTCCGCAAGGTGGAAGAATTCGATTCACAAGCAAATATACAAGTTTATGTTTCACGCAAATCCTCATCCATAACCATACGACAAAGGCGTCACAAATTCCAAAGGAGAAAATATTTGGCTAGAAAATAACAAGGTAACTCTAGCGTGGCAACCTTCCATGGTGGAGAAAGTTTGATCGATCAATCAATATCGCTAAAATGTCGCTTTGATTAGCCACTCAATCTGAATTAATTGTGAATAGCCGCAAAGTGAAGCCAGTTTGAATCTCGAGGTTCCAATTATATTACAATAAATGAACCACTTTATTTCCGATGTTTCAATTACAAAATGAAATTAGCATATAAAATTCCTTAGTCAACTTACTCTTGCATGTTATAAAAGCTTTAAACCAATATCTCAACAATCACCCCACACCCACACACATACACGGGGGAGAGAGAGAGAGAGAGAGAGAGTATGAGGATATGTGCAAGCATATATTTAGTCCCACACCGCTTTATACATGACCAAAAAACTTAAATAATATTTTCTGGCTAGCTTTTTTGGATGAGGTCTGAGATTGTGATAAATGATATCAGAGCAGATCCAACCTATAGCCTATGGACTACACTGCAGCACCGGTCAAATATGGTACTTGTGATTAGATTTAAATAAATTTGAACCCTTAGCTAGATGAGAACACTAAGGCTTAAATAGAGAAAGTATATGAGCATCCATGGATAAATGTGTTTAGTCCCATATTGGCTATTCATTAGATCAATCTTAAGTACTTATATGGGGTCAAAGAATTTTAATAATATCTTATAACTAGCGTTTTTGAATGAGGTCCGAACTTAGAATCTAAAAGGGTGTGTCCTATGTTGATTGATTAGGGGCTTCAAGGAGAAATTTTTCAGGTAGCTCATCAATTCTTGAGACGCAAGTAAATAGTGTTACAGAAAGATCGAATATGTTAAACATGTAAGTGGCATTTGTGATAAAAAAGAAAAAAAAAAATGAAGAAAAGGTGAAGCCTCTACATCAGCACTCCCATGTTTGCTAACCGGACTACTTTTATGGGAGAAAACAAACAAGGTGTTCGACAAAGGCAGCAGAGAAGGGGCCGGCTTCGTAATCCGAGGTCCGGACTCGACGCTGCCGGCTGGTTTTTAAATGCTCCAATCCAGTGCTTCTTTTTATCTCCTTCTCTCCCTCCAAGTCTTATCGATTCGTCTTTCAAGACATTCTTTGTCTTTGCTAGGCGGACAATCACTGATTTCCACTTGAATTAGCATAATTACAAATTTAAACTTCCACGCATCTAGGTTGTACAGAAAAGTTTCTGATATCTTATAATCACACAAGGGATGCCTAATATTCTAAATATATCAGAATTCAAAAAATCTCACAGATGTAAAGATATAAACCACCTCCACCGAAAACATCAAATGCAACTAAGTTGTATTCTAAATACCTTTCCTCTCCTGTCATCAAACCGCTCAAATTTCCCTAGAGACAAGCTCAACCTCTCCTACAATTAAAACCCGGACGGTAAAATTTCCCTAGAACTCTTAAAAATTCTTTCATGATGGGATGTTCATCCGGATGAATACCACTACATCTCAACAGCACTGCTAAAATAAATTGCAAGCAAATATCAATCAATTAGAAGATGAGAGAGAGGGAGAGAGAGAGAGAGAGAGAGAGAGAGAAAGGTATCACTCTAGCATATAATTTTGTGTGCTTACGTGGGAAATTTTTGTGAGCATCACTCATAGTGGATAGGATAATAATTTGCTTATTGGTTGGCAGAGCCAGATAGAATGTATGTTGATATAAGAGACTCTCCAAATTTGATATGGACTATATTGGCCACTACAAATAGAGTTGGACAGGATCTAGATGTGAGATTCGTTATAACTTGGTCATATAATGTTCGATTTAGATAATTTTTTTCAATATGAGAAGAATTAGGTGAAGCAACAGTATGTGAAGCCACTATAAGAGTTGAGATACCTTCTGTAAGATTTTATCTTTTTCGTATTTATTTCTATTAGTCATGTCTATTTTTGAAAAACTAGTCCTATTCGAACTAGGAGAAGAATCTAATTTGAATTGTGCAAGGGTAAAATTTATTATTATAAATAGATGCAATATACCTCAGTTTTTGAATCATCAATGAAAGAAAAAGGGACCTAAATCTTATATGTCCAAACTTTTTCTACCTTTTTTTAAATTTCTGTTGAGAGATTTAAATTAAGTGGGTTGAGAAAAATCTTTCTTCTCTCCGATTAGATGGAAAGGCATGGTAGCGAACTGGATAGATTGTGTATTTAGTTTAAAGGTTTCAATATGTTTTTTCTCAAAAAATTGGAACTCATTAAGATGATAAAAAAGAACGAAAAAATAAAAGAAAATAAAGAAGAAAAGGAAAGTAAAAAAAAGAGAACATATGATTTACTATAATCAAATAAAAATTTTTGATTCACCTGTAGCTCAGCTAAGATTTAGAATTATGTGTAATCAAACTTTTATGCATGCATGTGTTCTATGTTGTTTATTATAGATAATATTTCTTGTTTGATTTTGATAAATAATTCAATCCTCCCTTAAACAAGACATTAAGATCAACTTTTGGTAATAGCAATATCCCTACTATTGTTTACTTAAACCAAAATTGTGAGCACCCTTCATATAGTACGAGCAATGCCCTTTTTTTATAGTTATCATGGAATAATAGCTATAACGAACAGAAATGGAACTATTTTCTTAAATTACCACTCACAGAATGAAATATGTTTAAATTTTAAGAGCAATATTTTATTTTGATGAACAATGAAAATGTTAATGCTACATTTTTTTAATTATATAATGATCTTTTTAATGTTGTAGCAGTCATATAATGATCTTTATTCATTTTATCGATATTCATAATGCAAGGAGAGACCGCCAAAATCATCATAAATATTTATAACAACAATTATATCTTATTCTAACACCATATAAAAGTAAAAATATTTCTCGACTTTTTATTTTTCATGATACTCTTGATATCACTAAAAGGCATCCGTTTGTACATTGTAATTCTGAACTTATTATCTTTGGTACTTTTTACTAATCTTTTTGTTTAATTGCTATGAGTTCTCAGTTTCTATCTTACTCAATCTCTAAACCTTAAAACAATTTAGTCTTATTAATATGGCAATCCATGATACTTTGCTCACAATAATTCTTTCATAAAAAAATTTAAATTTATTTAAAATTTAATTTAATGGATTGCCTTATGTCCAAAATTTTTAGATGTTAAGTCCATTTACCTTTTAAAAATAAAATCAGGAAAAGAAAAATATAGAAAGCAAAAAAAAAAAAACTCATGACAGGCTGGCTCGTTAACTATGAACCGAACCCGGCCCGGTCTGGTTTCCACTTTCCAATATAACCTTCGTACGGTATCGCAATAATAATATTATTAGAATATGGAGGGTAGTATCGTCAATTCAAAAGACACAGTAGCCGGACTTGAGGGGTGGTTCTATATACACCCCCCCTATTGCTCAGGACACCCCCCAAAAATTAAAAAAAAAATAAATACTCTCTACACCCCCCCATTTGCTAAGGACACCCCTAAAAAATTAAAAATACCTAAATTACCCCCCACCCTCCCCACCCCCTCACCTAAATTGCTCTCTACACCCCCCAAACCCCCCCCACCCCGCTCTTCCCCTCCAAAACACCCGTAACCCTTCCGCCCAAAAAACCTCGCCGGCGGCCAAACCCCCTCCGTCTCCCCCTTCTCCCTCTCGTCGCCGGTCGGTGCAGTGCACCTCGCCAACGCCCAAAACCCCCCCCGTTCCCCCTTCTCCCTCTCGTCGCCGGCATTCTCCCGATCTCCGACCACCTCGCCGGCTTCTCCCGGAACCACCTCCCCGGCCATCTCCCGAGCAACGAGAACCTCGCCGGCGCCTCCACGACCACCTCGAGGTAGCTCCCCCCCCCCCCCCCGCCTCCAGTGCTCCGTTCGGCACTGGATCGCCGAACAGAACCCTTCTGTTCGGCTGAACAGTGCCGAACAGAAGCCCTCTGTTCGGCAACCCTCAACCGAACAGAAGGCTTCTGTTCGGCTGCACGGTGCCGAACAGAAGCCTTCTGTTCGGCTGCACAGTGCCGAACAGAAGGGTTCTGTTCGGCACCGTGCAGCCGAACAGAAGCCTTCTGTTCGGCTCTGTGCAGCCGAACAGAAGCCTTCTGTTCGGCACTGTGCAGCCGAACAGAAGGCTTCTGGTGCCAAATCGCGTGCCGTGCTGAATTTTGTGCCGAACATTTATGTATGCAATTGAATTATTTTCTTTGATATAGCCTAACATTGAATTTCTATATTTTCAGACATGGATCCCCGTCCCGCCAGAGTTAGACCTACGGCGTCAGCTAGGAGACGTCGTGCTAGGATTGCTTCTCCCGAGCCTGCTCATATGCCATCGGACTCTCCTGAGTCAGAGCATGATGATATGCCCGCTAGGGGCGAAGACGATGAGTCCGTTGGACCATGTCCAGGAGGTCCAGAGGATGAGTCCGTCCTGATCAGTTTCAGGACGCATATAGCAGCTTCCATCTGGAGGCAACAGGTATTGTTTATTTGTTATAGCATTATATTTTGTTTATTGATGTTTTATAAAGTAGTAGTAATTATACATTTATATTACAGGAACGAGCTCCACTAAAGTGCATGAACCATACTGCCAAGGTTGGTGAATGGAAGTGGTGGTCTTCAAACCAACCAAATACCAGGTTCAGAGCACTATTGAGGCAGTCGGGCCTCGTAGAGTTAGTACAGTGCTCTTATCGATTCATCGATAAGATTCTGATTTCGGGCTTCGTAGAGAGATGGCAGCCCGAGACGAACACCTTCCATATACCATTTGGCGAGATCACTATCACGTTGGATGATGTATCCGCCATTTTAGGGATTCCTGTCGCAGGTTCCTCAGTATCAGTTTCTCCTGAGAGGATGAGTGATCGGGATGCTGAGGAGCTACTTGTGGAGTTGTTGGGGGTGTCAGCTGGAGACGCGCGTCAGGAGGTACTGTCATCGCGCGGTCAGTCTGTGAGGATGGAGTGGCTGAGGACTCAGTTTCACTCTGTATCTGATAGAGACAGGCAGCAGAGGATAGAGTGTGCAGCACGAGCCTATTTGTTATTTTTGTTAGGCTGCACACTCTTTGCTGATAAGAGTGGGACCAGGGTGCCAATAGCGTATCTGTGTTTACTGCGGGATCTGGATAGGGTGAGCACATATGCCTGGGGTACAGCTGCCTTAGCATATTTGTATCGGCAGTTGGGAATTGCGTCGAGGTCATCAGTGAGACAGATCAGTGGTTATATGACGCTTCTGCAGGCATGGATTTATGAGCATTTTCCAGCACTCAGTCCTCACCCGTCGCTCGAGTATATTGATGCCAGTCCCCGCGTGCACCGCTGGATGCCCGGTACTCCATCCCGTACCACGATGGACCATTTAGTGGTTCTACGTGAGTCATTGGACCTTTTGAGCATCGATGAGGTACGTATCATATTACCATTTGCTTGTGTTTGTCAGTACATTTAATATGCGATATAGTATAAAACTGAAATGGACCTTTTGTTTTACAGGTTATTTGGGATCCCCATCATCGGCTTCGGGGAGATCGCCCATATATACCCGTCGCATTTTTTAGTGGCTCCATCAAGTGCCTTGATATCGTAGAACCCTATCATCCAGAAAGGGTTCTTAGACAGTTTGGTCGTATTCAGACCATCCCTCGAGCGCCACTAGCCCCTACGCGAGCCAACAGAGGTTCCACAGCAGGCTCGTACCGGATACATTACTCCTATATGGATCAGCTTTGGGAGCGGTGGGAGGACCACGTGCTGAGCCAGGCGAGCAGGAGCCACCCAGTTACCCGGCCATCAGACAGCGTACCGGGATACATGGAGTGGTATCTCCGTATCACGCACGTTGCAGTTCAGCCTCCTCATCTGCGCTCGAGTACTCATTCTGGAGCTAGGGGAGGTCATGATGATGCTGACATGCACCGGCGGCGTAATGCAGCTGCACTCGGTATCAGTACCGACATTGTACGGATGGGTCCCTCAGAGGCTACGTCACTAGGTGCCGGGCACCTATATGATGCTATTTCTCAGATGCATCAGGTACTTCTGGGTGATGAGCCTGGCCCGAGTACAGCACCCTCTCATTCGGATCCAGGACCCTCTCATTCGGACGTACAGCAGTACACGCGTCGACGATGGCGTCATAGGGATTGATGATGGAGCCTTTGTAATCTTTGTAAAGCCTTTGATATTAATGAAAAATATATATTTTTGGTACATTTACGTGTAATCTTTGTAAAGCCTGGCCCGTTCTATTTTACACAAATATAACAGTGCACATAACAATCAATCTAACAATTCGAAGACAGATATTTTTTGATTTATATTGATGATGGAGTTTCAAAAATTGTACATATATAAACAATCAATCTAACTCTACTGTCTTGCCTCCACCTCCCCCTGAGGAGATGGAGTCCCGTGGAGGGTTTGACCCTGAATCTGATACGACTGATGTTCTGCCTCCACCTCCCCCTGAGGTACCTCCAAATGTTGTTCCAATCAAAGCTGACCCTGGACAAAGTTCCCCTCCAAAAAGGCAGCAAAGCCTAAGAGGGTGCCAGTGGCAAGACCTGGCCTTGCAAGGAGAGGGCAGCCGATTAACCTCTTAACCAAGAACATCACAGAGCCCTCTTTTCCAACAAATGTGTTAATCATCTGCTCAAGCTTGTCACTGTTAAGTTCTTGTACATCAGAAAGGTCTATTAGTTCCCCTGTTTGATTTGTTTGCTCCCACCAGCTCTTAAGTATGTTTCTGTTTACATCTGAAATCTCAACGGAAACAACAGTCGTCATATGTATTCCCAGCTGATGATGGAGTTTCACAGTACATGACTCTAAGAGCCCAAAAAAATTTACAACTTTCAAAAATTGTACATATATAAATAATCAATCTAACTCTACTGTCTCGCTAATTATAACATTAGGTGAGATGCTCTCTTTGAACTGTTGAATCCGTGCTTCATATGAATTTTCCCATCCGGTAGCACAAGGAAGATGATATTTTCGCCAGTTGGTCGCTACTGGCGGAACGGGATGTCCCGGCAACAAGAACACCTTCAAAATTAGAAATAAGAAAATATTAATAGCTACAAAATTATAAATAAGCAAAATTAAATAAGCAAAATTAAATATTCGCAAGTGTTGTGAACGTAGTACCTCAACAAAATGATTTCCATTTACGAATCCGATAGCGATATCTTTGCGGGATAGAAGAGGTACTGGCACAGAACGGAGAGGTAGGAAGGTCAGACATTGTTGCAACGAGAGATGGTATAGGACAACATTATAGCAGGATGCTATAAGATGACCCATGTCCGGCATAGTCATCCATCTGTCATATGGTGGACAATCATCATAATATGATAATGCATGAGTGATCTCAGCAATCGTCCCTTCCACACCATATAATGTGCGATAGTGGTCCGAATGACATTGCAACTCTTGCAATAAATTCTTCCTAACACGCACCCAGTCATCTTCTCCAAATCCCAGTAAGTCAGCTATTGCCCTAAATCCGCAATTCCCATCAGCTTTTACATCCTTGATATGCTGGATGTATGGTCTCAAGGCAGAAGGAATAGCATCAATATAGATAATGGGCGTATGTGACTGGGCTCTAGTACGAAAAACCTGCAAATAATATCAAATGATAGAAAATATGTAACAATGGCAGAACATGTCCCGTATCGGCACATCTCGGCACGGCACATCCCGTATCGGCACATCTCGGCACGGCACATCCCGTATCGGCACATCTCGGCACGGCACGTCCCTACATGTCCCGTATCGGCACATCTCGGCACGGCACGTCCCGACATGTCCCGTATCGGCACATGACATACCGGCACGGCACGGACCGTCCCGTAGACGTTGTGATACCTATTGTAAGGAAATAAATATTTGGTACTTACTTTTTGCTTGGGCCGCCTCTTTTGAATCTGAGTAGATGGATTGCGGATGGTAACTTTCGCAACACCAGGTGAATAACTATCCTGTCCAGATAGAACCACCTCAAACGCAGACGGGTCACGTCGAGTAGACGTATCAACCTTCATTGAAGCGCGCCCACGTGAACCGGTCTTCCGTTTTGCAGGCTCTAAAAGAGGTGTACTATCTGGACTTGCAATCTCTCGTAACTTCTTGATCATCTGCAATTGAGAAGCCCCATCTAACTTCTTGAATCGTAGCGCAATCAAATCTAACTCTGCATCACAACTCAACTGAATTGGCTGCACGGGGGGGGGGGGGTAGGCAGAATATCAAGTTTCCTCCAATGAGGATCTATGCAGTCGAGAGGAATGGGCCGACCTTCCACCCTGTACCGCGCAATCTGATGAGCACATGGTATACCATGTGTGCGTCGAATAGCGCACCCACAATTTGAATCATCAAACCCAACTGAATTGGCTCGTTTCGATTGGGCGAGGACATGATTTAACGCACTTATAGATATGAAACCTCGCAACTCTTTGAATTCAGCTGGCTTGAAGTTGTGCTGCACTACCAATAAACTCTTCTCCAATGAGGCTTTAACGGAGCTGTGCTGCAACTCAATCAATCCATGTATTCTAGTCCAAGATGACTCGAAACTTCCTTGGCTTGATCCAAGCTGCTTTTTGAGCTTTGCATGTGCACTCTCGACCCTAGTAAACAAATGAAAGTTAGATATAAGAACTGAGGCAAATTAAAATTAAATGAGTCTTTATTTGTGATACCTATTTGTCGTCACATTTCCGTAGTGCCTGCATGTATCCGTCCACGCCGCAACAAATCTTTCCTTGTATTTGCTCAGCCAAGTATCTGACACATACTGTAGTGCATCTGGATAGGTACCGAACTCTTTCTGCAGTGCACTCCAGCGATCATTATACTTGTCTTCCGTGGAGGACAGCACTAGTACATTCCAACTCATAATAAATTTATCCCATTTCTCCTTCAATTCGAAAATTTTTTTGCACTTGGCCAAAACATTCCTACTAATATGCCATCTACATAATAAATGTCTAGCAGTAGGAAATACTCTATGAATTGCATTCATCAAAGCCAAGTCTCTATCTGTAACAATCAACTCAGGCAAAACATCATCAGCTATGACACTGCGCAATCTCTCTAATGCCCAAGTATAGCTTTCTTCCCCCTCAGAATTTAAGTATACAAAAGCAACTGAAAATGTCATGTCAGTAGATGTCACCCCCACAATCTCTAAGAGCGGAAGACGATACCTATTCGTCTTGTACGTGCAATCCATTATCAACACACGGGGAAATGCACGGAACAAATCAATGCTGCCAGGGTGTGCCCAAAATAAGTCATGCACAACATCCGTATTAGTACAATTCCTATGCCACTCAATATATTTAGCCTCTGATAATTTACCTAATAGATGTTGCATTTCAGACCTCCCGGCTTTCTCTGCAACCTTAAACCGTTGACGTACATTGTAGATAGTCTTGATAGTCGTAACATTGAGGGCATCTCTTTCCTTCAATGTGGATAATATGTCCTTTGGACGAACCAAACTCTTCGACATATCCACTAACAATTCCGTCTCCTGCTCAGATAATCTCCCTGCATATGAGTGCCCCTCCAGATTCTCTGCAGCGGGATGATTGTGCACTCCACATACGACCAGTAATATCCAATCATCCGCAGTATCCAATTTCTTTCCTCTTAATGCAAAAGGGCATCCACACTTCTTTGTCCCACAGGCAGTCTTTATTCGCTTTTCTTTTTTGGTTCGGTACGTCCCACCCCTCTCACAACCTAACGTAATTCTGGGTTTCTTAGAAATGGTACCTGCATCAGATGATTTGATTACAACAACAAAACCATTTCGCCTCCCAGCTTCACGACACCAATTACACAAGTCCTCTCTACTCTTGAAGATCTATACATTAAACAATTTATGTAAGTACACAGTTGCAAAAATAGCTCGCTAAACTAATACAAAATTGCACAATACATTATAATACCTCGTAAGTTGTAAATTCGCTTGTGTAATCCAGTACAAATTCTGATCCAATTATACTCGATTCGGTTGTAGCATAGCCCTACATATAAAATAATTTATCACCAAGAATTAATGAATCAGAGGATCTGTTCGGCACAAAATTTCAGCACGGCACGCGATTTGGCACCAGAAGCCTTCTGTTCGGCTGCACAGTGCCGAACAGAAGGCTTCTGTTCGGCACCGTGCAGCCGAACAGAACCCTTCTGTTCGGTTGAGGGTTGCCGAACAGAAGGCTTCTGTTCGGCACTGGTCAGCCGAACAGAAGCCTTTTGTTCGGCGATCCAGTGCCGAACGGAGCACGAACCGTGAAAAAAAAAAAATTTCGAAACAAGGTGGAACACGTACCTTTGCGGCCGATTCTTCGTCCCAAATCACTAGTTGCTTGTCCATGCTTCGAATGGGGCTTAAATCTCCTTCAAAGATCGCCTAAACGATGTAAATGGATCGAGGGGTTTAAGGGGAGTTTGAGGGGGGGTTTTTTTTTCCTTTTCAAAACGAAACGGAGGAGGAGGAGGAGGGGGGGGGGGGGTGTATGAGAAAATTTCAAGGGCAATATGGTAATTACACTAAAGGTTAGTTTGGGTATTTTTTTTTTGGTTTTTGGGGGGTGTCCTGAGCAATAGGGGGGGTGTATATAGAACTACCCGGACTTGAGGCGGTACTGGAAATCCGGAGCGATATCTAGCCTCAAGGAAAAGATCGATTTCTTCCACGCTTCCCTTACCCCTCCCCCTTCCCCCCTCCCCCCTCCTCCTCCTCCTCCTCCTCTCTCATTTCCTCTGGGCTCTCTCCAATGGCGTCCGTAAGCGCTTCAACCGGCAGCCTGCTCAGACCGACGGACCGGATAGCCTCCGCCTTCCCCTCCTCTCCCTTCTGTGAGTACTCGCATCTCGGCCCCATCACCGCTTCCTAGGTTTTTTCTTCCCCGGCATTCGATTCCTTCGATTGGTTCTGCTATGGAAAGTAAATCGATTCCGTGATTTGTATTTGACGCTGGATTCTTTGTTCGATAGGTTTTCTAACTTCTCTCTCTTGCAAATTATCGAAGAATATAAGCTTCTTTAGCATAAAATTCTAGCTGCTTCGAGGGAAAAATAGGTTTCAGAGATGCTCCATTGAACAAGATTTTGTTGTTTTCTGGCAGTTAGGCGTGTACTGGATTCCTGATATGATAAAAAGATCTAGCAGGCTATGGGCTTTTTCTCTTAGGCTTAGTGTTGTTGTTGGCGGATTCTTCTTTCTGAGTGGTTATTGTGTTAGAAAGTATGGAATTTCCCTGATCTCATGAGATTTCGATGAACTGATTTTGGTTAGCTTGAATTACCAGTTTCGTTCAAGTTTAAGCTTCAATGAGATAATCAAAAGAATTAAGGTATCTACATTTGCAATTTAGTGTTAATGCTGGACCTTATGTGGTACTGCAATAACTTCTATAGTAATTCTGTTAAAACCATATTGTTAATGCTGGGCTTTCCACCTTGACCTTTGAGCTATGCATCTGTCTTAAACGAGAGTGAAACATTTTAGAATTGAAATTTGAATACCTGTTATTTGTTAGAAGAAAACACTGATTAAGGTGACTAAGCTGAATTGCTTAAAGTTATAGCTGGAAAGCTCCATATGATTTAGAGTTTTCGTGTTTCAATAATTTAATTATGATGCATGCAAAAAATATCCAAGTTGGTTGGTAAAGTAGAGTCCTTAGCTATTTATCCATGCCTCTTGATGTTCATGAACCATCACTAGGTTAGGACAAGTCCAGTTGTCGCTTGTCAACTTTGCCTAGTCATTTGACTATAAGATTGTTTCCTTACCGTTCCTTCCAACTCATCCTAGTTGGATTCCAAATGGAAAATGTTTTAGGCTTATAATAGAGGTAGCTAGTAAATGCTCTGCACTATTTAGATGGTCTAAGGTAAGATAGCAATTGTAATCCAATAACAATGTGCTATCATGTGGTGGTTTTCTTGCAGCTTTGTGCATCTTCTTAAAAATTACAATTGCTTTTGTATATCTCTGCTTATGTATATGTGTAAGGGAGCATGCTCCTCATTCATGCATATAACGAATCCTGGAACTTTTCATAGATATTTGGATTAACTACTAAATAAGTATAGATTCATGTGACATCCCATTCTTTAATGATATGGACAGTTTACCACATGATCTTCATGGCACCTTGTGCGTCTGAAAGCTAATAACTACTGGTGATATTGTTTGTAGAAACACATAAGAAAACCTTTATGTTCTTGTTTTTGGGCATTCTAAATTTCACCTATGACCAATTTGTGCATGCTCCATTTTAGGTCATAAACTTAAAGCAAATGGTGCTCCAATTTTATCATGGCCCCTTAACAGAAGAACACACTTATCGAAGTCTCTTCGTGTATATGGTTTATTTGGAGGAAAAGGGAAGAGTGAGAATAGTGATGATGCTCCATCAAAGGTAAGCAAGCCAACCATTTGTTGCCCCATTCATATTCCGTTGAACTTTATGATGCTTTTCGGTCATGGTCTGCTAGCTTTACTAATTGGAATGATTTAAACATAGACTATGAAACTTCTATTCCTCCAATAAATAACAAGTGAATGTTGAAACCTTCATATAGACTCTTTTAAACACATATAACATAAAAATAGTTTTTTAATACTCACATGTTCTTCCCTTTTATCTGTTGACATTATTGCAAGATATGGAGATAAGCAAGATGATGCTTTTGAGAGCAATCTTGCCCATGACATGGAATGTTGAAAAACAAGAAAATCCATGGAAGGATATAAAGACCATCATATCACTGCTAGAAAACTAACTTAAAATAAAAAAATCCTCATTCTCTATCAAGAATGCACTCTGGTTCTATTGTGATTTCAGCAATCTGACTATTTTTTTCCTCTAGATGGACCACCATACAACAAAAAGGAACAAAGTCCTCTTCTACTAGATCATTATGAACCTGTTTCTTTGTGTAACTGCTGATGCCTTCTTTTGCTTATCTATTGAGTGCTGATAGGTAGTACATACATTTCCTATAACAAAAGTCAGAAACAATTCCCATCTCCTTATTGCACAAAATTTGGTTGTCATCCCACCTTCCAATGCTGCTCTAGGAGATAGGGTCATCTAGATGACAACTGTTTAAAGACTTGCACTTTTTACAAGACTTTTATTTATCGTAGACTGTTTCTCATGTTTGATAGTTACTCTGAAGGGGTTACTAAAGTGCCTTTATTCAATGTATAGATACTGGAAACTCAGGATTATGGATAAGAATAAGATAAAAAGGCTATTGAGTGGTTTTATGTTGGGGTTCTGTTAATTGGTGTTAATTGGTACTGAAGAAGTTTCATGCACAATGAATGTTGAGGTGAATAGGTGATAAAAATACAAATAAAAAGATTGTAATGGATTGGTAAATTAATTTTCTTTATTTATTACTTGTAAAGTTTTAACTTTATAGGAGACTTTGAATTCATAGAAAATTTTTGAATTCTTGTTTTGTATCCACTAGAGTCATACTTAAGGTGCCTATGCTTGAATTTATCCGTTTAATTTGAGGTTAACTTTTAATTGACTTCCTATGCCTTTACATAAGTGGTGTTTTAAGGCAACAAATTTTGAAGTTGGGTTGTTGACTTTTGCTCAGAGGATTCCGCATGTTTATTCCTGAATAAGCAGTCCTGCTCTTCTTTTTTAATTTTGTTCTCATGCCTGTCTTGCCCATAGCAAGGTAGTTCAGAGGAAATATCCTTTTCATTTCTTTCTTTTAACCAAGTAAGATGTCACATGGAGTATTTAAGTAGCTTAAGTTAAATACAAATTGATGTAGGACTGTCTAGACCTTAGGGGTCTATAGGGTCTAGGCAAGCAAGGCTTAAACCTTTAGGTTGCCGGAGATTCCAGCTTATTTGTAAGTTTAGGGTTTTAAATATAGCAAAGCGATCTGCTGTGCTTTTGGCTAGAAAGAGGGGACTGTTAGTGGATTATAAGGATGGATTCAAGGAGAAATAAAAAAGATGGTAGCAATAGATTTGATTCTGCAGTACTACAGGTTCAAGACACTATCGGTGTTAGAGGCAGCAAGGTCAGGGTTTGCAGAGATCAACCATGGGCTGTGATGGAAATCCATTATGCTCTCTACTACAATATCAGAACAAGGTCTACTGTGACACCAGCCCTGATCTGACCAGAAAAAAAGATCCCGACAGGTGGTTGTTTGCCTTCCACAGATGGCTAGCAGTGGCACAATGGCGAGGAAATAGCTTTCTCTGTTATTAGGTCTGCATGCTATAAGGGTCTAGTATGTTTCTGCTGCACATTAGTTCATAGCAGCAACCGCAAGAACAACCAGGCTATAGAAAATAAAGAATAGAAGCAGAACTGAAGGCAGTAGAAAGTGGTAAAAGGAGAGGAAGGATAACATGGTACTTGCTCCGAGACCTATAGATCACATCTAGGGTTTGAAGACCTCACAACTCCATTGTAGAATCACACCACGAGAGTAAAGAAAACCAAAGACTCCATTCTTTAATTCATAATCTATGTAAAATCTGATTCATCAAACCATAATACTCCCTTCTTATAACAAAACAGAAACCCTAATTTGGCTCTTTTTTAAAATCCCAAAATTGCTCCTAATAAGGCATAGCTATTGTTCGTTGTCACTGTAGCATGAACAGTACCATAAACAGTATGGAATAGTAAATAGGTCTCATCAAGACAACAGTTAAAATTTGAAATCTTTTAATCTTGGCCTTTGATTTTAAAAGTCCTATTAAATCAAAACAATAACTGGAAATAACAGAAAAAATAGAAAATTGATAACTATAAATCTAAGAAAAATCCCATGTTGGAGCCCTTCAATGCACCATGTCATGTTCTCGATCTCCATCATGAATGCTATTTGCTGAAGGACTAATTTTCTATAGAGAGAGAGATAAAAAAAAGCAACTCAAAAAGATGAGCATCTTACTTGGTATGGTGGAGAACTATGAGAGCAACTTCATTTCCATGAGATAGGTGGATAGGTCAGTGCATCATTTGTTTAATCAAGGATGCTTCAATCATAAAGCAATACCCAAGCTTAGTTCTTGAATAGATCATATATATTTCCCCCAAAATATATTGAAGGTTGTCCATTAAGGTGTCCGTTCCAACTTGGCTCGATATTCTTAAAAAAACTTGACATCATGGCATCTTCAAAATTTTACAAATTTATGATCATATCACCAAATGAGCCTAGTGCCTCAGAACACTAGCCTGACTTTAAACACAATATAAGTTTTTAGAGGTGAGGAGCTGACATGGAAAGGTGGCACATCACGATTTGACAATATGCAGTGGCTCATTATGAAAGTGTCCAAATGTCCAACATGTTTGGGATCACAACTAATCCATCATTTGATATATCTAATTAACGTTCGATGCATCAAGCTATCAATGGGAATAACAAAAGTTATATCCTTTGAAACTTCCTTCCGTAGCCTATGATAGATCTAGCCATATGCTTCCTTGTATATTATTATGAACTCCTTCCACATATTCAAGTCCCCAGATGAGTCAACACACCTTTGCCATGTCAAAAAATGCATTGCCTTCTATTCATAAGAAAGTTTCAACATTTAAATTTTGAAGTGTACTATGGAAACATATGTTCTACTTATACTTTAAAAAGTTTCAATGACCTAATACCTGTCAAAGACAGTTTAGAGGGTCTCATCTGATGGTTATTCGAAGGTAAATTTGAGGTCATCCTTCTTGAAGAATTTATATTGGCCCAAACCAATCAAATCGTGCAAGGGCAAGGGGAGAAGCTCAGGTGGGGTAGAACTGTGCAAAAAAGTTGTAAGGATTGACTGATGGGGCTATGACCATGTTAGTCAATTTGAGAAAATGCTTAAAATGAAACACATAATGCTTAAATTAGAGGCTTAATGCTTTTAGCAACTGCAAGAAGGAAATAACTTGATGAGTTCAGTAGGTAGAAGTTTCTGAACTAGTTGCATGGACGAAGACCGCATAATCTGAGGATATACTCAGAGTTTAAAACAAAACCAGATTTAATCTACAGATTTAAATGATGTAGTGGCTTGCTAGCTTCATATAGTTAAAAAGGTCTATCCTTTACACGACAAATTGATGAAATGTATGATCTCTTCCAAACACGATGACACAAGTGGGGCACCAAAAGAACTTTGATTTTTGTTGCTTTCTTTGGAAGATTTTGTACACGTTTTTACTAAGTTAGTGGATGTCGATACAATCTGATTTAGGAAACATGTGACCCTCAGTAAGGAAGAAAAAGATATCCAAGCAAAAGAGTGGATGAGGTTACTTATGTTGATGATGCCAAGACATTTCTACATTAAGAGAATATTTGAAACATTAGAAGAGCGGCATCTATTTGTCAATGACGAGAGACATTTCTACATTAAAGAGTATTTGAAGCATGAGAAGAGCGACATCTATGGCAAAAAGAAGTAGGCATAATTATAGATGTAGGAGTTTCCTCCAATCTTAATTCTGACCTTGTTGTT